>NW_004444019.1:3840568-3843207 GCF_000243295.1 Trichechus manatus latirostris
CAATAACATCAGATAACAACCCCAGACTACAACACAGGACAGAGTAATGAGATATCAACCCCGATAGGGAAGTCACAAAAATAAATCAAAGCTAAAACACTGAAAATAGGGAAACAGAGATGTCAATATGTAAAAGATGACAACATTAAAACAAAAAAAGAGGGACTAAAAAATGTAGACATATATTTTTCATATGGAGAGGAAGTCAAGGCAATATAAAGAAATAAAAGATTGGTTTAAACTTAGAAAAATAGGGGTAAATATTAAGGTTACCAGAAAGCAAACTAACAATCCTACAAGTCAAAATAAAAACTGGAAAAATATAAAGACTCATTGAATACAAAATTAACAACAATGAAAAAGATGAAAAGAAAATAAAGAAAAATGACTCAGCACAGAAAATTAAGTGGAAGAAAGAAACTGTCAACAGCACACAAAAAAGATATCAAAATGACAGCACTAAACTGATACCTACCAATAATTATGCTGAATGTAAACAGACTAAATGCACTGATAAAGAGACAGAGAGTGGCAGAATAGGTAAGAAAAAAAAAAAAAATAGGATCCATTTATATGCTGCCTACAAGAGATACACCTTAGACTTAAAGACACAAACTAAAACTCAAAGGATGTAAAAAATATATCAGACAAACAACACTCAAAAAAAAGCAGGAGTGGCAAGATTAATCTCTGACAAAATAGACTTTAAAGTAAAATCTAGCACAAGGGATAAGGAAGGATACTATATAATGATTAAAGGGTCAATACACCAGGAAGACATAACTATAATAAATATTTATATACCTAAGGACAGGGCTCCAAAATACATAAAACAAGTTCTAAACGCATTAAAAAGAGAGACAGATAGCTCCACAATAACAGTAGGAGACTTCAACATACCAGTTTTGGTGAAGGACAGAACATCCAGAAAGCAGCTCAATAAAGACATGGAATCTAAATGCTACAATCAACCAACATGATCTCATGGACATATACCAATCATTCCACCCAACAGCAGTCAGGTATACTTTCTTTTCCAATGCACATGGAATATTCTCCAGAATAGACCACATATTAGGCCATAAAGCAAGCCTTAACAGAATCCAAAGCATCAAAATATTACTAAGCATATTTTCTGACCATATACCAATAAAAGTAGAAATCAGTATCAGAAAAAAGCAAGGAAAAAAAAATCAAACACATGGAAACTGAACACCTTGCTCTAAAACTACTGGATTATAGAAGAAATTACAGGTGGAAAAATAAATTCATAGAATCAAATGAAAATGAAAACACATATTACCAGAACTTTTGGGATACAGCAAAAGCATTGCTCAGAGGTCGGTTTATAGCAATAAATGAACACATCCAAAAAGAAGAAAGGGCCAAAATCAAAACATTAACCCTACAACTGGAATAAGTAGAAAGAGAGCAGCAAAAGAAGCCCTTGGATGCCAGAAGAAAGGAAATAATAAGAATTAGAGCATAATTAAATGAAATAGAGAATAGAAAAACAAGTGAAAGAGTTAAGACTGAAAGCTGGTTCTTTGAAAAGATCAGCAAAATTGATAAACCATTGGCCAAACTAACAAAATAAAAACAGGAGAGGAAGCAAATAACCCATGTAAGAAATGAGATGGGTGATATCACAATGGACACAACTGAAATTAAAAGAATTATAACAGAATACTATGAAAAATTATACTCTAAGAAATTTGAAAACCAAAAGGAAATGGACAGATTTTTAGAAACTCACTACCTACCTAAGCTAACACAAACAGAGGTAGAACAACTAAATAAAGTTATAACAAAAGAAGAGATTGTAAAGGTAATTAAAAAACTCCAAACAAACAAACAAAAAAACTCCTGGCCTGAACATTTTCACTGGAGAATTCTACCAAATTTTCAGAGAACAGTTAACACCACTACTACTAAAGGTATTTCAGAGCATAGAAAAGGATGGAATAGTGCCAAACTCATTCTATGAAGCCAGCATAACCCTGATACCAAAACCAGGTAAAGACATCACAAAAAAAGAAAACTAAAGACCAGTATCCCTCATGAGCATTGACACAAACATCCTCAACAAAATCCTAGCCAGTAGAATTCAACAACATATCCAAAAAAATAATTTACCATGATCAAGTGGGATTTATACCGGGTATGCAGGATGGTTCAACATTTGAAAAGCAATCAATGTAATCCATCACATAAATAAAACAAAATACAAGAACCACATGATCTTATCAGTTGATGCAGAAAAGGCATTTGACAAAGTCCAAAACCCATTCATGATAAAAACTCTCAGCAAAATAGGAATAGAAGGGAAATTCATCAGCATAATTATGGGCTTTTATACAAAGCCAACAGCCAACATAATCCTAAATGGAGAGAGTCTGAAAGCATTCCCCTTGAAAACGGGAACCAGATAAGGATGCCTTTTATTAGCACTCTTATTCAACATTGTGCTAGAGGTCTTAGCCAGAGCAGTTAGGCTAGAAAAAGAAATAAAGGGCATCCAAATTGGTAAGGAAGAAGTAAAAGTATCTCTATTTGCAGATGATATGATCTTATACACAGAAAACCCCAAGGAATCCATAAGAAAACTACTGGAACTAATAGTAGATTTCAGCAAAGTA
>NW_004444019.1:3844191-3875659 GCF_000243295.1 Trichechus manatus latirostris
GTCAGTCACAGAAGGACAAATATTGTATAAGACCACTATTATAAGAACTCAAGAAAAGGTTTAAACACAGAAGAAAACATTCTTTGATGCTTACGAGGGTAGGGAGGGAGAAGAGTATTCACTAACTAGATAGTAAACAAGAATTACCTTAGGTGAAGGAAAGGACAGCACACACTACAGAGGAAGTCAGCACAACTGGACTAAACGAAAACTAAGAAGTTTCCTGAATACAACCAAACGCTTCGAGGGACCGAGTAGCAAGGGCAGGGTTCTGAGGACCATGGTTTCAGGGGACATCTAGGTTAATTGTCTTAAAAAGGTTATTAAGAAAATGCTCTGCATCCCAATTTTGTGAGTGGCACCTGGGGTCTTAAAAGCTAGCAAGCGGCCATCTAAGATGCATCATTCTCCCAACCCACCTGGAGTAAAGGAGAATGAAGAATACCATAGACACAAGGAAAGTATTAGCCCAAGAGACAGAAAGGGCCACATAAATCAGAAACTTCATCAGCCTGATACCAGAAGAACTAGATGGTGCCTGGCTACCGCCAATGACTGCCCTGACAGGGAACACAACAGAGAGTCCCGGCTGGAGCAGGAGTAAAGTGGGGCGCAGAACTCAAATTCTAGTAAAAAGACCAGACTTAATGGTTTGATTGAGACTCGAGGCACCCCAGAACATGGCCCCCAGACTCTCTGTTGGCCCAAAATTGAGACCCTTCCCAAGGCCAACTCTTCAAAGATTAGACTGGGCTATGGGACATAAAATGATACTCATGAGGAGTGTGCTTCTTGGCTCAAGCAGATCCATGAGACTAAATGGGCAGCTCCTGTCCAGAGGCAAGATGAGAAGGCAGAGAGGGCCAGGAGCTGGTTGAGTGGACATGGGAAATCTGGGGTTAAAAGGAGGAGTGTGCTGTCACAGTATAGTGGGAGCAACATGGGTCACATGGCAGTGTGTGTATGTTTTTGTATAAGACACTGACTTGAGTTGCGGACTTTCACTTAGAGCACAACAATTAAAAAGAAAAAATCAAGTTAATTTAGTCAATTAATTTTAAACAACAAATCAAATTATGTAAAAATGTATTAATGTTATTGAAAAACACCATAAAAATAAAATATTTATTTAGAAAAATGAAAAAAATATGTTAGAGAGAAATAGAAAGATTCCCGTGTGAATGGAGTTTATTGAATGAGAACACAAATTCAAAAACTTGTAAAAGTAGATGGGCCAGATCATGCACAGCCTTATATGAATCCATATGTATATGTTTTTATGTGGAAGACATGGATATATACTTTAAAAAAAAGTTGCCATGAAGTCGATTCTGACTCATAGCTACCCTGTAGATATATTCATACTGTTTTGGTATTTAAGTTTTCTACATTTTATATAGAACTCAGGGAAGAGGAATTAAGCATCGCACATTTTATAAAGGTTATTTTCTTTCGTTTTTTAAATGTAGAAGCATTATATAAAGGATTGGGACAGCTTGGTTTTGCCATTTTTATTTTAAATCAACAATAAGACATTGAACTATTTTCATAGCTAAAATGGTATGAGATCCTGGATACATGGGAAAATTCCAACTATGTCAGTTTGACTATTACTCTTTATATGCTCCTGGTTCATGAACTCTTGGTAGGAAATTATAATCAAGAGTCCATTACAACTTACTGCTTATTTCTCTGAAAATAAGCCCTGAGACCACCCACAGCCATCGAGTCGATTCTGACTCATAGTGACCCTGTAGGAAGAGCAGAGCTGCCCCACAGGGTTTCCAAGAGCAGCTGGTGGATTCAAACTGCTGATCTTTTGGTTAGCAGCCACCAGGACTGGGGCAAAGGGGGAGAAATAAGCCCTATAAGACCTTATTTCTGTAAAAGGTGGGTAAAATAACTTCCTTCCTTCCTTCCTTCCTTCCCTCCCTTCCTCCTTCCCTCCCTCCTTCCCTCTTTCCTTCCTTATTTTTCTCTCCCTCCCTCCCTTCCTCCCTTCCTCTCTCTCTCTTCTTTGCCTACTCTTCAATATCACAATCTCCATCAATATCATTAGTAATAGGAGACCTGGTAGTGCAATGGTTAAACACTTGGCTGCTAACTGAAAGGTTGGAGGTTCTAATCCACACAGCATTTCTGCAGTAGAAAGATCTGGCGATCTGCTCCCATAAAGATTACAGCCTATGAGGCAGTTTTCCTCTGTCACATGGAGTCACTATGAGTCAAAAATCAACTTCATGGCACTTAATGAGAACAACAACAGTACTGATATTAAATTTGGCTAGCCTTTATTTAATTCTAACAATTCACCAAGTACTCGTCTAAACTCTTTAGTATTTATTTTGTCCTCACAAATTTCCTACTAATTAACTATTGTTTGTACTTTGTATTTTTCCTAAAGCGTATTGATACCTTTTTGCTCATCACATACTATTCTGGCCCCTTACTGGTTCATTTTCTGTGATGGGCCTTTATTAACATTTTTAGAAAATTATCTCATCATTGCTTCCTTCATCTTATTGAAAAAAAAATTCTGACTGTCTCCTATTTGCCATGGATAGAAATAAATAGGCTGCAGTTGATCATAGCTTATTCTATTACATTGTTAGAGCTTCCATCAGTAAAAATGCCTGAAACTAATAAAGACTGAGGGATGACCTATTTTCTTTTTCTTTTTTTTGATAGTGTAGTTTTCTGCTGGTACTGTCTATATTTTGTTCATCTGTATTCTCTGCAAGCCATGTTGCAACAGTAGAGTTTATACTACTCCCTATTTTTTTGTGAGAAAAGTAACTTCCTGTTTCAGTTAGTTGGACAGAAATATGAACCCTATCGCACTTTCTGGGTAATGCTGTTCAATAATCTCTCTGATTACAGCAAGTTATGTATTTGCTGTTTAATCATTTCTAAAATCACAGAGTATGTTTATTTTAGAATCTAGAGGAAAGAAGAGGTAACTGAGAATGAGTGAGTTGTGGACCTCTGTACATTTTAACAATTAAAGTGCCTCGCTTCTTTAAGGATTACATATACATGCTATTAAACCTGTCTGATGAACTAAAAATCTATCTTTTATGTTCACATATACAGTTTGGTATGTGGTAGTACTATTGTTAGATCTACCAAGCTTCTCTCTCTCCTCTTCTGAAAACAAAGCTTACCGTACCTTTATATAAGTAACATGCGTGTTATATACGTTTTTCCTTTCTGCACAGCCCTTGCACATTATTTTCATAAGCTCGCTATAGCAATATGTTTTACATGTTGCTAACTTCAGTTTAATTTTTTTTTTTTTTCCTGTCCTACGGATTTAATGTTAGTCTTTACTTTGGTGCCCGTTGATGCGGCAGTTTGGTTCCCAGCAGCAGACCCTCGCCGCCTACCTTTGAGTTTCTAAAGCAGCCCCTCTGCCCTCAGAATTCCTTCCCTGCTCTGCAAACAGTTTTCTCCAATGCAGGAAGAAATCACTTTTTCTGCCCTGAAAACAACCCTCACCAGGGCGGCCAGCCCCAGCGCAAGAAGGGGGGGGTCTGCATATCCCGGGCTGGAGAGGCCACTCTGGCGGGTGAAACCAGCACGCTGCAGCCTCGCACATTCCACCCCACAAAGCCTTCCAGCCGTTTGAATCTCCTGCCTGCGTGGACGCCGCTGGGCGGGTGCAGAGGGGTCCTGTGTCCCTCACTCTGATAAGACAGGTCTAACTGGCTGCCTGGGGACCCCGCGGGGCTGGGGCAGCGTGTGCGGCCTGGCTTTATTAGGGGGTTGGAAACAAGGGACCAGGTGTATGCAGACAACGGCCCCCCGCCCACCGCCGGAACAGCCTATGCTCTGGCTCTGGCAGCCACACCTCAGCCCTCCATCTAACCCTGTCTGTCACTGGTTCAACACACCTGGGAGCAAACTGGCTGAAAGGAACGCCAACACTTTCATGCCCACCTGTGAACTGGTGCAGAACGAATGCGCCGTTTCAATTGTTTATTTTCCGATTACCAGGATGCTACCAAGCTTAATCCGTGGTTTATACCTTTATTATACAAATATGATCAAAAGTAACATTTTCGGACTATTGAATGAGTGTAAATGGGGCTGAAATTCACTTCTGGAAATGTCATGAGACTTATGTGGAATATGAATGGGCTTTCTATGCCAGAACTTTTTTACATAATTTCATCATTTCCACGCTCGTTATGTGTGTGCGTGTTATTTATGTGGGCATCCTATTTGCGAAAAATATGGTATTTTCGACACCACCGGGTGACTATGAATCTCAGTGGAGCATTCATTGTTCTTTGGGTCCCACTGCATTGCCTGACCCAATTCTTTACTCCTACCTGAGCTACACCCTTTGCCATGTGATCTACAGTCCCTTCCAATAAAGAAGTGAGGTGTATTTATTTCCCTATCCCTTAACTTTGGGCTTTGCTGTGTGGATTGATTGCATCAACAAAATAAGGCAGAAGTGATAGTGCCCTAGATACGAACCTAGGCCCAAACAAGCCTTGTATGCTTCCTCTGGCCGTCTTGTGCCTCTGGCATCACCATGAAAAGAGCATGCCTGGGCTAGAAGGAGGATGAAAGATACGTGGGGCAGAGCTGAGCTGGCTAGACTAGAAGGCCTTCAGACTTATGAGCTAAATAAATACTTATTATTGTATGACCCTGGGATTTTTTTTTAACTTCTTTTTCTTTACTTTTATGCAGCATTATTCAGGTAAAGGGCCGACAAGAAAGAAGGAAACCCTCAGTTAGATAGATTGATACAACAACTGCAATAATAGATTCAAATATACTAATGATCATGACAATGTCATGGGACCAAGCAAAGTTTTGTTCTGTTATATATAAGGTCACAATGAGTGGGAGCTGACTCAATTACAGCTAACAACAACAAGAACAACATTCAGGCTACTGCTAACTGATATATAGCCTATATATCAGGTCTCGACTATGAGATATGAACAAGAGAACTGAGCTAGGCAAATCTGAGTCCTTCTCAGGCATTTTACGTATTAAAACATGGGAAAATAGTCCTTTTTCATCTAGGATCACCACAACGCATGGGTAAAGTCCAGAAAGTCTCTTTCATGTTCCCAGGCATAAAGAGAAAGACACTGAAGTCATAGAAGATGAAGTTGACACAAAGGGATGAGCAGACATTAGAAATAATAAAAGCGAGCTCTGAGAGTGCTTTAGTCCCTGAAGTCTGTTATTCCTGATGCCATCTCCACTCTTTTTTTCAGTGGTATGAAAGCATGAACAATATTAGAAGAGAAAGACTCTAAAATGTGGATCTGGTTCTAAGAGGCACTGAGAGGGTAAGAACTTGAGCTTAAATAATAGATACCCTGGCTATTCAGTAGCAAGTTTACTTCCTCCCAACTCCATGGAACTTAAATCAGTGATTGCATAGGCTTAATCTACCCACCTCCTTTCCTTATAGTATTTTTTTCTAGCTCTTTAGTGAAGTGATAATTATGTTTATTTATATATGAAGTGGAATTGAATTTTAATTTCTCCAGATAGATAATTTTCCCAATGTGTTTGTCAAATATCATCAAATTTGAAATGTCAACTTTGTTATATATTAAACATTGTATATGTATACAGTTGTGTATATATATATATATATATATATATACAATGTTTAATATATATATATCTTCTTTGTCTTCAACTGATACCAACTGTTTTAATTAATGTATATTTATACTTGATATGTATATTTATCCACATATATTTGGATAAATATCCATATATTATCCATGTCATATCCATATTATATTTGATATGATCATTCCTTCACTATTCTTATTTTTGATGACTTTTTTGAATATTCTTAACCTTTTATCTTCCAGATGACTTTTAGAGTCAGCCTGGCAATTCTTTAAAAATTCTTCTCTGTTGAATTTATAAATCACCATGGGCAGAATAGATGTCTTTGTAACATTAAATATTCCCATCCAATAACATGGCTTTTCTCTTCATTTCTTCAGTTCCTCTTTTATTTCCTTTGGTCAAGTTTTATAGATTTTTTTTCTGTCATTCTTGTACATCATTATTCTTAAAAAGGATGTATGTTAAACAACTTAGTAAAAAATATCCAGCTATTGAATCTCATTTGCCACTATTTGTGAGCTGCGGTAATGTACTACAAGAATCCAGCAAGATCCAACCTAAGGAAAACACTTGAAAGCAGAAAAATTAGAGTTATTCAGTGTTTCTAATAAAGGCCCTTCTTGCCTCTGGTCAGTGTTTCTAGACAGCTGACAAATGGGCAGACTACAAAAGGTGATATTTGAGAAACCTAGAAGGATGCAGGGAAACCTAGTTTTTTCAGACTTATCCTGAACTTTCCATTGTGAATTCCTCCTACAATCAATAAAATCCACTTAGAAGCATTCTGGGATTCAGAAAACCAATTAGCACTGCTCCTCTGAAAGAGCGTGTTGCTCCATGTTGGTCTAAGATAGAGGCCAAGGCAGAATCCATTAATCTGAGGCTGGACGGTTGGTTGGAAACAGGAAAACCGTAAGTTCAGCGTCCAGACTCAAACATCCCTGCCTTGACAGGAAGTTTAATACTGATTAATAGCCAATTGAGCCCTCCAGATTGAAAATGACATTCCCCTGGGTACTAAGGAACTTGTATTCAGAAACTCCAATTCTGGCAAAAATGGGTCTAAGAATTCTCAACACTTAAAGAATCCCCTAGGAGCTCATAACTGGTCCAATAGGAAACAGACATCTAAAATGGTACCACTTTCAAAATAAGAATCCACTGATCTGCTTTCTGTCCTTTGGACAGTACATAAAGTCACAAAAAAAACCCAAACCAAACCCACTGCTGTTGAGTCAATTCTAACTCATAATGACACCTCCATAGGACAGAATAGAACTGCCCATAGGGTTTCCAAGGAGCGGCTGGTGGATTCGACTTGCCAACCTTTTGGTTAGCAGCTATGCTCTTAATCACTGCACCACTAGGCTTCCGTAAAGTCACACACAAGATAATAAAACAAGTGTAAATTAGACTCATCAGCCTAGCAGTTCCCTCTACCTCAAAGAAGATGAGTGAAGTTTTCCATGTCAAAAGAAAACCAAAAATGTGGGTCCAAAGATTGAATGTTGAGAGATGTTGTATTGTCAAGTTAGGGTATGTCAGACAAGGATGAGGAAGAGAAAAATGGTATTTTTTTAAATCAGAAAACAACAATCTTTTCCCTATGTTTAGAAAGCAAAGTCTGTAACTGATACTGATTGGCTGCCAGTGTCTGAATCAAATGCTTAGAACTGGGTAAATTCTTGGCTGACTGTGATCTTTTCCAGGAAATGGGCTTTGTTGCTTACATGAAGAGACCAATTCAGGTTCACGGGGTTGAAATAGACTTGATAGCAACGAGTTTGTTTGTGTTTTGTTTTCCTGTCATTTTAGCAGAAGTGGGGTCATCATTGTTTTCAGATTAGGCAGTGATGCCAAGATTTATCAGATGAATTACAAGGTGACACATATAAATCTGTCTGAAAAGAAAGTTCTTCATCCAGAGCTCTATACAGCTCCTAGGCATGGGTAGCTCCACTTAGGGAGGGTAGAAATATATTAGCAGTTTTATGTGGGACTATTGTTTTATATGAGGTACTGGGAGTTTTTTTTAGAAATGCATGTATTTTATGAAATTCAATTTATAGAATTGAACGTCAAAGGGACAGCTGTAAAGGCAAATTTTCTTGTTGTTTGTTTACTTTTTTTTTTCCCCTTGCTAGACATCACTTCTACTTTTTATCTCAGTAATAGCATCAGCTTTCTTGAGGATAGAGGAAGGAAAACAACATACCCTGGGATAATCATATTTTTCCAATTTTCTAAGCAAAATAATTAGCCCCCAAATGACATGTGTCCAATCCTTCTCTGAGATTTTTATATAGTGAATTTACTCTTTTACTCAACAAAAAAAATTGACTACCTACTCTATGATAAAGTGTTCTTAGGAACACAGCAGTGAATAAAATAAAATATAAATTCTCATCCTCACTAATTTTTTTTGGAAAGATGTAGATAAAAATAAAAATAAGTATATGTATACATATATATATGTATATATAGCAGGAAACAGGAATAGGGATTCTGAAGATGAACAGAGAACTTCAAATTTAAAGTGATTGTCATGTTGAGAATGTGGAGTATGAGCAAAACCTTGAAAAAATGGGGAAAAGAGAAACCCTTTTGGATATTTGTATCTGGATGAAATAAATCACTCTCCCTCAATAAGCAATGCAAAGAACTGTGAAGGAACTAGATTTTACCATACTTTCAAACTAATCAGTTTTCCATAATTTTATGGATGCTGGTAAATGAGACAAGATTTCTGGGTCAGAGACAAAGGACAGTTTATTACTCAAGCAATAGCAGTAGTCAGAGTATATATCATCATTTTTGTACTGGTACTTAAAGCCCCAGTTCCCATGTGATGACACAAAGACGACTAGCTTACAAGTGGTTTATTACAGGAGAGGAACACTGAGCTTAGAGAAATCAAGTTTTTTATAATGGCAGTGAGCATGACTGATCTTTGGTCTGGGGGTAAACACTCCCTCTGTCTCCTAAGGCTGTTCACTCTACAAATATACTTGAAAAGATTGTCCAGATTAAAGGGTAGTCAGTGTCTCACTTTGAAAGACAGTAGAAAAACACATGGCCGGATCCATACATAATTTTCCATTATTTTAAGGTATAAAACAATAGAATCTTCTCCTTTGCTTAATCTGGCCCAAGAGGCTTGCCTTATGCTTTCAAATGAAATAGCCCTGATTAATATATACATATATACTTATGTACATATGTGTGTGTTTGTGTGTGTGTGTGGGGGGGGGTGCGCATTTAGACTCTTGCTTAGGTTAGCCTTGTGATGTTCCATCATTCCCTTAGGAAGTATCAGTGGACATCTTTCTACCATCGTAAAAATGTCCAAACGGTTATTATGTGAACTGTCACTAGTGTTTATTGAAATCTACTTGATCCATGTTCTATATCATGCATCTTAAGATCTAGCTTTTTAAGAAAGTCTCAGTAACTATGCAATGTATGTCCTAGTTATTGCTTTTATTATGTATTAAACCCATTTCCATCAAGTCGATTCTGACTCATAGCGACCCTATAGAACAGAGTAGAACTGCCCTATAAGGTTGCCAAGGAGTGGCTGGTGGATTTGAACTGCCTATCTTTTGGTTAGCAGCTGTAGTTCTTAACCACTGTGCCACTATGAATTAGGTGGTCTCAAATCCTGTAGAACGAGCAGTTCCAACTTATAGTCAACTCTGTTTAGATACTTGAAATTGTTAATCTCATTTAAAAAAATAATTTCTCTCATATATTTTCCAAATAGCAACATTGAAAAATAATCATTCTCATCTTTTTAAATACACTTTAATTGAGATATTGATAAGTACTTAAAATGTCAAGATGGATGACAATGGAAGTTCTTCCAAATAGAAGGTTTTCCTAGGCCAATTATATTCTGCTCTTTGCATAGGAGATTATGGACATACTTATTAGGGAATATGCTAAGGATATATTTTGCAAAATCTTGGCAAAACTGCCTGGATTAAAATCCCAGCAATGTAACTTATTAGTCTTATGACCTGAGGCAGTTTATTTAACTTCTCTGTGTCTCTTTTTCCTTATCTATGAAAAAGGGATAATGATATTATCTGCCTAATATGGTTAAGAGCTCAGCTGCTAACCAAAAGATTGGAAGTTCAAATCCACCAGCCACTTCTTGGAAACCCTATGAGGCAGTTGTACTCTGTCCTGTAGGGGTACTATGATTCGGAATCGACTCGACGGCAACGGGTTATGGTTACTATACGAATTACATGAGCTTTCTATCTTTAAAAAATTTAGAACAGTGCTTGTCACATAAATAATTCAATGAGTTTTAGTTAAAATTCTCACTTTTTAATTCATTGCTTTGTGACTACCTGTGCACATCTACAACGTGGTTGGATCCAGTTATATTGCAGCTTATGGATGTTGAAGGCTTTCTTTGGGCGCAGCTAAGCAACCCATATGGAAATCAAACACGCCATCTCTTTATCTGAACAAGACTAAAACCAGATGAGCAAATTTGCCTGGATGCTGAGTTGGCTGCAATGTGTAAGTCATAAAACAAGATAATTCATTGGGAAAGCACAGTCTCATCCATTACTGAACTCAAAGTAAATACATGAATACTGCTCTGTGTCATTGTTTTACAACAGGTATTTCTACGTGGAATTATTAGTATTCTATGGAGGACTTTTCTGCATGGGAACAGCTTTATTTGTGTTGCATAGATAATAGGCCTATAATTGGAAGGGTAATGTAGATCTGTACTGAGGGCATAATACTGAGATTCTTGTGGCTTGTTAAGATCAGTGGGCACATACAGAGACAATAGCACTAAGAAAATGATGAGATGATTATTATGTATTTAAAACCACAGATAGTTACAGAAATTACCCATATTAAGTGAATGAGAATTAACCATTCACTTCGTACATGCCTATTTGTAGCAACAGGTGGCTTGATAAATATAACAAGGAATTAAAGGAATACCCATCTCTCAAAAACACATCACAAGAACCAGAAAAATATAGTTTGGTCCATGGTTCTGTTTTTCTACTGGTTCTTCTGATGTATTTTTCAGAGAATGGATATTCCTTTAATTCCTTATTTTCTTATATTTATCAAGCCACCTATTGCTACAAATATAGTTTGGTCCACAGTACTGTTGGAGCCCTGGTGGAACAGTGATTAAGAGCTCTGCTGCTAACAAAAAGGTCAGTAGTTTGAATCCACCAGCTGCTCCTTGGAAACCCTATGGATCAGTTCTACTCTGCCCTATAGGGTCGCTATGAGTCGCAATCAACTCGATGGCAATGGGTTATAGTACTTTTAGGTATAGTCACTCCAGTAGTTTACTGTATAAAATAAGAAAACAGCGGGTGCACATAAAACCTAATGAACTTAAAGTTAGTTAATATAATATAGTTTAACACCTACATACACACACACGCACACACATTCACACTTAAACTCTCACAAATAGTAGCTCTCCTTCAAGCCATTCAAATCCCTGAAACTTAATGCTAAACTCTACAGTCTAAATAATAACCATGAGTAAAGAGAAGTATTGCAAGAATAACCAAAAGGTTGAGTAAGAATATATAGTGGGATAGTGTGAAGAGAAGAGGGATTTGATAAAAAGAAAATTCCACTATTGGAACTATTATTGTCCATACATGTTCTCTACACTTATTGGATTGTGACAGTCTTAAGATACTAGACTAACTACTATTCCTGTGATTACATTTTTTTTTTTTTTTGCATCAGTATTGTCTTAGTCATCAAGTGCTGCTATAACAGAAATAACACAAGTGAATGTCTTTAACAAACAGAAGTTTACTCTTTCACAGTCTAGTAGGCTAGAAGTCCAGAGCGTCACCTCCAGGAGAAGACTTTCTCTGTTGGCTCTGGAGGTAGGTCCTTGTCATCAGTCTTCCCCTAGACTAGGAGCTTCTCTGTGCAGGAACCCTGGGTCCAAAGGACGCGCTCTGCTCCTGGCATTGCTTTCTTGGTGGTATGAGGTCCCCCTGTCTCTCTGCTAAATTCTCTCTTTTATATCTCAAAAGAGATTCACTCAAGACGTAATCAAATCTTGTAGATCTCATCGATATAACTGCCACTAATCCATCTTATTAACATCATAGTGATAGGGTTTATAACACATAGGAAAATCACATCAGATAACAAAATGGTACACAATCACACAATATTGGGAATCATGGCCCAGCCAAATTGATACACATATTTTTTGGGGACACAATTCAATCCATGACAAGTATGTAGAAATCTTATGATATCACATATGAGCAAGGTAGGTGTCATGGATCGAATTATGTCCCCCAAAAAATGTGTGTATCAATTTGGCTGGGCCATGATTCCTGGTGTTGTGTGATTTTCCTATATGCTGTAAATCCTGCCTCTATGATGTTAATGAGGGACGATGGGTGGCAGTTGTGTTAGTAAGGCAGGACTCAATCTACAAGATTGGATAGTGTTCCGAGGCAATATTTTGAGAGACAAAAGAGAGAAGTGAGCAGAGAGACAGGGGGACCTCATACCACTAAGAGAGCAGTGCTGGGAGCAGAGCGTGTCCTTTGGAACTGGGGTCCCTGTGTGGAGAAGCTCGTAGTCTGAGGGAACATTGATGAGAAGGCCGACAGAGAAAGAAAGCCTTCCCTTGGAGCTGATGCCCTGAATTTGAACTTTTAGCCTACTTTACTGTGAAGAAATAAATTTTTATTTGTTAAAGCCATCCATTTGTGGTGTTTCTGTTGTAGCAGCACTAGATGACTAAGACAGTAGGTAACCTCGCAATAGGGTGTCATTATTCTTAAAATTTCAAATGTTTCCTATCTCTTAGAAATCAGCAAACCTTGTCCCAGGAATCCATGGTTACAAGTCTCTGGACTCAAGAGAACTGAGACTTTAAGATACAGAAATGAGCACCATGGAGAGATACTCTCAGAATTTTAAAGAGAGGGGCTATGAAACTGTATTAACCAATATGCACATATTCTAAGCTTAATTTTATCTGTATCCCAGGGGTGACAGCATTTACTGTTTTCCCCCAGGGGCTTTAGACTTTTTAAATTTTTTTTTTTTTTCTTTGAGCTAAGCAGGGCTTTGTGCCTTTCCCATAGCTGGGCTACGCTCCTCTTTGAAGTCTGCACCATTGAGGAAAGAGTGATCCTTTCAAAGAATAAGTCAGATTTTGTCACACCTGTGCTGAAAATCCCCCAATATCTTCCCATTCAGTCAGAGAATAGGTAAAATTTTTTAAATTGCCTGTAAGGATCTCCATGTTAAGGCCCCATTAGGTCTCTGAGCTCATCCTTTAGTCAGCCCATTGCACCTGCTGTCCAGCCAGAGGCCTTCTCACCGTTTCTAAAATATGCTGCGATGCTCCCATTTCCCCTTTGCACGTGCTTTGTCTATGCCTAGAATACTCTTTTCTTCTCAAATTCATATGAATCATCTCCTTTCTTCTTTCAGCTCCCTGCTCAATATCTTCTATCAGTAAGGTCTTTGCAGGATACCATACATAAAATAGAAAGTCATCTCCTATGCGTATTCTGTGCCTTATCAATTAAACTTTTCTCTGTAAAACCTATCATCATTTGAGTTATTATATATTTACTTATTATTTGTTCCTCTGCAACAGCATAAGTTGTATGAAAGTAAGCATTTTGTACGTTTTTTCACCACTGTAAGTCCAGCACTTAGAACAATGCTAGGCACAGAGTAATTGTTCAATATTTATCTGTTCAGTGAATGAAAGAATGGAAACATGAATGAATGATATTGTCACAATTTATGCATTTGTTCCATTTTCCTTACTAAAATGTAAATCTGAAAGGGCAATTCCTTTCATAAGTAGTTCAATTAGATGATCACTGAACAACAGTATAATGGGTGTTTGTTGACATTTGAATGGTTAACAGAAAATTGTATGTGTGTGTGTGGGTGTGTATACCAGTACATATTAAGGAGTAGCATGAAGGAAAAAATGGTTTGATGCATTTCATCATATTTCAGTAAATAAGCTTCATAGCACAATGATTAAGATTGTTGAGGGTCAATGTTTACATCATAGTACAATCATGCAATAATTAATAGATATTTATTGAGTGTCTATTTTATGCTAGCCACTGTGCCAAGATCTGAAGATATAATGGAGAGCAAGACACTATCTTTGTTCTCAAAGGCTTGCAATCAATTGGGGATACAGGAAGAAATTAGGCAGGCAATAGAATATGTAAGTTATCATACAGGAGGAAAAATACTTCATTCGTGGATATAAGGGGAGTGTTCCTGGAGGACATAATGCAAATTGTTACACAATTTAAGGATCAATAGTGGCTACAGTTAAGCATGGAAGATTATGAATTATGTATTCCTGCCTTTTCTTGGGACTTCACTGAATGAAATTAAAAATAAAATTCAAAAGATAATGGCAATGTAAAGAGAGAATACAGCCAAAAAACAAACGCAAAAAAATTGGAAAACCATAAAGTTGGACAAGTGGTAACAGACTAAACATATCAGAGAAAGCTAAAAATTGAGCTAGCAATTAAGGAAATTCCAAAGTAGGCTAACTTGACCAATAAAAACTCTTTGCCATCAAGTTGATTCTGACTCATAGTGACACTATAGGACAGAGTAAAACTGCCCCATAGGGTTTCCTGGGCTGTAATCTTTATGGGAGCAGATTGCCAGGTCTGTTTCCCCTTCTCAGAATCTTTATGGAATCTTCCATAATCTTTACGGAAGCGGACTGCCACATCTTTCTCCCACAGAGCTGCTGGTGAGATAGAACCGCCAACCTTTCAGTAGGCAGCTGAGAGCGTAATCACGGCTCCACCAGGGCTATTTAATTTGACCAATAGAACTTCAGAAAGAGTAAGGAATTAGAGGTAGCAATTATTTCAGAAAATAGTAGTACAGTTAAGGTGGACAACAGGGAATCTGGTCAGAAGTCTATATAAAAAGCAGTAAGACTTCCTGATTCCCTTCCCAGCCTGAACAGTTGGGAAACTGCCGCTTCTCCAACCCAAGCACACGAGATAAATTTAGGACTCAGGAAAACTAGATTCAGTAGAAGGAAGCAGAGGCATTATTCTAATAAATGATGGATTAAGTGATGTAGGTGCTAAGACTACTCACACTTTCTCCAACTTGACTTTGAAAACACTGGCAACTATGCTTACATGTTCTGTAGAGGAATTTGGCGGGATCTTTGGGACAACCGAACCTGACAAAATAAAAGACATAGATACTGAAATGACCCAGCCATAACACCCAATATTGAAGCTATTAACTCATAAAGTTTTTCTATAAAACAGCAATGAACACTGGATGAAAATAGTAAAAATGTTTTCAAAATTCAAAAGAAAAAATTTTCTAGATAACTGTTAATCAAGGATGAATTAGAAGGACATCTTCAGGCACACAGGTCTTAAGAAACTAGCATTCTATCACATTCTGGAAACCATGGGTTGTGCTTCACCAAAACAAGAGAGAAATCTAATAAAGAGGAAGATTTAAGATACGTGAAATAGTGGATACAACACAGATAACAGATAAAAGATATTCTCAGGATGCTACAGGGTGAAGAAAAGTCTGAGGATAAGATTTGTACAGTATAAGCAGTATTATTATTATTATATAAAATTATTATTTAATTATGAAATCATTAATGTTAATGTTGTTTGCTAACTTAAACACAGCCACCACCCATCTGTCGATGGAAGCTTGTGTTTTGCTGTGATACCGAAAAGGTTTCAGGAAAGCTTCCAGACTAAGATGGACTAGGAAGAAAGACCTGTTGATCTACTTCCAAAAATCAGACAATGAAACCCTATGGCTTACAATAGTCCGATTCCACTGTGCACAGGGTGGTCATGAGTCGGGGGCTGACTTGAAGGCGACTAACAACGACAGCTTACATACTACTTTAGCATGTAAATGCTGACTGGAAATCACTGAATATAGCATTTGGAAATAGAATTAGAACTCCTTTTGGATTGTATAGTAGAATTTTCAACAGCTAGCCCTATTAGGCCATGGGGACTCCCTGCTCTAAACCCGAATTAGTTCAATAACCCTGTTCCTTGTGGCTTGGTTTGATGTGATTATCATTTTTAGTATTGCCAAATAAATAAATCCTGTATTAGTCCATAGTCCCTGGGTAGTGCAAACAGTTTATGTGCTCAGTAGCTAACCAAAAGGTTGGAGGTTCAAATCCATCTACAGGCACCTCAGAAGAAAGGCTTGGCAAGCTACATTTGAGAAATCAGCCATTGAAAATCTCATGGGCACAGTACTATTCTGACACACATGAGGTCACCATGAATTGGACTCAACTTGATGTCAACTGGTTTCGTTAATAGAAACCATAGAAAATACATAAAGAAAAAAAGTACAGTAGATAACAAAGTGACAACTTCATATGTACTTGTTACAAGCCATGGTTCTGAATTTGAAGACTGAAGCTTTTAATGTTATAGACATTTAGTGATTTGTCTTAGGAATGCTCTTATGCCTGGAGGTGAATGAGAACTACCTGAGGAAATTCACCTTTTTTTTTTGGAAGAGTAATTAGAATCCATGTTATGCCCCTTTAAACCAAATATTTCTCTGAAATAAGTCCCTGCTGAGGATAAAAGTCACCAATGGAAACAAAAATCACTGACCTACCATCTTCAATTCCCGTCTTTCAGATCAACATATCAGCTGCTTCTCTAGAGCAGGTCTAGCTGGCAAATCTGTCTGGACATAGACTGATTCTGTAGATCATGACCCTAATTTTACGTAGTTACTTTGAAAAGAATAGACTTTCCCTGAATTTGACTAAGCAACTTCTTTTCATTGAACTGCTTTAAAAGCTACTTCCCTGTACAGCACATTTTTCCACAATAGAAATTCAAGGATCTTTTCTATCTCAATACTGTCAGCCCAAATGACTTCAAGTAGTTTCAGTTCTGCCATCTGTAAGAGATGAATTTGTTCTATCAAGTTAAATCACTGTTACCAGCCCAGCAACTTCACCAGGAAACTCTCCAGTTTACCTAGCTGTTCTTATTCCAAGGTTAAATTAATGTCTGAACTTTTATACATTGCCCCAAGCTGCCAGTGGCTTATGTTTATAATAATATATTCATAAAAAAATTAAGACAATTTAGGAAGAAGTCACATGGAATGAAATATACGTTTGTGCTTCTACTAAAAACATACTTTAAGGTTCATTTGTAATTAAAAGAAATAATACTCTTCATTTTATTAGATGGATTTTAATTTAAATATTACATATTTTTAGATATAGCTTATTCTACCTTCTTAATACATGTACACACACACGTACACACTTTCAGGCACATATACAGAAGCCTCACTTCCAGTTCACCTTTAAAATTTCCTGATTTCTCTGTTCTATTCACATTATATCAAATCTCTTTTCACATCCAGTTTTCTTCATCTTTCTCCATTTCTTTTCCTCATATAGAACTACATTCATCTGCTTTGAACCCTTATCTAAAGATAGGAGCTTATTTTTCTTTTCTTGGTTTATTTTTCAAACATAATTAAATAATATTCTTACCGATAATACAATAACCTATTGCCATCTAGTCGATTCTGACTCATAGCAACCCTATAGGACAGAGTAGAACTACCTCAGAGGGTTTCCAAGGAGCGGCTGTGGATTCAAACTGCTGACCTTTTGATTGGCAGCCAAGCTCTTAACCACTGTGCGCAAGGGCTAGGGGAAAATATTTTAAACTTGAAGAACAAGGTATTTAACGTAGCTATTCAAAAATATCTCTCAGGCCTGACTGTTTGCAATGTACAAAAGCAGCTATCTTGCTTTCCCATACCCTTATTAATGTTCAGCTAATTCCAGCCCTATCATTTGCTTTCAGTCCTTTGCACATGCTGTTTTCAATGGCTGCAATAATCCCTCTTCTTCCTCACTCTATTCCCTGTCCTTCGGTTTATTCCTTGATAGATGCCTGTTCTCAGTTTACAGGCATGTGTCATCTTGTTTTATTGTGCTTTGCTTTATTGTGCTTCACAGATACTGTGTTTTTTTTAAAAATCGAAGGTTTGTGGCAACCCTGCATCAAGCAAGTCTATTAGCACCATTTTTCCAACAGCATGTGCTCACTTTTTGTCTCTGAGTCATATTTTGGTAATTCTTGCAATATTTCAAACTTTTTTGTTGTTACTGTATCTGTTATAATGATCTGTGATTACTGATCTTTAATGTTACTATTGTTGTTTTGGGGCACCACAAACCACACGCATATAAGAAGGTGAACTTAATCAAAAAATGTCCTGTGTATTCTGACTGCTCAGTGACCGGCTGTTCCCCCATCTCTCTCCCTACTTCAAAACTGTCATGTCTCAGGGAATGGGCCTCCCTATTTCCTGAGACATGACAGTATTGAAATTAGGCCAATTAATAACCCCACAATGGCCTCTAAGTGTTCAAGTGTTAAAGTGTTGGCACTTTAAATCAAAAAGTAGAAATGATTAAGCTTAGTGAGTAAGGTATGCCAAAAGCCAAGGTAGTCCAAAAGCTAGGCCTCTTGCACCAAACAGTTAGCCAAGCTGTGAATGCAAAGGAAAAGTTCTTGAAGGAAATTAAAAGTGCTACTCTGGTGAACACACAAATGGTAAGAAAGACAAACAACCTTATTCCTGATATGGAGAAAGTTTTAGTGGTCTGGGTAGAAGATCAAACCAGCCACAACATTCCCTTAAGCCAAAGCCTAATCCAGAGCAAGGCCCTAACTATCTTAAATTCTGTGAAGGCTGAAAGAGGTGAGGAAGATGCAGAAAAAAAGTTTGAAGGTAGCAGAGGTTGGTTCATGAGGTTTAAGGAAACAAGCCGTCTCTCCAACATAAAAGTGCAAGGTGAAGCAGCAAGTGTTGATACAGAAGCTGCAGCAAGTTATCCAGAAGATCTAGCTAAAATAATTGATGAAGGTGGCTACATTAAACAACAGATTTTCAATGTAGATAAAACAGCCTTATATTGGAAAAAGATGCCTTTTAGGACTTTCGTAGCTAGAGAGGAGAAGTCAAGGCTTCAAAGCTTCAAAGGACAGGCTGACATTCTTGTAAGGGGCTAATGAAGCTGGTGACTTTAAGTTGAAGCCAATGCTTATTTACCATTCCAAAAATCCTTAAGAATTATGCTAAATTTACTCTGCCTGTGTTTTATAAATGGAACAAAAATCCTGGATGACAGCACATCTGTTTACAACGTGGTTTACTGAATATTTTAAGCCCACTGTTGAGAGCTACTGCTCAGAAAAAAATATTTCTTTCAAAATATTTCTGCTCATTGACAGTGCACCTAGTCACCCAAGAGCTCTGATGGAGATGTACAAGGAGATTAGTGTTGTTTTCATGCCTGCTAACACAACATCCATTCTGCAGTAGTGGATCAAGGAGTAATTTCAACTTTAAAGTCTTATTATTTAAGAAATGCATTTTGTAAGGCTATAGCTGCCATATATAATGATTCCTCTGATGGACTGGGAAAAGTAAATTTAAAACCTTCTGGAAAGGATTCTCCATTCTATATGCCATTAAGAACATTCATGATTCATGTAAGGAGATCAAAATATCAACATTAACAGGAGTTTGGAAGAAGTTGATTCCAGCCCTCATGTACGTCTTTAAGGGGTTGAGGACTTCGTTGCAGAAAGTAACTGCAGATGTGGTGGAAACAGCAAGAGAACTAGAATTAGCAGTGGAACCTGAAGATGTGACTGAATTCCTGCAATCTTGAATAAAACTGTAATGGATGAGCAGTTGCTTCTTATGGATGAGCAAAGAAAGTGGTTTCTAGAAATAGAATGTACTCCTGGTGAAGATGTTGTGAACATTGTTGAAATGACAACAGAAGACTGAGAATATTACATGAACTTAGTTGATAAAGAAGTGGCAGGGTTTGAGAGAATTGACTCCAATTTTGATGGATGTTCTGCTGTTGGTAAAATGCTATCAAACAACATTGCATGCTACAGAGAAATCTTTCATGAAAGGAAGAGTCAATCAATGGAGCAAACTTCATTATTGTCTTATTTTTAAAAATTACCACAGCCACCCCAACCTTCAGCAACCACCACCCTAATTAGTCAGCAGCCATCAACATTGTGTCAAGTCCCTCCAGCACCAAAAAGATTATGTCTCACTGAAGGCTCAGATGATGGATAGCATTGTTTAGCAATAAAATAATTTTTTTGACTTTTTTAAAGGTACTTAGATGAATTTTTACAGAACAAATAGTTTTTCATTAAACAGTTAGTACACATATTGTTTTATGACAATTGTTAACAATCCCACGACATGTCAACGGTGTACCTTCTCAACATTCCCTATTACCAGCTTTCCTATCCCCTCCTGCCTTGTAGTCCTTGTTCCCTGGACTGTTGTGCCCAATTAGTCTCATTTTGTTTTATGGGCCTGTCCAGTCTTTGGCTGAATGGTGAACATTGGGAGTGACTTCATTACTGAGCTAAAAGGGTGTCCGGGGGCCATACTCTCGGGGTTTCTCCAGTCTCTGTCAGGCCACTAAGTCTGGTCTTTTTTTGTGAGTTAGCATTTTGTTTCACATTTTTCTCCAGTTCTGTCCGGGACCCTCTGTTGTGATCCTAGTCAGAGCAGTCAGTGGTGGTAGCCAGGCACCATCTAGTTGTACTAGAGTCAGTCTGGAGGAGGCCATGGTAGTTATGGTCCATTAGTCTTTAGTACTAATATTTTCCTTGTATCTTGTTTTCTTCATTCTCCCTTGCTGCCGAAGGGGTGAGACCATTGGAGTATCTTAGATGGCTGCTCACAGGCTTTTAAGACCCCAGATGCTACTCTCCAGGGTAGAATGTAGAACATTTTCTTTATAAACTGTGTTATGCCAGTTGAGCTAGATGTTCCCTGAGACCATGGTCCCCACAGCCCTCCATCCAGCAATTCAGTCCCTCAGGGAGTTTGGATGTGTCTATGGAGCTTCCATAATCTTTCCTTGTACAAGTTGTGCTGGCTTCCCCAGTATAGTGTACTGTCTTACCCTTCACCAAAGTTACCACTTATCTGTTGTCTATTAGGTAGCAATAAAATAATTCTTAATTAAAGTACATACATTGTGTTTTTAGACAAAATGTTATTGCACACTGTCTCAGGCTGGGTTCTCTAGAGAAGCAAAACCAGTAACGCGTATACATGTATATATAGAGAGATTTATAACAAGGAAACAGCTCATGCAATTGTAGAGGTGAGAATGTCCCAAGTCCGGGGATCAGTGTAGAGGCCTCTCCGAATTCATGCAGCCACAGAAGCTGGCGAACCCAAGGTCAGCAGGTCAGAGAGCAGGGCTTCTGCTCACAGGCTGTGAAGGTCGACAAAGTCCAAGATCAGCAGAAAAAAACTCAAGGTTTCTCCTGATTCATGTAGCTGCAGTGTCTAGCAAACCCAAGATTAGCAGGTCAGGAAGTAGGACTCTTGCTTGCAGGCTGTGAAGATCGTCTAATCCCAAGATTGACAGATGAGATGCTAACTCAAGTCTCAAGAACCAGAGGTGAGACAAGAGGCAGCTGCTGGGTCTGGAACAAGCCAAAAACCTTGGCAAGGCTAACAGGAACGAAGTAGCCATCGGAAAGCAGAGAGATGAAGGCTGAGGAGGTGGTGAGCCACCATAGGCCCTGACCCTGCCTATACCACTCAGCAGATTTCATCATGGGGATGATCACACATCAGATTTCAACAGGGAGGTGATCACAACATTATATACAACTGCCAAAACACTGAGAATCATGGCCTAACCAAACTGACATACAATCTTAACCATCACACACACTTAATAGACTACTGTATAGTGTAAACTAACTTTTGTATGCACTGAAAAATCAAAAATGTGTTTGACTCACTTTATTGCAATATTCAATTTATTTTGGTGGTCTGGAACTGAACCCACAATGTCTCCAAGGTATGCCTGTAGAAACTGCTCCCTCTTACTTAGACTTGCCAAACTAGTTGTGTCAATACTATGTCATTTTATCTTATGGCCATTGAAGCTTTCTCATAGAACTAAGAATAAACTGGAGGCTTGGCCTTTTTCTCACTCTTATTCTTGACCATTTTGCCATTCACTCTTACCACTTTCACTATTTTTTCTGTATTACAGATTTTTTTTTTGAGTTATCTTTTTTATTGTAAGAGTAATATGCATTCATTGTACATAATTTGGAAAATATGGGGGAAAAATAACTCATCTCTTCAAAAATGTATTTAAAAGTGAACTTTTGATCAATATGTACAGGGATAGACATAATTGAAATTATAAAAATGTAAAGATGTTTACTATTTCGAAATTACAAACAATGCATTCCCACGTATTAACTGATATGAGCCTCAGAATCCTCCCCTTCCATCAGGTGGACAGGGTAGGTAGTGTTATCTAAGCTTAGACATGAGGACAATGTGATTTGCATCAGTCACCATATTCCTTTATAGGAATAGTTTTGCTGATCTTAGTGAGTACCCTTTGTGTTTCTGACCCAAACCTGCCTTTCAAGAAAATATAACGTGAGTTCAAGCAGTCTTTGGACAATGGTATTATTCTCATTTACACATGAGGACATTATGATGTAGAGCGATTCAATGGAACGTCTAATAAAACAGTCACTGATATAACTCAAGCTTTTACACTTAGACTTCTGAGTTATTGACATTGCTAAATTAATTAATGATGAAAAAATGTTTAGTGTGTTGCCTGAGAAAGAATAAGTGCTCCTTTACTGTGAGTGATTATTAGCATTCTTTATTTTTAATTGTGAAAAATCCTTTGAAGTATTCTTGAATATTTTGTAAGTGTAATATTTTATCAAAATAAAAAATTACCCAAAATATCCTCATTTATATATATGTATAAATAAGATAAACATATATATATATATATATATATATATACACACACTGACTTATTTACAAGTAAAATGTTATGATGTCTGAATTTGCTTTAAAATACTCCAACAAAGTAATAACAACAATAACAAGTAAGGGCAAAGAGATGAAACAAAAATGACAAAATGTGGATAATCATTGATGTAGGAACTGTATATTTGAGGTCCATTATATTTCTATTATACGTATGCTTGAAGTTTTCCATAACAAAAAGTTAAAAATATATATGCATTTATAGGTTGGAACCATCTCTAGGATTCACTATACAGCATGCAGAATAAAGACATATGTGGTAACATTTAAGAAATAAAAAAAGGGCATTAAAAATATTTGCATGTAAATTTATAGAATATCTCTGATCTAACACACAAGAAATCAATAAGTTGTCTCCTGAGAGAAGAATTGAGTGGCTGGGGCCAGGGATGTGAGGAAGACTTGATGTGCCAAATGCAAAGTTTGAAACCATGTAAGTGAGTTACTTATTAAAAAATAACATTAAAAATAAATACTTCTGATAAAACATGTGTAGAGTCCTCTGGTTGAGTGAAGTGGTCATGAAGGGTTGTTCCATAATTTAAGGTAGATAGGAATATTGAACTTAAATAGAAAACCTAGATATAGAATAGTAGATTGTCCTGATAGCTTTCTTTATCTTGATTGCAGTTGTGCAATACAAAAAAAAACTTGGAAAATTTTTGCTTGCTCAGTCAATAATTATTTTTCTTGTTTCTGTAAAATTATAGCATCTAGAATATGGTCTAGATACAAGGTATACAATGAATTAAATATTGCATCTAGTCACATATATCTTATAACCTATCAGGAAGAAAGATATTTAATGAAAAAGTAGAAATTTAAATATAATTATTAATTATTAGCAATATTATATTAAAAATGGGATTCTAGGAGAAATTATAAGGAAAGGAGGGAGGGAGAAGGGCAGATCTCACTGAGGAAATTATGTTTGATTTCATAAGAATTAGCCAGGCAAAGAAAAGAAAAAAGAATGTTCAATAACCAAGGAAAGGAGCAGGACACAAGCTTAGAAATGCAAATTGAAAACAAATGATGCAGGACCTTGTAAACCAGGCTATAGATTTTCTGTGTTTTCTTAAATGCAGAAGGAATCTCTAAAGAGTTTTGAAAGCTGACTGACTTTGCTAGATTTGCATTTAAAGACTATCCCTGAGGTAGCAAGGAGAGAACCCAAGCTCTGTTTAAGAGATATTATGCCAATGATAAAACAAATGAAAAACCAAACCCACTGTTGTCCAGTCGATTCCGACTCATGACAATAATAGAGGTAAGAAATTTACTAGGGTGAAGAAAGATGAAAGGAAAGACACATGTTGGGAAGGTAAAATCAGTGGGACCTGGTAATGAGTCAATATGTTAAAAATGAGGATGGTGTCTGCAGCCATGACTCACTGATTGTGACTTGAATAATTGGCTAGAAGGAGCAGGACTGTTAAGAGCAATAGGGAAGATCAGATGAGGAGCAGCTTGGAGGAGGGAGAAAGCTCAAATTGTATGTAATTTTTGAGATTGTTGCCATTATTTTGGATGTTTTAGTAACAAAAAAAAAAAAAAAAAAAGCAGCCTATGCTTAAACTAGGAAAAAATCCAAGAGTAATGAATGTTCCTACTCCTCCCCACCCCACAGGAGCAGTAGATCTTCTCTTCATTACTGCCTGGCACGGACCTCTGTCTTCATTCAGCATTATCTGATATGAAAATGAGCTCAGTGCACAGAAGGAGAGATTCGGGCTAGGAAAATTGTCTCCCATATGGCAGGGTAGTGAATACTGTTAAAGAAAAAATAAAGAATATTATCACCTTTATCAGAAAAATGACATACAAAATATCTCAAATTCCCAGCGTCAATTAACCTGTTTGTTCAATGTCATTAGCAATTATCATTTACTAAGCAATTTTCATTGTTCATTTGGAACATTTCTTTATTTAGCCCTTTTGAAGTCAGTTTTGAACTGGCATGTCACTTTGCCCCAGCAGACACCATGGAAACGAGGTTAGACAGGCTGAAAGAAGATTATTTTAAAATTACCTCTGAACACTTCTTTTTTTATAAAAGTGAATTTCTTTTTTCTTTTTTAAACTGACACAATATTGCTGAGTGTTTTCTAAATTATTCTTAAGAAATAGCTTTTTTTTATTTAGAATGATTTAAGAGTTACACAGGTCGAGTAACAAATTTGTGGTAATGATTTAACATTAATATTTAATTGATTCTAGCTACAGAGCAATATACGACTTATTGCTGACTTTTTAAAAGAAAAAATCTACAATTCATGTCATATTTTTTGCTGCAACTTATCCTGAGATCCTCTGTGTTAAAAACTACTCAAAGGAGCATCAGGTAGAGAAGTTTCAGTGTCACAGGGACCTGAGCTAAATGACAAGACATAAATGTCACTGTTTTCACTTCTCAGACCTCAGGAAAGTAACTGTCTTGGGGTTAAGTTGGAAGTTTCATGCTCAGCGACAACGGGTAACAGAGATCCATTACCCATTATAAGGCAGCTACTGCTTAGGATCCCAACCACTACATATAGGGATATCATCTGCTTTTATAAATGATGGGTTCAGCTATGAATTTAATCTTGTTATGAGTAAATATTAACATAATATTTTAAAGGAAAATTTTTTCAGACTCAGAAATTTTATTTTATAGGAATAATGAAAAACAACCTGTTTGGATCAAAACTGTGCCAGGTCATTTGAAAATACTCAAACTGTCCAGTGGTTACTTTACAAATGAAATCTACTTTTAATATGCATTTTGTGCCATCTGATATGTGTATCTTCTGTATTCTAAACCAAAAACCAGACCCGTTGCCATCGAGTTGATTCCGACTCACAGCAACCCTGTAGGACAAAGTAGAACTGCCCCATAGGGTTTCCAAGGAGCAGCTGGTAGATTCGAGCTGCCAACCTTTTGCTTAGTGGCCTAACGCTTAACCACATTAGAATATGGAAATAGGAGATACCAAGGCCAGATATTCCTTGTCAATTCCGCAGAAAGACTACAACAGTGAAATATATTATTAATTTCCTTTTGAATGATGAATCACACTCTGTTTCTACTGGCTAATATCTGGTGATCTCTTTTGTCTCACCTTAAGAAAATTTCCCTAACCATATGCTATGTTAGGTTATACACTTTCAGTGAGTAGAACTATTACAGAACTTTCTGTATTATAATTACCTGTTTTTCTTTGCTTTCTTTTCCTCTTTTAAGACTGTTATAATTTCAAAGGCAAGAATCTTATCATCTTCCCATTGAATCTATGGTACAATGTTGTGGGTTACACCAAATCTCATCCATATTCCTCCTTCCTGGACACAAAAAATATTGCAGTCCTTTGTTGTAAGCTGTTGTCATGCGACTATTTCTGGGCAAAGAAATGTAAGTGACTTTTTTCACTTCTGGGCTGAGTGAGCAAATGCTCATTTCCTACCCTGCAGCAGCCACCAAGGGAGATATGTGTTGATAACAAAGCATTCATTAATCTGGATTCCTAAATAGTGATGTAGATTGAGGGATAAATTACTTTTGTTGGCCATTGATATTTGGTGTTTGTTTACCACTACTTATTTTTAGCTATCTTTAGTAATATAGTATCTGGAGAGCCTAGAACAATAGTTGGCCTGAAGTGTGTAAAAATTTGGATTGAATTAATGAATCAACATATTTCTTCTCCTTCGCAGAAATTCTGGGTGTCATTAACTTTGCAAATAGTTACATAGTTCTGTGGATCAATGTAAGCATGTTTTTTTTTCATTCACTTTATTCAGGTGCTTATTGGTGTCATTGTGAAGAGTTGTGGAGGGTCTAAACTTTTACTCTGTTTACAAGCTAACGAGTTAGGCTGCTAAAGTTTTATAAATGCTCACAGAAGACATGAGACTCCTGGTCAGAGATAAAGGACTTCATTACTCATGGCATAGCTGGCAGCATGAGTTACATATTCATCTTGGATCTCTTTGCCACCCCAAAACCTCACAGAGTGATACAGAGTCTTAGCTAGATATTGTGCAAGCAGTGAATTTGCTTCAGAGTTGAGGAACTCCAAGATAAGGAAACTCCAGTGATTTAAAGTAGCTGCCAACACTGAATGTTGACCTGGACAGCAAACAAATCTGTTCTCTGCTCTGGAGTGAGACACTATCTTTATTTTCAAAATGATGTGTATTATACAAGCATCCTTGAATATATAGCCTGGGATAAAAATTTTAATGCGTCTACATGGATGACCTCCAGAAAAGTAAGAGGTCTATGAAAAATTGTTTCCCGGAAATTTAGAAAACAGATGCTTGGGAGTTTTTTTTTTTTTAGAAATCCTTGGACTATGGCTTAGTACCAAAAAATTGTCCACCTTCTCATTCATTTATTTGACAACTATTTATTGAAACCCTTTTATAAAATAAATACAGGATTTATTGCCTAATACATAATTAACTGCCCAAAGTATACATTGTTTTCAGAGGTGAGGTCTATAGAAAAAAGTTTGAGAAGTGCAAATACATCCCAAGATAGACAAGATTGAGAGTGATGAGAACAACAACAAAAGCAATGATACCTAACACTTTTTGACATTTATTATGAACCTGACAGTTTTAAATATACTATTCCATTTGTTACAACAGACTAATGAGGTATGTACTATTATAAAGGATAGTTTATTAGTAAAGGGCTTAGGCAAACCATTAGGATGAGGCAGCTGAGGTAGGGTCATACAAGTGCAGGGTCAGACCTGTTTTTATCTAAAATATTACATTTTGTTCATATTTTTTTTTTGATGTTAGTACTATGCTGACAGATGTCAAAGAAGTCTAAGTATATTTTGATTTTACTTATAATTAATTATTTGGATACTGACTGAGGACATGTTTGGTTAACATTTTACTTATATTTATCGATTTTACCCTAAGCTTTAGTTACATATAGTAATATACATGACTAGGTTTTGTGAGTAACCAATTAAACAAAATGCATATATGGAAATGCTTACTGCATTTAAATTTCTAGTAAATAGTAAATTTTCAATGGCCTCTATGTGGACATATCAATTTTTAAATTTTTTCTACGAAAGGTGTTCCCCTTGCCAAATAAGGAACAACTTCAGGAAGAAAGCAGCCAGGTGGTATAGAAAGCTTTCTGGGACGCAATAGGATCATGCTGGTGTTCAGGATTTACTGGACATCTTAATATAGTCCTTTATTAAGGCAAGGTCCTATAAAACTTTTCTAAACATCCAACAGGTTTAATATCTCCACTGCTTCCAAAGAGAACCAAAGTTGCAACCCTCCTCATAAGACATGGGGTGGGGGGCACTTCTTTCTAACAGCAATTAGTGCTCAGATTTGAGGAGTTAAGTGTCAGATTTCTACAGCCTCTGATTCTGTGAGGAAAGAAAATGAAAGTATCTTGGAGAAAAGCTCCAAGATTTAAATAGTCTCTACTTCTAAAAATATTCACTTTTCCAATATTGTTTTCTACTGGGATCTAGTTCTACATCAGTTCATTAAAGGTTAGAGGCAAGGGGAGAAGGAAGTACAGGGTTAGAAGAAAGGCTGGGGCTGGAGCACAAACAGAGGACAGTGCAAGGGTGGGTGTGAGGGAAGAGAATAAAGTGCCAAAAACCATCAGTCTAAGGAAAGCCCACCATCAACTCTGGGCATCCCAACATGAAAAACACACAACTCTGACAATCAACCCAGCTGGGCTAAAAATTTTTGCAAAGGCTATTTCAGAGCAGCTGCAGCTATGGTGAATCAAAAACTTTGGAAAAAATCTTCAATAATTCAGTAAATGTTCATTTGGAGAATTATTTATTCAGGAAATTTTCTTTCAGCATTGCTTACTTTTAGTAAATCAGTCATTTGGCGAATTGTCTTTCAATGAATCAGAATTTGGTGATTTTCTGCTAATTAGCCCAATTATCCCCAATTTATAGCAGGAACTAACTAAGAATAGGAGAAAATTAGAGTGCTGTTCCATCGGCAATTAGTTTAGGTGGAGAGAGTCAATTTGGTTCTGTCTTTGGAGAGAGAAAAAAATTTAAAGATTACTAAAATAGATGAGGAAGGAATAAAACAGAAATAAATAGTAAAGAGGTCATTCAAACAGCTTTTACTTTCTCTAAGAGTTAAAGTTTGAAGAAGCTCAATTTCTTTCATTATTATTATCGTTGGAATGCATTTTATAATCTTTTCATTAAGAAAATAAATTAATCTATAATATACTCACACAGTTATGGATTGTTTGATCATGGATGTAATAATATGTACATGGTAGTCTTTATTGCATATATTATAAGTGGAAAAATCTAATTTTTCTGTACAGAGTAGCTAGAACATTCAATAAATTGTCTAAGCAATTCATGATGGAAATTTATTTGGAAAAAAGTATATTTTTAAATATGTGAGAAGAGAAAATAAAGTCATAGTTAGCATTCTCTGAAGTAGAAGTCAGTAAATTATTTGCATATTTATCTTCATACATACCAGATAAATAGCACTGACAAAAAGTCAATTAAAGATACTATATTAAATAAGATTTTGTCTCCTGTCCTGTCTATTTGATGATCATATTTAGTAAGTTGTTTTAGGCTTCAGTGACAATTGTTTAGTCAACTTCATCCTTTCCTTTTAATTAGTAGCTCCCATATGACTTTAAGACTTTAGCTTGACTTCACATTATTATCTCAGAGAAGCACCTAGGGAATGTGACACTCTTCCTAAGATAGTGTGCTGTCGATTTCTTTCCACATTATTTTATTTCCAGGGTATAATATTTAGTATACACTTTATTTGAGGGAGGATTTTATCGGTCTCTGAGCCCCAGCAAACTCGTATTTTCTGTGGATATGGCATTCCAAATGTCAGTGTCAAAACCTTCACATTTTCCTTTTCCATATTTTCTGCTCATTTTCTCTTTATTCCTTTCAAAAAAGATAGTATAATATAGAAGACAGGAAAATCTATGGATCCATGTGTGGACTTCAAGGATAAACTCATATCTAAAATTGTACACATATTTCTGTACATATACATATATGGGTAATTACATATTTTATTTGAAGGAAGCCCATAGCTTTTGTTAGTTTTCAAGGAAAACATGCTCAAAAGACAACTTAAAATAATCTTATCAATTTGAAGTTATTTCAGAATATTTTATGTTATTTACCATTTTGGCATACAAGCTATATTGCTTAAAATTTTGGTGTTAAATGCGATATTCATTTTTTCCCAATTTTCTTATTTTTTTTGTTGCTCTAAATTTTTATAGTGCATGCAAATATCCTTAAGCCACATGAATTAGTACTAGTCACGTTTACATGCAAGTAAATATGATCCAATACTAAATTTCAATGATATTTTCATGTACCTTTTTTATTATATATATGTATATATATATATATATTTAATTTTGTATGCATCTGATATGAGGTAGTGGATTATTCAAGTTGAAAAATATACATATATACAAATGAATGATCATTGTTTTGAACAAATTATGGCCAAGAGAGAATAGCTTATCTATGTATATTTCTGTATATGAGAGCAGAATACTCTAAAATCAAGCACATCTTAAAAAGGCATTCTTATTTTCTCCTTTGACTTAGTTGACAATTAACTGAAAAACGTCAAGAACCTACTGGTCCATGTTTCCCCTGCTCTGGAGAACTGACTCCAGAGGGCCTGTCTGAGAGCACTGGATTTAGAATATTTATTTCTTATACGGAATGACAACCAGGTCCAAAAATCCAAGGCAGAAAAGTGTAATATAAAATCCCCAAGGCCAAAGTACTTTAAACATTAGAAAGGTTTTTCAGGAGATAACCTCTCATGCAGGGACAACATGCATGTTCATTGTAACGTTCAAAGGCACCATTATAGGCCAAAAATTATAAACGATAGACACATTCATTTTAAGTTCTATACTGTTTTATACTGTGATGTTATGAAATGAGATCAAATTGTGCCCTCAGTGAGATTCTCTGCCTGGAGTTAGTTTAGTCTGTAAATACAAAGACATGATCATGCCTACAAGGGAAAAAAATTTTTCATAATTTCTTTCAGAATGCTGACATCTTCTACTGCATTAGAATCTGCTCCAAAATCTATCTTTTGAATTGCTATATCTGGCTTTTTGTAGAATTATGTGAAAGGAGAAAGAATAGTAATTTATTCACTTTTTGTTTGCCCATCTCCACTATGATACTGAGAAAAGCCACCAAATAATCTTTCTAGGATCAGGTACAAGGCAGAATGCTTTCAGTGTGACATTTGTGTGTAGGATAATTGAGGTAAGGGATAGTATCATAAATTTCTCGAGTTACATATATCAAAAACTCATTTCTAGCTACAGAAGTAGTGGGAGACTTTAGTTATATTTGGGGACATGCTATATGCTGTACTGCATTTCAGTGAATATTTTTATTTTAGATGATTATCTAGCCTTTTCCAACTTACATTCATTTAACAATAAATATTGCCTCAAAGTTGTGTTAACTGATAATTAGAAAAATACAGCAGGTTAAAACTAGAATTAAAATGTAAAGAGAGAAATGCCACAAATTTATTCTAGGTGGAAGAATTTCTCATTTTATTAGGTTGATTAATATCGAAGCTATTATATTATGATATAGAAATTCATTACTTTAAATTTCTAATACCTGGAATTTTTAAAGAAAAAAAAATTTAATGGAAGTTTTTTGAAGAAAATAGCAAAATTGATATTTGCTTATTTGGCTAAAGATGTTTTAAAAGTATTTTCATTATATGTATTAACAATAATAAATATAATAAACAATGGTAATTATATATTTATGGCTGATTATAAAAATTAATTACAGTTTTATTTCAATATTTATTT
>NW_004444019.1:3875759-3878272 GCF_000243295.1 Trichechus manatus latirostris
GCTAATATAAAAATATATATATAAAGTCTTCAAAAATATTATTAGATTATAAACAACACTTACTACCAACTGAATAATAGCAGAAATAAAATAAGATAGTTATATTCAAAGAATTGTATTGATTATAAACTAAAGAATAAAATAAATATTCATGAGTCCATAATGATAACAAATGAATGATTAAATATATAAATGAATGGGAGAGAGGGAACAACTCTTCCTTACAGATGACTTTCAATAAATAAATGTATAAGTTTTGAGAGAAATAGAAATCACCATTGTAACATTACAGCAATAATTGCTATAGGAAAGAGCCACTGATGAATGCTAAAATTAGTGGGTAAAACTCAAAGAGAAAGAAGATATTTACATAATCTAAAGTTTCTCCCCCAAAATATTTATTAATTACTCTGGTGCTTGTAACGTATATTCGTATATTCAAACATTCTTTGATCTTCCTCCCTCCAGGAGGTGGAATTGAATTTCCTTCCTCGTGAAAGTGAGTTGGATGTTGCAACTCATAATAAATACGGTATGAAAGGGAAAAGTAATAAATTTACATTGCAGAAACTCAGTGGACATTACCTTGACCAAATGACCGAGTTCAACACCACCTGTAATAAGATACTGTCATCATGTATTCCCAGATATAATGTGATGATAAGGGCACATTACCTCTCTGGTATGTTCTCCCTAAATCCATAACCTCAGTACAATCATGAGAAGCATCAAAAAAAAAAAAAAAAGACCCAAAGTGAGAGACATTCTTACCAGCACTCTTCAAAAGTGTCAAGGTCGTAAAAGACTAAGTAATTCTCATAGATTGGAGGAAACTAAGGAGACATGACAGCTAAATTCATTGTGGAATCCCAGATAGCATCCTGGAATAGAAAATGTTCATTAGTGTAAAAAAATGGGGAAATATGGATAAAGTCTGTAGTTTAGTTAATTGTATTGTATTGTACCAATATTAATTTCTTCATTTTGATAATTATACCATTGCTATTTAAGATTTTAATATTAAGGGGAAGACTAAAGGGTATTTTGAAACTCTCTGTGCTGCCTTTGATAGTCTTCTGTAAATCTAAGATTATTTAAAAATAAAAAGTTAAAAAAGAGTGTTCAAAATTATTGTTTATGAAATATAAAAAATGCTTCTATTGTTTCACTAACACTCTCATCTCATTCTACAACTGGGAAAGATGCCCCTGTTATATGTTTCTATAGTTCTTCTGGTTTTCTCCATCTTCAAGTGTATCATGATTATCTGCTACAAGTCTTCTTCATGATGGTATACAATGTGTCTTGCATAATTCTTGATCCATGAAGGTACAATATTTGTATAATTAGTTTATATGTAAGAATATATGAAATCTACATATTTTCTAAGTATTTAGAAAGAGCTCATATATTGGACTTATTAAATTTTATGGTTTACTCAGTATCAAGTCTGTTTTATTTGGTTAGAGGAAAAAAAACTATATAAAAACAAAATGACTCCATTATTTCAGGAAGTTATCTCAAATTAATTCTTCATACACAAAGCAATTTCAGACACAAAGCAATTTCAAAAAGTTTTTTTTTTGTAATTTAATAAAGTAAGATGTCATGAACTCAAATAATTTCATTGAAGTAGTTTAACACGTTATGTTACAATTTATGCATCTTAAACTTGTTACCACATAAATTGCATAATAATTTTTATACATGTGCCTTTTTTTCTCAATTCGAAGAAAACAAATCAGTCTTTCAATATCAATCCCTTATCCTCCAGGCATTTCTAACAACCCATTGTATTATAACACAGAAATAATGCAGTCATTTAAATTATTTCAAAAGCTTCTGAGTACTATTATGATTATTTTTAAATAAGCCACATGACAGTGTACCAATTGTCCTGAGAAAAGGAGGTTCATTAGTTTGATTGAATGAAATTGTTTAACAGTGGACTCATTCTTTTCTCATAAGGAGTAACAAGAAATGAAAATGAAAACATACACATAGATAGAATATACATAACTGTAGCAAAATATTAATATTTGTAATTACAAACATTAAATAATAAACTTCAATATTACCTATACTGTCGAGACTTCATTTATATGTTTTTAATTGTATAAATATTTTTTTTCCATAATTTTGCTCAAAGTTTTCTGTGTTCAGGGAACTATGTTTTCCTTATGTATTGAATTATGTTACTTGAATATATCATTTGTGATATGTATTTTGTTTATTCCTAATATAAATAGACTTCCAAACTATGTAAGAAATCTAATTTATGAAAATAAAATGCTTCATTTTAATCTGCAGGAATATATACAGAAGATAATGTATTAGAAATAAAGTGATATTAATTTGCTAATACTTCTGACACACACCATAAGAATGATGATGATGATAGTTTTTTTTATTTTTTTTTTATTTTATTGTACTTCAGGTGAAGGCTTACAGAACAAATAGTTTCTCATGAAACAGTAGTACACATGTTGTTTTATGACATTGGTTAACAACCC
>NW_004444019.1:3879215-3896592 GCF_000243295.1 Trichechus manatus latirostris
TAATATTTGTCCTTTTGTGATTGATGTATTTCACTCAGCATAATGTCCTCCAGTTTCATCCATGTTATGAGATGGTTCACAGATTCGTTGTTGTTCTTTCTCGTTGCATAGTACTCCGTTGTGTGTATGTACCATAGTTTGTTTATCCATTCATCTGTTGATGGGTGATGATGATAGTTTTTGAAGAAAGTGATAATAACACCTAGTGACTGAGTTCTGCACTATGAGCTTTATAAAATCATATGAGGGGAAGGATTGTTTTTATTCCTGTTTTATAGATGGGGCAAAGAGAAATGCAGTAACTTTTCCAAATTTGAAAATTAAAATTCAAATCTATTCTGGGGTTCAATTCCAGAAAAGTTTGCCTGTTAGGTCTGGGTATAGAGTCACTATGAGTCAGAATCGATTTGATGGCAACAGGTTTTTTTACACAGTTTCAGGCATGTGTTAGAAAATCACCCTAGATAATGTGAATGCACTCCTCTAGCACAGCATACATATTCAATAAATATTTGATGCTGAACCATTGATATAGGGACTGTTGGACAGAGAAAGGCCTCATTGACTATTAGAACTACTGGTTTTATGGAATTATTGACAATTCCAGTTAGGACAAATCATAGATGGGATTGTTAAAAGATGATTCTTGATGAGAGACACTGTGAAAATGGTGCGGGGACAGTGTCTGACTTCCTCTAACTTCACATAGAGGGAAGGGGAATCAAGATCAACTGCCCAAGGCTGATTCCTATAAGATGGAGGTCAGACATGCCCCCTCTGTCAGCCATCTTTCCAATTCTGACACCAACCGTCCCTCCCATGGCACTCTCTACTTCTCTACTGGGTTCAACAATTCACTGCAGTTACCACACGGAACTCACAGACAATACTCAGATTATGGATTTTATTAGGGAAGTAACAGGATACAATTCAGTTTCAGGACTGCTCAGGATACAGCTCTTCCATCAGGAGAGCGTCTTCCCAGCCGTGCTCGCAGGCCCGCCTCTCTCTGGCCTCTCAGCCTCTGCTCTGTTCAGGAGCAAGTGTTACAAAGCTCTTTTAGCACTGCCCATAAGTGCCCAGAGGTACTCCACTCTGCCAGTAAGCCTCAGCCCAAAGGTGCTCAGCTCTAGCTCCATGGGTTGGCAAACTTAGTTCCACTAAGTGCCCGGAGGCACCCTACTTCACCAGCAAACCTCTTGCCAAAAGGCACTCAGCTTTCTTGCTCTGTGAGCCGGGATGCCCACTGCACAGTCTCCTGCTGGTCTCTCCTACCATCATTTCCCCGCCACCGCTTCTCTGCTACCACTACTCACCAACTTCAGTGTTACAGATCTCTGTTTGTTGGTCTCCTGGTTCCAGGAGCTTCTCAGCACAGGGATCCCGGGTCCAAAAGATACTCTGTCCACTCCTGGCTGTTCTTCCTTGGTGATGGTGAGATCCTCTCTCTGTTCTGGAATTGATTTCTTCTAAGGAAAAATTGACCAATCCCCTTGGTGGGCCACAATTGCCTTATTTGCATAGTCCCACCCAATCACTTGGGTAAGAGTTACAAGACCATGGCTAGAAAGGCCACGCAAAAGTGATCTATGCCATCACAGATACATATCTCAATTCGAGGTTTTTGGTAAGGCAGCAGAAGTGAGTCTACAGTTGATTTATGTCATCCCATGGCAGGGGCAGTCATTTATTAATATCTTAATGCTGATGAGAATTATTTGTATGGCAAAACCCTAAAGATTATAAAAACAGGGTAGAGTCATGAACGTATGCTATTTAATGATGAGAAAATATTACTATCTTACTATATTTAGGCCTTTACTTTCTTATTAATAAAAAAAATGTTAAGTACCTAATTTGTATAAGAATCTGAGTAAGGACTTTTGCATATTTTGTCAATAGGGAGAGATATTTTATTATATTTGAAGTACTCATAACCTAGTATAGTTATAATGGTAACTCTGTGGCCTACCCATTCAGGATTAGCTGCCCTAATATTTTCTGAAGATATTAAGGCTTCTTGTACCTTTGAAAACAGGTTTCAGAACACATATCCTTAAAAAATATACTCAATAAACTTTTTGAACACTGTGATAAGCTCATTAAATTTGACTCTTTCCTTAACAAGCTGCCCCAGTACATTTCCCCTGTGGACTTTCACACAATGTAGCAACTCTAAAAAAAATGAAATAAAAATAAATTTTTATAGTGTTACAGCATAACAATACTAATAAAATAAACTTAATTAATTTCATTACCTGATGAATTTTTTCTTCATAGAAAGGTCCAAAGTAGAGAGTAGGTAATAGAGGTTGTTAAGTAAAAAGCAAAGATTAAGATTAAATATATATATATATATATATATATATCAGATTTGGTAGTAGCAAACTTGTAAGCACAAGATCATATATTCTGATCCATCATTTCTTTATCACACATTATGATAAATTTGTCTGCCACAGTAATCTACAATTCTACTTTTATCTCTTCTCCTCAGGAGCAAAGCTCAGGAGAAATACAGAGGGAAGAAGAGTAACTTCAATTCTCTTTATCCTATTACAGTGTCAGAGGACAGCATGATTCAGTGAAAAGAATATGGGCTTTGGAATCAGATATATCTGAGTCCTGAGTCCTACCTCAATTCATTGTCTTAAACAGTAATCTTGATTGTAACCTTCAGAAACATATTGCAAACAATTCAAAGTAGTTGAGGACAAATTTATGCAACAGACACCCACTGGGGTATTTCACAGAAATAGATTATACAAATCAGTAAAGAATCAAGAACACTGCAGAAAAAAAGAAGCAAGAGGAATTTGTGAACCTTTAGTCATCCACTCTGACATTAACTTAATTTTTACTCTCATTCTTTGAATGCTTCACAAAATATTGAGCAAAAGAGTATGGTTGGTCCTACTTATATCTACACTTACCCATTCATCTGTTGTTGTTAGTTGACACTGAGTCAAGTCGAAGGCGGGCATAACACATAAATGACTTCTGGCGTCATAGCAAAGGGGGTTATTTTACAAAGAAGTATATAGTCGTATAAACCCTTTTAAAGAGCCGACCACATTTGTTTTATCAGCTACCCAGCAAGTAAGTACGTTTTCATGTACGTAAAAGTCCAAAAAGGATCCCACTTAACATAATCCAACTATTTCAACTGAATGCATAATTACCGACTTGTTCACGCCTCCCTGTACCCCCTGCCTCTATGCAACATGACATTGCCTCTATTTCCACTTAAAGACTGAGTTGGATTTTCCACCATTTGAATATGAAATTGGACTTTGACTTGATTTTGCCAGTTATGAATAGAAACTATGATGGACACAGAGACTTGAAATGGTTTTCTGCACTGGGACTTACCTTCTCTTGATGGTGGAGACCCATTATTCTCCACAGGAACAAGCCTAGGCTAGCCTACTGGAGGATGAGAGAAGTTCCAATCTTCTCAGACTTTCCAGTCCCGAGCCCCACAGATATGTGACTGGGGTACCCTAAACTCATCCAGCCTCAGCTCACCTGGACCAGGCCTGGAGAACTAGCCAATTAACTTACAGAATCATGAGAAAATCGTGAGCGTTTGTGCTTTTAACTCACTTAGTGTTAGAGCATCTTGTTATGCAGCGTAAGTTAATAGATTCAGAAATTGGTGGTGGGGTGTTATATAACAAAAAAATAAAATTCTAAAACATAGCAATTCATTTAGAATGGGTGGCTAAAAAAGTTAAAGAGGTAGTAAGGAAACTTAGGAAAGACTGGAAAATGATGAAGAATGTGCAAATTCTGGAAAAGTAGTGAGAAAACTGCCATAACAGGCTAAAAATAAAAAAATGATGTATTATTTAATAGTGAAACAAATTATTAAACTATTCCCTGCTGATATAATGGAAGATAGAACAACACATGTAATGGAATTGTGAATCTGGCTAAGGCTATTTCTAGGCACGGTATTGAAATTGTCAATTGTCTTGGTTTACTGCATATGATGAAGCATGGGAAGAGAGAGATGAACTAAAGAATGCAGTTTGCAAGCAAGGTTTAGAGGAAATGCAGAGAAGCCAGGGTTTTCCTGGTTGGAAGGTAAAACCTTTTCACATTTCCATTCTTTTGAAGGCAAAATATTCTTTAGGCAAGAAATCTCCGGATTGGCTGTAAGTCCTTGTTAAAATAATTTTGAAAGATTTAAAGGGGTGCCTTACAGGCCCTGATAGCTATGCAGAAGAGTTTCCAAGAATTCTAAGGGTTGTTTTATAGCAGCCTGACACATGAACCGGAGAGAACCATGCTTTGTATAGAATCTACCCATATATGGCACTTAAGAATCACTTGTATATATAATATTTGCGGGAAATAAAAACAAAGACTGGTAGATAAAATAGGTAATAGGAAGATAGACTGATACATAGAAAGAGCTATAATGTTGTTGCAGTCAAGCTGATTCTGACTCACGGAGACCTTGTGTATGTCGAGTACAACTGCTGTGTAGGGTTTCCAAGGCTGCGAACTTTTGGAAGCAAATTGCCAGGCTTGTTTTCTGAGGCACCTCTGGGTGGGTTCGAATCACCAACGTTTTGGCTTGTAGTAGAGCGCTTAACTATTTGTGCCACCTATTAATAAGGGAAATAGGGAAAAGGGAAAAAGGATGATGATTAAATCTTAGGATAATTCAGGAGCAAGTTATTAAGTCCAGACTATGCTCCAGTTATCCATCACTGCATAACAGATTGTTGTAAATCTTAGAGGCATGAAACAACCATTTTATTTTTTGCTCACCATTTTGTGGGTCAGGGATTCAGAAAGGCTTTGACAAGGGGTTCTCACTTGAATTCTCTCATGCAGTTGAAGTCATATGTTAATTTTGGTGAAAACTTAACTGGTTTGGATATCCAAGACGGCTCTCACACATGGCTGGTCATTTATAATGGCTGGCAGCTCAGGGTACAGCTGGGACTACTGACCAAAGCACCCATACATGGCCTCTTCAGTATGGCAGTTTCAGGGTACTCAGACCTGTTACTTGGAGGCTCAGCATTTCAAAGCAGAGCACTGCAAGAGAACTAGGGATAAAATGATTGGCTTTTTCTGGGCTATTCTCAGTATAAATCGATTCAGCTGTCACAATGCCAGTCCTTGTGGTGTGGGTTGCTAATCAGGTCAGGTGAAAAAAAAGAAAAATCCAGATCAGTGGAGTCACTCCTGTGTATCGCTTTGAAGCATTTGACCATATACATGTAGATCTATTTCTGTACTTTCGATTCTGTTCCACTGATCATTAATCTATCTTTACACTAATATCACATTATCTTCATTACTGTAGCTTTATAACAAGTCTTGAAATCAGAAAGAATTTGTCACCTAACTTTGTTTTTTTTCACAGTTGTTTTGGTATTCTAAGTCCTTTGCATTTCCATATGAATATTTGAATCAGCTCATCAATTTCTGCCAAAAAAAGCCTACTAGAATGTTGTTTGGGATTGGGTTGAATCTTATATAAATTTGGAGAGAATTAAATTTCTAACAGTACTGAGTCTTCTGATCAATGAACACAGTATCTCCCTCCGTTTATTTAGGTCTTTTAACATTTTTCTCAGCAATATTCTGGCCATTTCAGTGTATAGAAAGCGCACATCTTTTGGCAGATTTATCCCTAAGTATTTCATATGTTTGATCCTTTGTAAATATTATAGTTTTCAATTTTTAATTTGTGATTATTTATTGTTAGTATATAGAAATAAAATGGAATTTTTACATTAAACATGTTGACTGCAATCTTGCTAAATGTAAACATGCTTGTTAGTTCTAATAACTAGTACAATGTTGAATACAAGCAGTGAGAGGGGGCACTCTTGCACTTAATATTAGAAAGCATTCAGTATTTCACTGAATATTATTAAAAATTAGAAATTCAATTTATCTTATGTATACATTTTACATAAATGTACATTTATGAATTTAAGAAGTTCCTTTCTAGTCCTAATTTGCTGTGAATTTTACTAGAATGGATTTTAGACTTTGTCTTCTTTACTTTTGCATTTTCTGATATTATCACATAAGTGATTTTGTCATATGCGTGTGTTTTTTTTTCCCCCAGTATGAATTATATTGATTGAATTTCGAATGTTAAATTCTGCATTTTGGGGATGAACCTCACTTGGTCACAGTTTATTATCCTTTTTATATATTGCTGTACTCAATTTTCTAGAATTTTGTTTAAAAATTTATATCTGTATTCATGGTGAATATTGGTCTATAGTTTTCTTTCCTTGTAATACCTTTATCTTATTTGGTATCAGGGTAATTTTGGTTTCATAGAAGGAGTTGGGAAGTAGCTGTCTTTCCTCTTCAGTTTTCTGGAAGAGTTTATGTAGAATTAGCATAATTTATCTTTGCCTATTTTGTTGTATATACCAGTGAAGCCATCTAGGCCTAGAATTTTTTATGTGAGAAGAATTCAAATTCAATTTATTTAATACATATATGTTTATTCAGATGACTGATCTGTTCTTGAGAAGCTTTGGTAGTTTTTGTCTTTCAAGGGGTTTTTCTATTTCATTTAAGCTGAATTTGTTGGCATAAGGATGTTAGTCTTCTCTTATTATCAATTTAGTATCTGTAGATTCTATAGTTATGTCACCTCTATCATTCCTATAATTATAATCTGTGCTGAAAAGGTTTTAAGGATCCACTAGAATCCTTGGATCACACTTTGAGAAATAATTATAATTGTCCTGTTCTTCATTTTTCCTTGATAATATTTGCTAGAGAATTGTCAATTTAACTCATCATCTCTGTATATATAATATTTGGGGGAAATAAAAACAAAGACTGGTAGATAAAATAGGTAATAGAAAGATAGACTGATACATAGAAAGAGCTATAATGTTGTTGCAGTCAAGCTGATTCTGACTCACGGAGACCCTGTGTATGTCGAGTACAACTGCTGCGTAGGGTTTCCAAGGCTGTGAACTTTTGGAAGCAGATTGCCAGGCTTGTTTTCTGAGGCACCTCTGGGTGGGTTCGAATCACCAACGTTTTGGCTTGTAGTAGAGCGCTTAACTATTTGTGCCACTTACTGACAAAGATCAAAGACTACAGCCTTCAGTATGGATTACACCTCAACATAAAGAAAACAAAAATCCTCGCAACTAGACCAATAAGCAACATCATGATAAATGGAGAAAAGACTGAAGTTGTCGAGTATTTCGTTGTACTTGGATCCACAATCAACACCCATGGAAGTAGCAGTCAGGAAATCAAATGACGTATTGCATTGAGCAAATCTGCTGCAAAAGACCTCTTTAAAGTGTTAAAAGTCCAAGATGTCACTTTGAGGACGAACGTGCACCTGACCTAAGCCATGGTATTTTCAATCACCTCATATGCATGTGAAAGCTGGACAGTGAATAACGAAGACAGTGAATAAGAAGAATTGATGCCTTTGAATTATGGTGTTGGTAAAGAATGTTTAATATACCATGGTCTGCCAGAGAACTAACAAATCTGTCTTTGAAGAAGTACAGCCAGAGTGCTCTTTGGAAGAGAGATGGCGAGACTTCGTCTCATGTAACTTTGGACATGCTCTCAGGAGGCACCAGTCCCTGGAGAAGGGCATCATGCTTGGTAAAATAGAGGGTCAGCGAAAAAAAGGAAGACCCTTAACAAGATGGATTGATACAGCGGCTGCAACAATGGGTTCAAGCATAACAACAATTGTGATGATGGCACAGAATGGGACAGTGTTTCATTCCATTGTACATGGGGTTGGTGTGAGTTGGCACCAACTCGACTGCACCTGACAAAAACAAGGTAGCTAACATATGTTTTCACCTCTGACTGCTGTGAAAAAATTCCCCTTATGACTGGTTTTAAGCAATTTGACTATGATGTGCCTTGATGTAGTTTTGTTATTGTTTGCTGTGGTTGGGTTTGTTCAGATTCTTGGATCTGTGGGTCTATACATTTTATGAAATTTCTCCCCAAAATGCACATTTCTTCAAACACTTTTTCTGCTTCCTCCTCATTCTTCCTTTGCTTTAAGGGCTCCACTTACATCTGTATCAGACTTCTTAACGTAATCTTAGCTCACTGATATTCTGTTCATTTTTTAAAAAAAAAATTTTTCTCACTGTGTTTCATTTAGAAAACTAATCATTGCTTAAGTCTTGGAGTTCACTGCTCTTTCTTTCTGCAGTGTCTAATCTGATGTTAATTTCATATAGTGTATGTTTTATTTCATGTATTGTAATTTTAATCTCTAGAAGTTTAATTTTGATATTTTTCTAAATTTATGTATCTATTTAACATTTTCAATCTTCTAGCTTCTTAAACATATGGAATATAGTTATAATATTTTTTAATATACTACATATTAGTTCTGTCATTTCTGGATTTTTTTGATTATTTTATTCTTACTCATTATGGGTTATATTATCCTGTTTAATGCCTAGAAGAGCTTATATAATTATTAAAGTTAGTTCTATTTACTCAAAAGCAAAGATACCATACCACCAGAAAATATTTTCTTATAGCAATAACTTCTGAGGGTTTTCCTCCTTCGACAAGATAATATGTCCCATGTCCTTTCATTTGTCTTTTTAGAACATGTTTAACTCTCTTTGTAATGATTTATTATGTTGGTAAGTTATAAGTAGAAAAAAATTTGTATTTTATTCTAAAAAAAGTTGCTATCCTCAAATAGGGACATTCTGTCCTTACAGTAAATTTAGAGTCAAATAATAAGACAATAAAGACAAAAAGAACTATTCTCAGAATGAAACTTTGTTTATGTATCTGAAATCAAGTCAAATATATTGAAAATTTATGTTAACAACCTTTTTTTCTAATTACTAATGACTGTAAATTACTAATTTACTAATTACTAATGACTGTAGCTGTACTAATTACTATCACTTCCAATCATCAATAATCTGAATGACTAGAACAATGACTCAGTCATTTCCATGACTGTTTTCATGGTTAGTATCTAAGAATCTCTGGATCGAAATGGACTTAAATAGTAGATAGACCTATTATCAACACAGAAATTGGTTCTATGCTGAAATTCTTTATGCAAAATTCACTCAACTTCTTTAGGAGAAATAATCAATTTGACCAGTTGCCATCTTAATTTTGTAACTCCACACAACCTAATAGCCAAATTGTCTAATTTCCTTTACTATGCCTGTTTCTTTCCTTGGTAAATTTTAGACTTACCCAAAATATATTTTAAAGATAATTTTAGTCATTGTAATTTCATTCAAGTTGTCTGCACTGAATTTTTGCTCTAATGTCAATACGCCTTCTACAAATCTAGGAGACATACAAAAGAGCAACATCTAATAAATTCTCACATTTTAGGAGCAATTTCTGACCCTTTCTCAGAAGACTGCAGATTGCCTGGTCAGTTTTAAGGCTTTTTAGCTATTTCTATAGTACTGTGTCTCATGACTTTTACTCCTTTATTTTTTAAGAATAATAATCATACATGTAGAGTTCAGCTTTTCTTTTATTTAGGTGATTTCCACCTAGGCCCTTTTTTGGTCCCAGTTATTCTCTTTAGTGGAAACCCTGGTGGTGTAGTGGTTACGAGCTATGGCTGCTAACCAAAACGTCAGTGGTTTGAATCCACCATGCATTCCTTGGAAACTCTATGGGGTAGTTCAAGAGCAAAGTTTTTTTTGTTTTGTTTTGTTTTTTTGTATTCTCTTTAGCAGTATTTCTCAAAGTGTGATCCAAGGATCCCAGTGGATCCTTAAAATCCTTTCAGCAGGTCTGCAAGATCAAATTATTTTCATGAATATTTCTAGGATGTTATTTGTCTTAATCTTCCACAAGTGTACAGTGAAGTTTTTCACTGACTACATAATGCATGATGTTGCAGCACATTGAATGTTTTATCAGATATGAGAATTCAGCTGTCTTTTTTAATCCAGACAGGAAAGAATTATGCAAAAGTGTGAAACAAAGTCACTCTAATTTTTGTTTATTTGGAAAATAGAGTTAATTTTATAAAGAAAATGCTTTTTATATGAACAGATAGTAGATTGATTTTTTTTATTATTTTAAAATTAACTAATTTATAATTATTATAAAAATGTGTTTTAATTTATATTATGCTAAATATCGACAAATAAAACCAGTGGTATTCTGGAACTGGCTTACACGGATTTACAAGAGCTGATTGTTCACAACTCTTTCCAATTGTATGTTCAGTGTTGTTAGGTGCCCTCAAGTCGGTTCCAACTCATAGCGACCCTATGTAAAACAGACCTAAACGCTGCCCAGTCCTGTAGCATCCTCACAGTCATTGCCATGTTTGAGCCACTGTGTCAATCCATCTCCTTAAAAATCTTTCCCTTTTTTGCTGGCCCTCCACTTTACCAAGCATGCTGTCCTTCTCCAGAGACTGATCCCACCTGATAACATGTCCAAAGTATGTGAGACATAGTCTCACCATCCTTGCTTTGAACAAGCATTATGGTTGTACTTCTTCCAGGACAGATTTGTTCATTCTTCTGGCAGCCCATGGTATATTCAATATTCTTTGCCAATACCATAATTCAAAGCATCAATTTTTCTTCGGTCTTCCTTATTCACTGTTCAGCTTTCGCATGCATATGAGGCAATTGAAAACACCATGGCTTGGATCAGGCACACGTTGGTCTTCAAGGTGACATCTTTGCTTTTTAACACTTTAAAGAGGTATTTTGCCCAACGCAATACATTGTTTGATTTCTTGACTGCTCTTTCCATGAGTGTTGATTTTCGATCTAAGTAAAATGAAATCTTTGACAATCTTAATCTTTTCTCCATTTATCATGATGTTGCTTATTGGTCCAGTTGTGAAGATTTTTGTTTTCTTTATGTTGAGGTGTAATCTTTACTAAGGTTGTAGTCTTTGATCTCCATTGGTAAGTGCTTCAAATCCTCTTCACTTTCAGCAAACAAGGTTGTGTCATCTGCATAATGCAGTGATAGTTTGACATTGAACATGATGAAAGTATTAACACTGCAAAAACCAACAAGTGTTATCAGAGTTTGTTCCCCTCCCGGCTCCCCGCTCCCCACTTCAGAGAGCTGGCTATTAAATATTTACCAGCACATCACTGGATATAACCCACATAATCAAAATCTTTTTGAGTACCTGAGACCAAAAAGTTTGAGAACCACTGCTCGATAACAAAGGTCAAGTCATCGCCAACTAAAACCAGTTTGGAAAATAATAAAATGTTTTCTCACCAAAATCTTCTCTTATCCTGCTTCGAAGCCTCATTAGCAAGTTTTAGAAACATACAGAGCACAAGAGTTCCATTGTTCCTAATATTGTTTCAAATTTGCATATCTCAACTTGATCAGATACTGGGGAAATTCAGTCACAAAGACTATGGCTTTTCAAATAAAGATTTTAATTCTTAATAGAACAAAAAAGAAGCAAACAAACAGATTAAAAAAAAAAAGAAAGCTACTACAGTTCATTACATAAAAAGGTAATTTAACCTAAAGGGGGTCATTAAGTGTTGGAATTGACTCCACGGCAACAGGAAACCTATTTTGTTGAATCTTGTCAGAGAATACTAAGAACGTGTTTGGTTTGAATGCTATGTGTACAATACATGATGTATTATGTCAGAGTGATAGAATGCTTTAATGAAGATAACTACACACTAGAATTTAAAAACCATGAGCTTTAGTTTTGGTCCTACAGCCTACTAGGTATTTTCACTAATTGACTTTTAGTAGCTGAATGACCTTGGTCAAGTTATCTTCGCTGATTGCAAAATGACCATAATTGTGCCAGTACTGTCCAAATTGCAGAACAATTTTAAATATCAAGTGAAAAAATGAATGCTAAAATCATCTGCACATAGAACAGTGCTCTGCAGATATACTAAAAAATAAAACATTAATAAACGTGTAACCCCGTTAAACCATTGCCACCGAGTCGATTGCAACTCATAGCGACCCTATAGGACAGAGTAGAACTGCCCTCTAGAGTTTCCAAAGAGCACCTGGTGGATTTGAACTGCCAATCTTTTGGTTAGCAGCTATAGCTCTTAACCACTACACCACCAGGGTTTCCAATAAACGAATAAAGATATTATAAAAAGATAATAGAAAAATAGAAATTATGTAAATGTATCTTTAAAGAACTATGAAGACAAGATAATCAAAACTGTTTATTAATATGTGAAAAAGTTTTGTTTTATTAATATAAAAGTTACTTAGTATATTAGCATGAAAATCTCCTTTGTTTGAAAATAAAGTATAAATCTTCTGGACATTTTTCTATTTCCCTTATAAAATAATAAAAAAAAAGGGATTATGTAGAATTCTATAAATACAATTATAAATACAAAAATTAATTCATAGACTTGTATCTGTTCTAAACTTTGTTTAGTTTTAGTGTGAAATATTGTTTTCATTGCAGTAGTAGTCAAAGAGATAAGATAAAATGGTAATGAAATTTTCGTATTGTGCATAATAAAAAGTTTCAAATATTTTAAGTTTAAATTGACATACAGGCATAAAGTCTGAGCTATTCTTTGAAAATATAACAATTTTATTATTAGAAACTAGCACAGTGCTAGGAAATCGTAATGTCGATATTGAACTCGTGAATGAAACTGGTTATACTAATGTATTATCATTTTAAAAATGGAGCTTCTGAAGTGGGAAAACTGTATTTATTTTGAAGATGCCAAATAGACATGCATTTTAAAATGACGAACTCAGTTTTCATGGGATGACAGAGAGAAAATTGAAGTCTGCCGCTCATTTTATGTCCGAGCTAACTTATAAGGGGTAAACGTATTCATATATTTCGTATGATTCTGTTTTTAAATAACTTGTTTAAGACCTAAAGATGTAGCAATTTGTATCAATAAGCATGTATTATTTATAAAATGATATATTTTATTGTGACCACTTAACTATTTGCTTAACTTTAAACTATTTTTTTTTACATCTCCATTTCTATCATAATTCTTTCAGGTGACTTTTAGCTGCTGTAAAATACCCGGACAAAATATTAAAATGATATCAAAATTATAATTCCAATTATTTATTATTGAGCATCAGACACACAAATTATCCTCAACTGCTTAGTAAATATATCACATTTTGATATATTTACTAATTATATCACATTTTGATATATTTACTAATCACTTTTTCCTATAGGTGCTAATTTAATTTGAAATGCACTGGTATTAGGCTGAATAATATGGAGTTCCCATTTATGTAAGTTAAAATGATCCACAGAAACAATTTACACCTAACATAATTGTATAGATGGATAGATAGATAGATAGATGTACATGTATATATATATATGCACACATGTGTGCATATATATGTATATACTAATGTATATTAAAAACAAATTTATATTAAGATTGTAAAAAATAATACATTTGCTTATCTGCTTTTCACTACAAACTTTCAAAATCGATGAGTTTCCTAAGTGTAACCACTTGATTAAGGTATTAGTATTACTATGTTTTATTGGTGGTATTTAAATAGAACTTTTTTTAAATAGGAAAATCAGTGATGAGGAGGAATACTCCTAAGTGAACCGCCATTAATACATATGTCATAAATGGTTTACATTTTATGTGATAGAGTCAAATTTTATCTTACTTTTATTAATCGATTTACACCTTCAGAAGCAAATCTGGTAACAATAAAAAAAAAATTTACTTGAATCAGATTGCAGCAGCACTTGTCTCCCCAGTATAGTTGTTATTTTTATTGCAGTTTTACAGTCATTATTTATATTACATTGAAACCTCTGTCCCGTAATGTTATTGCTGCCAGTTCCTCCTACACTCCAGTTTACTAATTAGTCCACTCAACACATACATCTCTTCCTCACCCTCCTCTCCAATTGCTATTTTGTGGAGTACACATTAATGATCTGTATCCATTATATAGAATGTACATCATAGTATTACTTTTTCTCCTTGTTAATCATATTGCCAAGACATAAGCAAATATATTAAAAATTATTTGTCATAGAATCATCTGATATTTCTAATTTTGAACAATACATAATTTCAATAATTCTATCCTTCAGTTTTTGTTTTAAAATTTTTCAAGTATATAATGGAAAGTATTTCCTTACAGATAATAGATAACAGCTTTTCAGGGTAGGTTCATATCTAGAATCCTCCAGTTTCTAAGTGTATGATCTCAGGCAAGTTCATTTCTATAAATTATACCCCTTCTTTCTATGAATTGGACTTAATGATGACACTTCTTTAGTTGCATTTAAGTTAAAAAATTTATTAGAACCTTTAATATTCAGGTTGGTAAATTTTAAGTTCAATATATGTTATTGCAAATTTTTATTATAAATACAGTGTAAACAACATTAAAGTTGTATTAAATGTCTTTGGCTCTTATTAAGTGGATTAAATCAACACCCATCTGTGAGTTTGTTTTATTGTGCTGGCTTGTGTGTTGCCATGGTGATGGAAGCTATGCCACTGTATTTCAAACACCAGCAGGATCACCCATGGTGGACAAGTTTTTGCAGTTTCAAGACTGAGACAGACTAAGAAGAAAGTCTTTGTGATCTACTTCCAAAAATTAGCCTATGAAGACCCTGTGGATCACAACAGAATAATATCTGATTAGTGTGGGACAAGAGCCCCCTGCATTGCAAGGCACTGAAAATACATAGTGGTTACAATAGACTCAAGCGTACCCACTGTCATAAAGATGTGCAGGACCAGGCAATGTTTTGTTCTATTATAAATGAGATTGCCATGAGTTGGACCTGACTCCACTGCAACTATCAACAAGTTGGTTAAAAACTTTGATAAATCATCTAAGGATAGTCCAGTGCCTTTATTTTCTAAATTAAAGAATAACAACATCAAAAAACTCAAGTTAATAATATGCCTAATCTCTGGACATTAATTATTAATTTCATAAACATTTCTTGAATTCCTGCCATGTGCCAGATGTTGTTACACTCAGCACTGTGGAAGAATAAGACGATTGTTGGCCAGGCAAAATCTATTCAGGAATTTGTGATGTAGCAAGATAACACATTAGTTCAAGCAATACTTTGTTTTTTTTTTCCATGTTTATTGGCAATGACTATTCCTTGGAGAAGAATCATAGTCACCTGGAATAACTATAGCTACCTGGAAAACATTCACTCTTATCTTTAACAGGACTTTTCACATAAATAAAAGGATGCATAGAAGTAAACAAATATTTGGAATCCCACACTATGTTATGATTGGCTTTAAATCTTGAACAAACTTAGTCTTAAAATATATACATTTTTTATTTTATTGTGTTTTAGGTGAAAGTTTACAATGCAAATTAGTTTTTCATTCAAAACTTTTATACACAAATATTTTGTGACATTAGTTGCAATCACCACAATGTATCAGCACTCTCCCCCTTTGCCTTTCCACCTTGGGTTCTCAGTGGTGTCCATTCATCCAGTTTTCCTGTCCCTTCCTTCCTTCTCATCTTTGCTTTTGGGCAAGTGTTTTCCACTTGGTCTCGTATACTTGATTGAACCAAGAAGCACATTCCTCACATGTCTTATTGTTTGTTTATAGGTCTAATCTTTGGCGTAAAGGTGGACTTTGGTAGCGGCTTCAGTTCTGAGTTAGCAGGGTGTCCAGGGGCCATAATCTTGGGGATTCCTCCAGTTACTGTCAGCCCAGTAAGTTTGGTCTTTTTTTTGGAATTTGAATTTTGTTCTACATTTTTCTCCTGCTCTGCCTAGGACCCTGTATTGTGATCCCTGTAAGAGTGGTTGATAGTGGTAGCTGGGCACCATCTAGTTCTTCTGGGCTCAGGCTGATGGAAGCTGTGGTTTGTGTGGTCCATCAGTACTTTGGACTAGTATTTTCCTTGTGTCTTTTGTTTTCCTCATTCTCCTTTGCTCCGAATGTACTGGAACCAATAGATGTATCTTAGATGGCTGTTTTCAAGCTTTTAGGATACCAGGTCTTAAAATACTTTGATATATTATCACTTATCAGTATAGTATTTTTGCTATTTGGTATTGTCTGGTAAATTCAGAACCAATATCCTATAAATTAATTTATAATTAAAATATCTTATTTCTCTTTTAGAAATATTCTGATTCATTTGTAGGAATAGTTCAACACAGAATTACACTTTTCATTATAAATGTGCTGCTTTCCTCTACTGGACTCTTGCATTGGAGAGAAAGAGTGTGTCCTAAATTTACATTGTAGTTTGAAACAATCCATGGTAAAAAACTGGAATTTCATGTAACACAGGTTGGCCTCTGTGTCCCCAAATGTCAAATTACCTGAAGTATTAGAAAATTTCTTATTAGAATTCTATTTTCCAATAAAAATGTTCTGAATTGGTAATGGAAACTCAAATTATAACATTGTTTTTTATCCTCTTGATTTAGGATAAGAAGTGCATTGAACAGGTATGCATATAAAACATTATCTTATGTAGTATCTTGAATTATTTTGCAATAGACTTTGGAAGCCTGTTGAAAGACATTTGAGGTAGAGTCCAGAGACAGCAGTATTAAAATCTGCTTTGGGCAATTAGTGATATTGGCCATAGTAACAGCCCTAACTAACTCATAAAATGTGTGTGTTATTTTTGCCAATCCTGGCATGACATCTTTCTGGTCTCATTACTTTTCCACTACAATACATTGCTAACAGAAAAAAAAAAAATTCTATACCCAATTCTGTAATTCCCCATAATAAACTACATAAAACATATCTATTGCTACAATCCCTTCTCCTATAGGTGACATCTTCTTCTCTAGGTCCAGCTGGTTATATCCAGAAAAAATATCTTTTGAGAGTGTTTTGATTCACTTGGTTGTTCTGATTGTGCTAATGTTGTCATGTTCCTCTTGCCTTTCCTCACTGTGTATTTCTTAGTTTTTAACTTTTTTATTATTGAAAATCTAAAAAAATATCCAAAGTCAGACAGCAGAGTAAAATTAAACTCTATGTAGTCATCACCCATTTTCAACAATTATCAACTCCTGACCAATCTTTTACATTTATACCTCATCCCCTTCTTTCCTCTGTATTATTTTGGAGCCAAGCCTAGATATCATTTCATTCCATTTTCCAAAATTTTAGTACATATCTCTAAAAGATAAGGATTCATTTTTTAACAAACCACAATACCATTATCACTTGTAAAATTTACCTTAATATTATTAAATCTCCAACCAGTGTTCAAATTTTTGGTTTTCACACAAATGTTATGTTTAAAACAACTTGCTTTTTAAAAAAAATATGATCCAGGAACTTCTGGCAAAATGGTGCTCTAGGTAGAAGCACCACGCCGTCCCTCCACAGCAAAGATCTGAAAAACTAAGCAGAACAGAGAA
>NW_004444019.1:3897287-3898399 GCF_000243295.1 Trichechus manatus latirostris
TTTCTGTTTTTTGGAGGATTTTCATGTTCTTTTTTTTTTTTAATATGTTTTGTTTTCTTTTCCCTCTTTTTCCCTTTTTGTCTTTCTTCATTACTCAGTTTCTCATCTCTCTATATCTTCCTTCTCTTTCTGTTCCCTGAATATCTGGCGTTGTATATCTCTACGCCTTCTAGCCAGTCTGTACAGCAACACCTGAGAACTACTTCCCCAGACCTCACAGCTACACTGGTGGGATCCCTGGGAACTTTGCTGTTCTTTTGCCTTTCTGATTTTTATTTATTCACTCTTTTCTTTTCTTTTTTTTCTTCCTCTTCCCCTCTTTGTTTTTCTCCATTTCATAGTCTCTCATCTCTCCACTCCAACGGCAAGCTCCCCTAGCATTCTTTTTTGTTTCTTTGTATGTTTTTGGCTCCTGTACCTCTCTCCTCTCTCCCATATCCATTTTAGCTCCACACCTAACAATCTCCCTGCTACATCCTGCCTATCTGCACCATGCACTTAACATCACACTACCAAGCAGCACAGGCACGGCCTACTAGAACCTGCCCTGCACTGATTACTGACACTCCCTGGTAACTTTAGAAAGTGCCACAAAAAAACCCATCCCGGTAAATCCTCTTCAGCTAGACCTGCCCTGCAGTACCATATCTGAGTGACTGACCCTGCCAACTAGAGAAGGAGGTGAAAAGTATTGTGCCCACAGAGGAGCAGACAACAAAGAACACACAGCCGGCCTGCTCAGACATAGCCAAATTTAAAAAAAGGGATGAAACAAACAAATCTACAATCAATAAATGAGAAAAATAATTACTGAATAACCCGAAGACAGCAGACAATATCAAAACATTTACAAAAACAGGACAGGATGGTTCCAGTAGGTGTCCAAAATAAAACACCAGATGACTTTCCAGTTGGAAAAAAGGCACTAGAACTACCTGATAAGGAATTCAAATCTCTAATTCTCAGAATTCTCCAAGAGCTGAAGCAAAAAGCAGACAAAAATGAGGAAAAAATACACAAATTCATGGAAAATACAGACAAAAAATTGGAAGAATTCAGGAAAATAATGCAGGAACAAAATGCCAAAATAAATTCACAACTAGAAATTATAC
>NW_004444019.1:3903999-3933982 GCF_000243295.1 Trichechus manatus latirostris
TGATAGGGAACCCAAGGTTGAGTAAGGATATTGTTGATGTGTTGTGAGATTGTTAACCATTGTCATAGGGCAACATTTGTAGTAACTGTTAAATGAGAAAGTATTTTGTTTTGTAAGCCTTCATCTTAAGTGAGAATAACAGCACAATTCGAAGAGCATAGTCAATGTCACTGAACTGTGCCTGTAGAAATTTTTGAAATGGTGTATCTTTGGCTACGTGTATTTTCACCAAAAAAAAAAAGGTTGAGAAGTTACAGGGTCAATATGTTGTAGTGTTGTTAACCAATGTCATAAAACAACATGTGTACTTCTGTTTCATGAGAAGGTATTTGTTCTGTAAGCCTTCACCTGAAGTACAATAAAAAAATAAATAAAGTTAAAAAAAAATATTTTGAATTAAGCAATGAGCATTCAAATACTATTCAAATCAGGAAGACAAAGTATAAAATCCAGAATATCCTAGAAATTTCCATATACCATCTACTATATTGTGTCTTCTATATCTGACATCAACTGTAATCATTCGGCTACTGAGTCCCATTACCTCATCTTACAAATGAGTAAAGCAAAGTATTCCAAGAGTAATCAATGAGTAAATTGATGCAGTCCTCAATAGTGAAGGAATGTGGATTGGTGCTGATGTGAAGAAAAAAACCAAACACAATAAATTTTTTAAAAGAAAAAGAAAATGAAATAAAACAGAACAATGATGACAATGTGAAAGATACCAAGGAGGACTTTTAATTCAGCCTTAAAGTTCTGAGGACTAGAAAGAGAAATAAAACAGACACTTTTTTTTGTAAAATTCAAGGTAATTTTGGGACTTCCGACATGAAAAAAACAGTCCCTTCCAGAAATATGTTTACAGTTTAGTAGGGAAACAGACACTGAAAAACTACTTCAAACACGAGACAAATTTAAATGGAATATAAATAAACAAATATTTTCAAGGTGATAAAGGAAGGGACAAATAGATCTTAATGTCAAAATTCAGATCATCTTTATTATTACAATTTCAGGTCAGTTAATAGGGAAATGTACATGGTTTCTGTCTTCCCATCTGATTTTCCCTTGTGTTAGCATTTGTTCATTCATTTCTCTCTTTTCTCAGGCTATCAGTAATTCATGTAGTGGTAAGATGCATTTCTACTTATTTGTTTGTTTGCCCAGAGGCTTAAAATTATCCTGTTACAAAGATAAGTTGACTTCACTTAAAAGATCTTTTAGGAGATGAAACCGTTTCATTTTTCATTTTTAATTTCCTTAATTAAAGCAGAACAAGGACAACTCTGATTCATGTTTTTCTTTTCTTTTAATAGTCTTCATTGTCTTTTTTTTTCTTCCACCCTATAAAAACATGGGAATAAAAAACAAAACAAACAAGCAAAAACACTCCATCCTTCTAAAAGATGTTTTGACTCTCCTACATTTTGAGGTCTTGGAGAAATTTCAGTATGATTCAAGACCATATATGTCTTATGAGACTCTCCTTACCACATGTCATTCTTCAGAAAATTCTAACTACATAAGAGATTTACTGTAGTATAAGCTCTATATACCTGAGGAGTTTCTATACAATTATATACTTTAGATCTGTTTCTCAGTGGGAATAGAGAGAAATATAAGCTTATTTAAATATAAAATATATTTACATTAATACATTTTTTACTGTATACCACATTTGCTGTTTTATTATTTTATTACTTTTTCTCACTAAATGACAGTTGTTTGAAGTCAGATTTAGAGAATTTTCTACTTTCTTTCCATTCTTTAATGGTATTTAGTATATGGCTGTATGTATTCTAAATGTAGGAGTACCTGGGTGGTGAAAACAGTTGTCACTCAGCTGTTATACGAAAGGTCGGAGGTTCAAGTCCATCCAGAGGCACCTTGGAAAAAAGGACTGGCAATATACTTCCAAAGAGTCAGCCATTGAAAACCCTATGGAGCAGAGTTGTACTATGACACACATAGGGTCACCATGAGTTGGAATGGACTCAACAGCAACTGGTAACTGGCCCTAAATCTACTTACTCCTAACTGAGAAAGTATAGGAAGCTGTGATTATTATGCTTAGTGAAATAAGGAGTGATATTTGCTAAAGAAACAGGAACAGCGGACTGTATTTAGTGACTTCTGAATGGATGGACACTTCTGTTTCTGACAAAATGGCAGAGAAGCATAAAAAAAAACCTTCTCTACAGCAGAGCAGCACAGGTCAGAGACAGAAAAATGGATTTCATTGAACAACATGGGCGAAGAACAGAAAAATAGAAGTTATTCTGGATAGAATGAAATTTACGTCTAGCACATCTACAACAATCCAACCAAAATCAAACCCACTGACGTCGAGTCTGACTATTAGTGACCCTATAGTACAGTAGCACTGCCCCATAGGGTGTCCAAGGCTGTAACTCTTTACAGAAGCAGACTGCCACATCTTTCTCCTGTGGAGAAGCTGGTGGGTTTAAACCACTGAGGGCTTTAACCATTATGCCACCAGGGCTTCTACAATAACAATAAGGAATGAAAATTCTTATGTTCCAAAATTGTATAGATTGCTGTATTAGTAAATTGGGAGCCTGGTGGCATCGTGGTTAAGAGCTTGGCTGCTAATCAAAAAGTCAGCAGTTCGAATCCACCAGCCACTCGTTGGAAACCCTATGGGGCAGTTCTGCTCTGTTCTATAGGGTCAAGATTTGCACAGACTAAAAATTTTGTTTAATAGGTATTAAATCACAAATTCAAAAAGTAATCTAATTCATTCTATTGCAGGATGCATGGAACATAGAAAAATGTGGAGCATACAAAGGAAAACAATGAGCAAAGAATGTGATTCTAATCACTGTATTTTCTTAGGTAAATGTATCTGTAATTATCTAGTGAAATTGGGAAGAAACTAGCTGAATGGAATTTGTAGTATTTACAGTTCTATACACATAGATACATATAGATCCCACATACACAAAGACTATTTTATATATTTTTAAACTACTATTTTAATAGCACTTTGCATCTCATATTTACATTCCATTTTGGGAGAAAAAATAAGTTCAATCACGATTCTGGGGCATTTAAAACAGACATTTTGTACGATGATTCCTTAGCAAGAATTATTACTCTTTGAGTATATGATGTATATACTTTGATCAAAGACATTGAAGAATACATTGGATCAAGTAGACAGTTAAAGATTTGTTTAATGAGTCAATGGATGAATGAATGGAAAAAAAATAATTTGGCATAATAGAAAAATCATGACATTGATTTCATTTATTCTTTCACAAATACTTGTTGAGCTCCTACTTAGTTACATAAAAAATCAACCTCAATATTTCTCTTCACGGTAAAGGTGACATTTTAATAATGACCAAGAAAGCAATTGTTCAAAGGAAACTCTGGCTAAGTAGAAGGCTGTTAAAAAAATTAAAGAAGTGCTTGGGTCACTTCTTCATTGTTACATAACTGTAAAGAGAAGAGAAAGTAATATATCTCCATATTTAAAAAATATGATTAGAGACAAAATTCTCTATCTGTTTTATAAATTTATTGATTCATCATTTTTTGATGTTTTTGAACCTTTTGTTAAAAATATAAAATGTCATCCTTTCTGATTATTAAAAAAAAATGATTGATTTTTAATTAGATGGAAATTTACCAGATAAATTACAACACAATTTTTCCATAATTGATAGATTTGATTGTCAAATGTCACAACATTTACAGGGAATTTCCTACACATGGGCCGCATACCCTTTTCAGCCATGACATCCACTAAAATCGTGTATCTAAACCAATCAAATAAAAATTATTGTTCTCAGTATAACTATTATATCAAATATAAATATTTGCTAGTATAAGCAAAATCAGGAATCTTGAATTATAAATGAAATTGCTTTGAAAATACATTTATTATTATCTATTATGTTTATTTAGTTCCTATGCATGTTGTAGACTGAACATTATGTTTATGTACTCCTGTACATCGTTGTATAAATAAATAAGCACATATTTTGTTTGTATACTTAAAAATGAATTTACTGATAAGAGTAAGTGACCAAAACATTGGAGACTATTAGAACTATTGTATAACCCAAATCTTTTCTAGATACATGTAAATTGTGTATTAACTCCTGTATAACAGAAAAGTAGAATGTTTTTGTCAGCCAATATTCTAAGTACCTGTAGTAAACCAATTGAGGAAGTGAAACGAGGTCAAATAAAGTGCTTCAAGGACATTGTCAGCCAGCCTGAAGCAATGGGATATCAGGGCAGACAGCTGGGAAACAATGGTAGCTGACAGTACCCGCTGGCATTTAACAACCTGGAAAGGAATATGGTTTATACTTTTTAAGAAACAGACAAACTGAATATATTAACATGGAGAACAAATAAAAGGCATGTAGACAAGATCTAGCCTTTAATGGGGTTTCATTGAGTAAAGACAGGACGCATGAAACACAGAACAAGATTACAAATTACAAAACTTCAATTTTTCCCTTTTAAATTCAGCTTAAATAAGAAATATGTCACCTGCAATTATTATCGCCAGTTAACTTGTAGTAGGGGAAGAGTTGCCAATAGCTTCTTAAAAAAATCATCAAACGTAGTAAAAAGATAGCTCAAATAAAACTTTTCCTTGTTTCATTTTTATAAAAATAGAGATTAATTTTCTATAGTGGTAAAATTCAATATTGTTTTATAGAAATCCATTTTGATTAAAACCCAATAACCACAAAACAACATCAACAAATATTTACTGTCTTCTCTGTGTAACACTACAGGGTTTAAGAAGAAAATATTTTAGATATTATCCATATCCAGGATATGGATTATCTAAAAACACACACACACACAATTTTACTACAATATAAACTAATGAAAATAAGGCTAGCTGGTGAACTTTGTACCCTCAATGGATTACACAAATAAAGCTTATTATGTTTTTCATTCAGCAGTCCAGTGTAGGTGATTCTGGTTGGATGGCTGTCCTATAACTAGTAAGACAGGAACCCAGGCTGCTGCCACCTTGTGGCTCTGCAATCTTCAGCACAAGTCTTCCAATGTCACTCTGGGAGTGGGACCATATTTTTTTCACAAAAACACGCCCATATAAACAACACATCCACACATATAATGAACATAGTGTCCATAGGAAAATAATGTGCAAGGGGGTTGTGCGGTTGACAAAAAAACGTATAGCACGCAATTTATTTGCCTAAAAATACGGTAATCAAAACTGATTCAGACAGAAGTAAAAAACAGTATGGAGGATTGTGTTTGGAAATGTCTCTGGGCCAGGCTGAAAGTTGTGTTCCTTTGGTCCACTCACATTTCTGTGACTATAAATCAATTATTAGGCCCCTTCTTACTGTGGTGTGGTTGAGAAATTCTCTTTTTGTTCCTAGGAAGAAAACAAAATGAACTTGAGAATCAGCTAGCAGTCTTTTCTTCAGAAGCTTAGAATTTCTTATGTAAAACAGATTTATTTTTCTATTATTTGTTGCATACTTTGATTCCTTTAAAAATAGCTTTATTTAGATATAACTCACATACTACACAATCTGCCCATTTAAAGTGTAAAATTCTGTGATTTTTAGTATATTCACAGATATGTGGAACCGTCATCACAGTTAATTTAAGAATCTTTTAGTCACCTCAAGAAGAAACCTCATTTCTTTTAATTATCACTCTCCTATCCTCCATCCTAGCACCTTATTCCTAAGCAACCACCACTAATCTCTTTCTCTATAGATTTCCTTGTTCTGAACTTTCATGTGAGTGGAATCAGATAGTATGTGATGTGATCCTTTGTGATTGGCTTCTTTCACTTAGAATGTTTCCAAGATCTATGAAGACTGGACCTGTTTGTGGAAGGATCCTGCAATACCACGTAAAAAACATATGATGTTCCTGTAGCTCTCTTTTTAAAAATCTTGCAGCCATTTGCCAAAGGAGCTGTACACTAAGAAAGAGCGCCATCTGGACAACTTGAGGACTGTTAGATACAGTATCCAAGCTACCCAAAATTTCCATATGATCCCTTTGCTAGAATATAAGCTCAGGAAAATCATAAATTCTGGTCCAAATTGTTAACATAACCTAATGTGTTTCCACCCATGGTTATTTCCCTGGACTCCAATTAAGCTGGGATATTTAGCAGTGGCAAAGGCTTCACAATGGTTCTTTGACCTATGAATAATTTGTCTTACGAAGGAGAGGCCAAGTGGAAATCCCTGAAGCTACCTCTCTGTCCCTATCCAAGATTATGAATCAGAAACAATATTACATCCCTACAGGAATTACATAAATTAGCATCTCCTTCAAAATGAAAGAATGCAGGGGAGGTGTTCCCCATCATTTCAACAACTAATTCACCTGTTTAACCCCTTCACAAATCAAGTGAATTGCAGTGGTTGAGTAAAGATAGAGCCATGAACCAATAAACTTGTGCACGGCTCTGTCTTTACTGAAACACATCAACAAATTCTCAGCTATTGAACTGGCAAATACTTTCTTTTCAAAAGGAGGATGAAAGCCAATTCACTTACATAGGAAAAATTTCAGTATGCATTCATCATCACTGTCCAGGACTTTTTTGAGCCCTGTACTCTGGTTGAATATACTTCCCATGTGCATCGATCATTTTCACACAAGTCTACTATATTATTGGTATAATGCTATGAGAACCTGAAAAATAGGAAATAGATTCCAATCCTAAATACACTAGGATGTATGTGCCTTGGTAGAGCACTGCAAACAAAGCTTCAATGCCAGACCACTGAAACTAAACCTCTGTAACTAGTGGCCCTGCTACCTGCTTACTTTGAGCTTATCTTGTCAGTAGATCAATAGTCCAGTGGATGGGAAAGTATCATAATGGAGTGGATATTTGACCTTGATTATTTTGAGGAACTAGAGTTTCTGAAATAGAAAGGCAGAAAAGAGTAGCACATGGCTTGAACTCAGGATTCACTGTGGAATAACTTGTCTCTTTGTCTGTATTGACCCTAAATTTGCAGCAACCTCATTAAGTAACCTGTCAAAAGCAATACCCAAAGTCTCAGATATGTCTGTCTGGATCACCCCACCAGGTCAGCATCCTAGATCAAGTGAGGTGTGGTTGACCGAGGGTGAGGAGAAGCTAGAACAGATGGTAAAGTAGGGAGATGGTAAGACAACTTCATCAGAGGAAACAGTATTTTGTTTCACCAACTCTCCTCAAACACATTCAGAAACCACATAAGAAAAGGTAGGCAAAAGGGATGATTCCAGGGTTTCTGGCTTCAGACAGTAAGTGACTGGAGATTAAGAGGGTGGAGGATGGAGAAGTAAAAAGTTGGGATGAGGATGGGGTGAGATAAATACTACATCTGTTTTGTTTATTTTAAACTGTATGTGATTTTGAGATATCAAAATGAATCTGCTAACTAGGACATTAAATTAAAAAAATATATATCTGTACTTTAGAGGAAAGGATGTATGGAAATAAAAATTTGATGTGTAAACATATTGATGGTATTTAAGGCCATAAAAACAGATATATATAATAATATAGTGACACAAAGACTTAATCAGGATCCTATATATTTAATATTTAGAGACCCAGTAAATGCGTAGGATCTAGAAATGAGATTAAGAAGGAGCATAAAGAGAGGTTAATATTGTTGTAGAAAAAAAAAAATAGGCCATGTTGATACCAGTTAACCATAGAAAATAGCATATTTCAAAAAGGTAGTATGAGTCTTACGGTTAAAGCAGACCAAATGGAAGCCACTGAAATTGCTTCCATCCCCACCCTATCCCATAAATAAAAGAAATTATAAATTGGAGCAATACTGCTTCCAACGAGGATTGCATACTTCAGCATTACTCTCAAAGGCACAGGATACAGATGTGGTTGACCCCCCCATCATACAGTCATTCAATTAAAGCTTAGAGAGTACACAACAGATGTTTTGCTAATGAAACTGTAATTATTTATTTATTCTTAGTAATTTAATGATTACATGGAATGGTAAAGTTAGTTCAGTGTATTTTCTGTAACATATTTATCTAAATTAAATATTTATCATTAAATCTTCATTAATAAAATGTTATACACAAACTTGCCTTTCCATTTTGTTTTCAGTTTCTATCTTAAATCTTTGATTCAAGATGAATGGCCTTGAAGTTTAGCATACACCTGATTTCAACTTCCCTCTATGACATGTCTGTCAGTTTGTTGTACTGTGGTGGTTTGTGTGTTGCTGTAATACTAGAAGCTTTGCTACTGATATTCCAAATACCTGGAGGGTCACCCTTGATGGACAGGTTTCAACTGAGCTTCCAGACTGAGACAGACTAGGAAGATGGACCTGCTAGTCTACTTCTGAAAAAAACTGGCTAGTGAAAACCTAAAGAATAGCAGCAGAACATTGTCTGATATAGTGCTGGAAGATGAGCACCTCAGGTTGGAAGACACTCAAAATATGACTAGGGAAAAGCTGTCTCCTCAAAGTAGAATTGACTTTAATGACATGAATGGAGTCAAGCCTTAGTGATTTTCATTTGCGGGTGTGGCGTGACTCAAACTGAGAAGAAGAAACTACAAACATCCATTAAGAATGGAAACAAGAACTATTTAAAGTATAAATCTAGGAAAATTGGAAGTCTTCAAAAATGAAATGGAACACATAAACAATATCCTAGGCATTAGTGAGCTGAAATGGACTGGTATTGGCCATTTTGAATCAAACATTCTTATGGTTTACTATGCCAGGAATGACAAATTGAAGGAATGGTGTCACATTCATCATCAAAAAGAACATTTCAAGATCTATTCTGAAGTACAACGCTGTCAATGATAGGATAATATCAGTACGCCTACAAGGAAAACCAGTAGATACGACTATAACTCAAATTTACACACCAACCACTAAGACCAAAGATGAAGAAATTGAAGATTTGTACCATCTACTGTGGTCTGAAGTTGATCAAACATGCCATCAAGATGCATTGGTAACTACTGGTGTTTGGAATGTGAAAGTTAGAAAACAAGAAGAAGGATTGGTAGTTGGAGAACATAGCCTTGCTAACAGACATGATGCCAGAGGTCACATGATAGAATTTTGAAAGACCAACAACTTCTTCACTGCAAGAATCTGTTTTCAACAACATAAATGGCGACTATACACATGGACCTCACCAGCTGGAATACACAGGAATCAAATTGATTACATCCATTAAAAAAGACGATGGAACAACTCAATATCATTAGTCAGAACAAGGCCAGGGGCTGACTGTGGAACAGACCATCAATTGCTCCCATGCAAGTTGAAGTTGAAGAAAATTAGAAGTCGCAAGAGCCAAAATACAACCTTGAGACTATTCCACCTGAATTTAGAGACCATCTCAAGAATAGACTTGACGCATTTAACACTAATGACCAAAAACCGGATGAGTTGTGGAATGACATCAAGGACCTCATACAAGAAGAAAGCAAGCAGTCATTAAAAAGACAAGAAACAGAGAAAAGACCAAAACAGATGTCAGAAGAGACTCTGAAAGTTGCTCTTGAAGATAGAGTAGCTAAAGCGAACAGAAGAAATGATTAAGTAAAAGAGCTGAACAGAAGATTTCAAAGGACAGCTCAAGAAGACGAAGTAAAGTATTATAATGACATGTGCAAAGACCTGGAGTTAGAAAACCAAAAGGGGAGAACATGCTCAGCATTTCTCAAGCTGAAAAACTGAAGAAAAAATTCAAGCTTAGTGTTGCAATATTGAAGGATTCTACAGGGAAAATATTAAACAACTTAGGAAGCAGCAAAAGAAGATAGAAGGAATACACAGTTATTGTACCAAAAATACCTGGTCGATGTTTAACCATTTCAGGAGGCAGCATATGACCAAGAACCCATGGTACTGAAGGAAGAGATCCAAGCTGACTGAAGGCATTGGTGAAAAACAAGACTCCAGGAATTGACCGAATACCAATTGAGATGTTTCAACAAATGGAGGTGGCGCTGGAAGAGCTCACTTGTCTGTGCCAAGAAATTTGGAGGACAGCTACCTGGCCAACCGTCTGGAAGAGATCCATGTTTGTATCCATTCCAAAGAAAGCAGATCCGACAGAATGCAGAAATTATCGAAAAACACCATTTATATCACACAGAAGTAGAATTTTGCTGAAGATCATTCAAAAGCAGTTACAACAGTACATCAACAGGGAACTGCCAGAAATTCAAGCCAGATTCAGAAGAGGACACGGAACAAGGGATATCATTGTTGATGTCAGATGGATCATGACTGAAAGCAGATTACACCAGAAAGATGTTTAGCTGTGTTTTATTGACTATGCAAAGACATTTGACTGGTGGATCCTAACAAATTATGGATAACATTGCAAAGAATAGGAATTCCAGAACGTTTAATTGTGCTCATGTGGAAAATTTAAGAATAGACCAAAAGGCAGTCCTTCGAACAGAACTAGGGGATATTGTATGGTTTATAGCCAGGAAAGGTGTGTGTAAGGGTTGTATCCTTTCACCATACTTATTCAATCTGTATGCTAAGAAAATAATCCCAGAAACTGGACTATGTGAAGATGAATGGGGCATCAGGATTGAAGGAAGACTCTTTAACAACCTGTAATATACGGATCACACAACCTTGCTTGCTGAAAGTGAAGAGGACTTGAAGTACTTATTGATAAAGATCAAAGACCACAGCCTTCAGTATGGATTACACCTCAACAAAACAAAACAAAAATCCTCACAACTGGACAATAAGCAAAGTCATGACAAACGGTGAAAAAATTGATGTTGTCAAGGATTTCATTTTACTTGGATCCACAATCAATGCCCATGGAAACAGCAGTCAAGAAATCAGAGGACACATTGCATTGGGCAAATGTGCTGCAAGAGACCTTTTTGAAGTGTTAAAAAGCCAAGATGTCACTTTAAGGACTAAGGTTAACCTGACCCAAGCCATGGTTTTTTCAGTCACCTCATATGCATGTGAAACCTGGACAATGAGAAAGGAAGACCTAAGAAGAATTGATGCCTTTGAATTATGGTGTTGGCGAAGAATATGGAATATACCTTGGACTGCCAGAAGAACGAACAAATCTGTCCTGAAGAAAGCACAGCCAGAACGCTCCTTAGAAGCAAGAATAGCGAAACTTTGTCTCACATACTTTGGACATATTATCAGGAGGGACCAGTCCCTGGAGAAAGGCATCAAGCTTGGTAAATTAGAGGGTCAGTGAAAAAGAAGAAGACCCTCAATAAGATGGATTCACACAGTGGAAGTGATTGTAACAATGGGCTCAAGCATAAAAAATGATTGTGAGGATGGCGCAGGACCTGGCAGTGTTTCTGGAAGGTGGCCTTCCTTGGCTTTAAGGACAGTGGCTGAATCTATTTGTTTTGTTGTTACTTCCTGATGGCATGAAATGGATCTTAAATCTGAATTCACTTAGATAATTTTCTTTCGCAGAATCAGACTTGTTAGCAAATTTGAAGATACAAGCATCACATTTATCAAATATCTAAAGCATGTTTTGCCTTGTAAAATTACAGCCAAATTCTGCAAAATACTGCTGACTCTGAAAAATTGCATCAGTTAAATTAGGGTGGCAAAAGTTAATTTTGGAGAGAAATTTGAAGAAGAATCAGTTGCATATTATGTAGTGAATGCAAGTTATTGCAATCATTCAAATCAGCCTTTGCTAAACAACAAATTAAAAAAAAAGGAGGAAAATTGAGGGAAATAATTATTTCCTTCAGAATTTGGAATATTCCTAGTTCTCTTCAAAATATGCTTGGTAAAGTACAGGGTCAATGAAAAAGAAGACCCTCAACGAGATGGATTGACACGGTGGCTGCAACAATGGGCTCAAGTATAACAATGATTGTGAGCATGACACAGGACCAGGCAGTGTTTCGTTCTGTGGTGCATAGGGTCGCTCTGAGTCAGAACCAACTCAACGGCACCTAACAACAACAACTTCAAAATATGTTTTTGAAAGACATATCATTTTATCTTTAATGCAGCTTTGAAAATTTTAAAGTCATTCCAACGGTAAGGTAGAAGTTATACATACATTTCTTTTTAATTTAATGATTTTGGAAATAATCACTTCTCAGAGAGGAGAAAAATAATAGTAAAAAAGCAGGAAGACATGAGATGAAGAGAAGTAAATTATGCAAACACATTTTCACTTTTATTGTATGGATGTGTATTATATAAAAACTCTTTGAAGTAAACCTTTAGGTTTACTCCCACATTTCTTCCATCCTTTATAATTAGTACAAAATATTCATTATGAAATAAAAATTTGTTATTAATGGTTTAGAAAGGAGCCCTGGTGCCACAATGGTTAAGCACTTGGCTGCTTGACTTCCAAATGTCAATGCTGATATTCTGGCTTTGCACCTTTACTAAGTTTTATCTGAAAAAATGGGAATAATAATAGCTTTTTTGCTTACTTTACGTACGTCTGAAAACAGATACATGGTGTCAATTTTGTTTTGTAAGAATTTAGAAATCTGTAAACAAAGTAAGATTAGTATACACTATATGAATATAAGCTAGCATCTTTCCAAATTTTGTCATTTATCATATTCATCATTTTAAACTAAGTTTGCTAAGTTAAATATAAACAACTAATAACCTTTATTTTTTTCTGAGCTGATTATGTTTCCCTTTGCTGGGTCCTACCTGTATCCTAAAACCATATATGCCATGGTCATTGCCCCCTAGGAGCCTCCACATCTCCTGAAATCTATATCCCAGGCTTCAGGGTCATAACTCTCAATATTTCCCTCTCTGTATAATGCTAGAAGAATGCTACTAGGAATACTATCTCCTCTGTCACCTTCCTCACATCAAGAACACACACCAAACACAAATGATTGATTTTAGTATCCACCTTATTTTCTTTTTATTAAACACCTCCTGCAATACCCAGAGCTGACAAAGATCCATATCCCTGAAAGCCACTCAGGGACTCTCAGAAAAGCTTTTTGACAGCTTCTGACTCATCCCAGAGACCAGTAAATTAACAAATTAAATGTAAGAACTAGAGAAAATTAGACATGAAGGGAGAAGTTAAAAATAGTATTCAAGGATTTGAATAAACTACTATTTTGATCATACTTACTCAATCTGTATGCTTAGCAAGTATTCTGAGAAGCTGGACTATATGAAGAAGAAAGCAGCATCAGGATTGGAGGAAGCTTATTAACAACCTGCAATATACAGATGACATAACCTTGCTTGCTGAAAGCAAAGAGGATTTGAAGCACTTACTGATGAAGATCAAAGACTATAGCCTTCAGTATGCATTACATCTCAACAAAAAGAAAACAAAAATCCTCACAACTGAACCAATAAGCAACATCATGATAAATGGAGAAAATACTGAAGTCAATGATTTCATTTTACTTGGATCCACAAGCAACGCCCATGGAAACAACCATCAGGAAATCAAAGGTCATTGTGATGGTTAAGGTTGTGTGTCAACTTGGCTGGGCCATGATTCTCAGTGATTTGGCAGTTGTATGACATGACAACTTCCATGATGAGATTTGATATTATGTGATCACTTCCATGATGAGATCTGCTGTGATTATTCAATCAGTTGAAAGGGAGTTTCCTTGGTGTGTGGCCTGCATTGAACATAAGTGGATAGTCTGGCAAGGCTTGGGTGCTTTTTGCTTGTGCTGGATCCTTTAGCTGGCTTCTGTTCATCTGATCTCTGGCTCTTGGGACTTGAGCTAGCAGCTGACCTGCAGTCTTGCCTGCTGATCGTGGGATTCATCAATCTTCACAGCCTGTGAGAAAGAGCCCTGCTCTCTGACGTGCCGATCTTTGGCTCGCCAGCACCTTCGGCTATGTGAATCAGGAGAAGCCTCTATCTTGACCCATGGACTTGGGGCATTCCAGCCTCTACAACCATGTGGGCCATTTCCTTGATATAAATCTCTCTCTCTCCTTCTTTCTATATATATATATATATATATATATATATATTTATACATGTTACTGGTTTTGCTTCTGTAGAGAACCCAGCCTATGACAGTCATATTGCACTGGGCAAATCTGATGCAAAAGACCTCTTTAAGGTGTTAAAAAGCAAAGATGTCACTTTGAGAACTAAGGTGTGCCTGACCCAAGCCATGATATTTTCAGTCACTTCCTATGCGTGCTAAAGCTGAACAATGATAAGGAAGACCGAAGAAGAATTGATGCCTTTGAATTATGGTGCTGGTGAAGAATTTTGAATACACCATGAACTTCCAGAATAAATCTGTCCTGGAAGAAATACAATCAGAATGCTCCTTAGAAGGGGGGATAGCGAGACTTCATCTGAAGTACTTTGGACACGTTGTTAGGAGGGACCAGTCCCTGGAGAAGGACATCATGTTTGGTAAAGTACAGGGTCAGCAAAAAAGAGGAAGACCCCCAAGGAGATGGATTAACAACTTAGCAAGAGTTGCAAGGATGGTGTGGGACCTGGCAGTGTTTCATTCTTTTGTACGTATGGTCACTATGAGATGGGACCAACTTGACAACACCTAACAACAACGACAACTATTTGCACACGTATTACAAAAGTAATAGAATTAGTTACAATAAATAATAAAATAATTTATGGAAATTCACATTAAAAGCTCCCCTGAGAATAGCCCCAAACTATCTTTCCAATGTTATTGTATCATTATTTTTCATTTCATCCTTCTGTTAAATTCAATTATTCTCTATACACTTACCCCACACTTTACAGTTTGCTTTGCTCATCTGTTCTTACTGAGGAAAATGCTCGTGTCTCCCTGTGATCTCTGTGTATGCAAATCCTGTCTGCTTCTCAAGATGTCTTCAGTGCTCTCTCCTTCCCTGAGCCTTTCCTGATTCCAGGGATGCAAATGAGTTTTCTCTCCTCAGATTTCCCATTGTACTTTATCTGTGTTTTAGTTTTGAGCATGTGAAATTGTGTGGTATTATGCATATATGCAGATAATATTTGGTCTCATGTGCTAACTCCTACTTGTCTTTGTCCTCTAGTGGTGCCTACTATGGTGCTTTACATAGAGAATTCATAGGGAAAAGAAAAGAAAACAACTATTGACAGAATGAGTACATAAAAGCAGGAATCTGATTTAACTTTCTGTATAACACCAAATGTTTAATTTTAGCACTTAATAAATACCGTTTGCTGATTATGGCTAAAATGTATAAGGACAGTTACTCAAGTGAAATTTCCACTCAACAGTTTTAAATATTTTTTCCTAGTCTTAATAATTGGCTTCTCACAAGGATAACTGTCCTTCATACTACATACAGTAGCATAAGTTGCTATGTTTCTCTCACAGAAAATTTTTATTCCTAACATACATTTAAAATTTGTTTTAAAGTATTAAATATTGGAGGAGTATTTATACTACATTATCTCTAAATATATCCGATAAACATCAAGATAACAATAGTTCAAAATCATATTTCCATATATTATTAAAAGCTTTTTATCTTTAATTTCCTTTTCACACGCCATTTTAAACATTTATTTAGTATGAACAAAAATATAATATAAAAGTATAATATTAAAAAAAATTTTATGTTTGACCAAGGTATTCAGAATTAAATATAGGACAAATTGAGGTGCAGTAGTGCATGGCTGGAGAAGAAGAGGAAATTTAGTGTTGGAACTCAGGTAGTAGAAATGCTGAAACTAAGGAGCATACATTGGAGGAGAGGGTAGTCAGCAGACCCACATCGGTTTTCAAATATGGCCTACATGTCCAATAGATGGAATCTGCAGAAAGGGATTTCCAGACAATGGCAGGTCACCACTTCAGACAGATCATTGCTACTGGTTGTACTGTGCTTATCCATGTGGAGTAGGATTTAAGTCAGTGAAAAGGAGAATTGCAAAGTTTAGACAGTATGTCAGTGCTCTAATAAAATGAGCTCAGAGTCAGAACTGAGTCAGCTATGATTCAAATGTAAAATTCAATTAGATTACTGAGGTGGAAGCCCAGTTGTATTAATCAATCAAATACAACTGGTTTACTACAATTTAGAAGACATGAAAGTATCTGAGCTTTCAAGAGAAGCTGATTCTTAAACAAGATACTTGGCCAAAACATAAAACACATTCCATCCTGGGGTATGCTCTCAGCGCAAGGTTGTTTTACACACTGTGCTGGATATGTGAGTGCTGGATTCAGAGATTCAAGTTAATCAATACTGAGAAAAATGGCGTCTTTCAGTGGAATTAGGCTAATTTGCACGCAATTCTAATAAATCTGTAGATGACAAGTTTTATACATGCAGGATGACAGGAAAGATACTTAAGTGAGTGCTGATTAAGTAAGTATGAAATGGGGAGTTGATATTTAGTACCTGTCACGGCTCAAGAAAAGCAGGGTTTAATTTATGTCATTAAGGAACTAACTGGAAGAATCATACAACTTAAAAAAAAAAACTAGTTGGAGAAAAATTACACACACAAGTAATATCTGTTAATGTTTAACTTAAAATCTCTTCTGTTTCAGTTTTCAGTTGAAAAATTTTCCCTAAATTAATATATTCTCACCAGTCTTTCTAATTTATCTGTGTAATAATCTCTGATGTCAGATAGAGATAGATCTTTGTTCTTACATTTAGAAATTAAATTCAGTGTAAATATTTATAATCTTTAAACAGCTATAATAACATATCTTATAGAATTTATGTTTAAACTATAATTTCAAGTATTGCATTTATGTGTGCAGTACTGAATAGATGATTTTGCTTCCTTGAGGATTAGCCTCCATTTCAAAAGACTTTTTGTTTAGGAAACACTGCTTATATATCAGGAGTTTTTTTGTGTGTTGAAGAAAATGTTTGCATTCGTCTACTAACCTAAAGGTTGACAGTTCAAACTCACCCAGCAGCAATGTAGAAGAAAGGCCTGGTGATCTGGTTCTGTAAAGATTACAGCCAAGAAAACCCTATGTAGCAGTTCTACTCTGTAACACGTGGGGTCGCCATAAGTTGGAACTGGCTCAACAGTAATGGATTTATTTTTTGTTTTATTCAAACCAAAAGAGTATTAATTGATTTGAATGACAACTGAGAGTATAAATTTCACTTTTTTTTTCCATATGCATGTTTTCATGTCCTATACTGGAACTTGCAATATACTGAAGTTCAATAAAAAATATAAATAGTATAAATCCATTTCAAATTTTCATTTAATTCAATTCACATTGTATCATCACCAACTACTTGTGACCTCAAACTATATAATAGTTTTATTATACTCTAGCCACTCATAAATACTTTTAAATAACATTAAGAATATTGAGTATTGTTTAACCAAGAAGGAAAGAATTGTTTTAAAACTTCATATTTTTCTTTGTCTTGCAAGTTAACTGTAACCATAAATTAACATCAAAAGCAATACGAACATTAAAAAAATTACTTTAAGACCATAATGTATATGAATCAGAAATTCAGGTATTCAGGGGAGTCAAAGTAGTACAGGTTTAGAATTTAGCTTTAAGAAGGTAAGGAACAACATCTGGATAATGACACTGAAGACTAAAGCAAGTAAGTTCTTGATAACTGAAGAAATGGTTATTTTCTACCAGGAAGTTTTTATAAATGTTCTATTCTGGAACTAGGAAATTACACACAATGATCTAGAGGTAGGTTTAAGAAGCTTTATGATTGGCATATTGACAAATAACATAGTAGAGAGAATCATACCCTATCTGGTCTGTATGTGAACACCCAAATGGAATTAGACTGATCAAAACTCTAATGCAGCATATTTAAATCCAACTAAAGCATATGCATCTATTAAGTTCTAGTATAATGTTATGAAAATTTATTTATTTACCCCTTCATTTTTTTAATACAGTAAATAAAAGCTATTCTGTTCTTTAATACAGAAAAAATGTAGCACTATTAGTTGTGTGGGGCAAACAATGTTATGTTGTTGTTGTCTACCATAGAGTCGATTCTAAATCATAGCAACCCTATCAGACAGAGTAGAACTGCCCCATAGGATTTACAAGGCTGTAATCTTTACAGAAGCAGATTGCCACATCTTTCTTCCACGGAGCAGCTAGTGGTTTGAATAGTATTTTCAAGGCTGTGACCTTTAGGATGCCGATCACCAGGCCTGTCTTCTGAGGCACCTCTGGTTCGGTTCAAACCACCAACTTTTTGGGTAGTAGTCAAGTGCTTAACCATTTGTGCCATCCAGAGTGCCACGTCTTTCACTATTTCTCTTTATATGAACTGCTTTTACATACGCTGTTTCATTTGTTACTATGTGGAAAATCAAATCAGTCTCCATTTTTCTGACACCAAACAGTGTTGATCAATCCAAATTAATGTATTATCAATTCTGTTCCCCTCTGTTCCACTTCTGTTCTAGCTGCACATGCTGCACTTTTTCCTCTAACCTTAATCTAGGTCAGATCTGTCAAGTTAAAGGGCACAGTTCTCCAGATTGCGAAGTCCACCCAAGAATTTAGATGCCAGACACCAGCTTGGGGTCTCTGTGACACCTTTACTTCCACCTGCTGGGTACAGATTTGTGTTCCCTCTTCCCACTTAGGATACCAGTCGTAAGCTCAGGGATCGCCAGCTCCCCTCATTTCTGACATACCAGCTCCTACTACTCCCTTGGGTTAGATAATTCACTAGAACAACTCATAGAACTCAAGAAAACGTTATACTTACAGTTTTATTACAGTAAAAAGGATGCAATAGAAGATACACATGGGGTGAGGTCTAAGAGGGTTCCCAATGCGGAGTTTCCATGAAACAAAAAGGGACGTGTTACCCTTCCACTTGCATTGATGTCTTTCACCAACCAGGAAGCTCATGGAGCTTTTATGTCTAGAAACTTAATTGGGATCTTATGAGCTACAACTGCTAACCAAAAAGGTCAGCCGTTCGAATCCACCAGCCACTCTTTGGATAACCTATGGGGCAGTTCTACTTCTCCTATAGGATCACTATGAGTTGGAATCAACTCCACAGCAACAGGTTATTGCATAGGCATGATTGATTGAATCATTTCTCCTTCCTAAGGTCAGCTGATATGAGGAGGTAGTCTTTCTGCCCTGTCCAGCCCCCATCTGAGTTGCCTCATTAGCATAAACCCTCAGATGTGAACTGTAGGCTTCATCAAAGGTACCTCAATTACTGGAGAAATTCCAAAGTTTTAGAGGTTATCTCTCAGGAATCATGAACAAACACCCAATTCTTTGGGTAAAGTTAAATTCTTTACCCCACATCTACTCATGACTTCGTTAGTCTACTGCATAGGCAATCACAGTTGAATCTCCAAAGTCATCTAATCAATGACTGATATACATGACCTCTGAGTTTTATTTTATTACTTTCTTTTTTCATGCAAACACATCCAGAAAAAATTGAGATGAAGTGTTGACTAGATAAGGAGAAATTTCTTGAGAAGGTATGGTAGGGGAAAGAAGGCAAAAATATTCACACAATTCCCTCAGTTTTACCTTGTCAATTCCAATGACCCCAATGGAAAACAAAAGTAGAAAATGAAAGCTCAACAGGACTAAATAATTTTCCCAAGATTCCACAACAGTTAGGGAGGTGATAAAAGATTAAAAACTAGATCATTTTAATACTATTCTATCAATAGCTATGTTAGATAAGATGTGTGGGCAATATTATTACAATGTAAAACATGGCAGATGAAAAGGAAAAGTCAAAAGTGATCGTGAGAATGCTTATGGAACTGACAGAAATAAAAGTATAAGAAGACACACATGCTAAATTTAATTTTAAACATCTTACATATCTAGAACTCTGACTGATATTAGAGACTATTTCAACGTCATTTTTTTTGCAGCATCATATAGTAGAAAGTAATTTGATATTGGATTAAGAAAAGTAAGATTAAATCCAAGCTGGGTCACTGAATTAGCAATGCTATCTTGAGCAAATTACCATTACTTTTTGAATATTATTTTCCTTTTCTGTAATTTCAGGATAATAATACCCACTTGCAGGTGGTTTGTTGCTGATTAGAATTAAACTTTAATCTCTAGATCAATTTTTACACATTACAATGATCTTTTATTTCCTATTCAGTTGTATTGGTTATATGTTGAAAGAAGACTACTTAAAGCCTTTAGTTGGTTTAAGTTGACTATGGTTTATAGACCCGATGCTAGTAAGATTTTTTTTTTTAATCACATGGCATTAAATCTAAAGTGGGAATATATGTAGGTTAGTGAGTGCAAAAGTGAATTTGACTTTGTCTATGGGAATGATTGCATCCTTAGATGTGCTACAGTGAGTGACGGCAACTTTGCTTTCAATTAGGTAGTGAAATCATGTGGCAAAAGTGAGGCTTAGGAGCTAGAGTCCATGTAGTTATACAGTGAGATTTTAGATAATTTATACCTCTTTATTCAATTATTCTATTTCTGTCATTTGCCCATTGACATCCCACAGACAGAGCCTTACTGTTAAATATCTTACCAAATATAAAAGAACCACTTAAAAGTTTATTACACGTTTCTCTCTCTCTCTCTTTTCTTTTTAAAGATCAGAAAATGAAAACATATATAGTGAACAAACACAGCTGAAGTAGGCATCTAAGAATGGGGTCTGTGCTTTCACCCACATCATTAGCAAATGCTGGTGCCGTGGTGTCCCTGAAGACATCATTAACAGGCATAGATACTGTTCTGTGGATCCTGCTTTATTAATAGTTCTCTAAAAATCCATAGCATTTTATATCACTATCCAAAAAACCAAGACAGCTACCAGCAAGAGTTGCTAAACCTCTCAACCGTTAGTAAAACTGACCCAAATGTTCACGTGCAACATCATGTTTGACTTGAAAGTTAAAACAACTATGGTCATGGAGAGCCAGATCTCATTTTAAATCTAAAAATAGAGAGTGAGTCATTCTAGTTAAAAACAACACGTTCCCATATAGTTCCCCATGAAACCAATTTAGCATCAAGAAATATCCATCAAAACAGAAAACTATCACTTTAAGCTTTTCTTACCCGGCCAAATAAAATGCAGAGTTGAGGTCATTGTCCAGATAATTTATGGGAAAAGTATTTTTATTGATCAAAGCTATGGTTTTAGTGATTAAATGATCCTAAATAAACTATGCATTAATTCACAAAGCAATTATTTTAAACTCTTCTTCACTTTGGTTTTGAAATCAAATTTGAAAACTAAATATATTTGCCTGTATAGTACATTTCTGTTAATTATTTGTAGCTTTTATGGTCATTTATTTTAAATATCTATGGTAGTTTACATTAAAGTTTATTTTAAATATGATCTGTCATGCTTTTTATTTTATCCTGGAGTTTACCAATTATATAGAAGACTTATTTTTATACAAGTTACAGGTATTACTTTCAATTTCTGTGAAACCCTACATAAATACCACTGAGAACGGGAAAGATACAAGTGAGGGGAAAAAAACAAAACAAAAAAAACCTTACCCCAACTCATCAATGAAGAGAGACAAAAGGTGAATTCTTATTGTGGTCAAGGTCTCCCAGAATATTCTGAAAAAGTACTCCTTGGAGAATTCCATGCAAACGCACTTAGCCTCTTTTATCATTAGGTTTGCCTCTCTGTTTGTGAAGGCAGCTATGCTATACCTTGTTAAAAAAGTAATGGGTAACACATTAATACCAAAATCTAACTTTTTAGAAGTTTAATTGGAGGCTGAATATTAAATTAAACTCTTTCAAAGAATTGCTTTGTCATCTTTCTACCCACATTTAAAGTATTTTTCTAATAAATTATTTATTTTAATTCTAATATTGGCTAGATGCAGTACTATAGTACAAATAGTGCTGCTTTTAAGCAACATTTTTAGAGCTGGGAGAGCATTAGACCATGTAGACAGCACACTAATTTTAACAATGAGAAAATACAGACCCTGGAAGATTGAATAAAGTTTAGTGAACAAATTACTATTAAAAAATAAGTGCAATATTAGTCTATTATTTTCAAACACTTTACTTTTCTAAAAGCATAAGATATAAATGTACATTATAAGGATTATTTTGAAAATAAAGCAACAATCTTGCCTTAGCACTGAGAATAGTCCATTCACTATTGAAGACATCATTTTTTACATAGAAAACTGCTAGTATGCAATGAAAACAATTCAAAAAGTTAGGGTAAATGTCATGAAGTTATCAAGAAAATAATGTGCTTTGTTTATTTTAAAATGTCCAGTAATTCAGAGTATGAATGAGATACAGAATTGTTTCCCACTAAGGGTTCCTTAAAAAAAACAGTAGTATAAGAATATCCACAAGTATTTCAGAAAGTCATTTTGCATGAATTCAGGACATTTAGAGTTTTGTGAAAACAAAGATCATATACATTCTTTCAGTAAAACTGATTTAAAAATACGTTTTATAACAAAACAGAAGTTCACTGAGTAGAAAAATTAGATGGTTTTACATCTAAAATTATAAAGCATGTCACTTCAAACATTTTAAATTAAATTAAAACTCATTGGGTGGGAAAACTAAGGATTTTCAGAGACCTACTGTAGATTAACTGTTAAGAATTTCAAAGTATAGCACAAGAATAGACCTGTTGACGTAACTTCCAATATCATAGCAACAGGTAAGGCATCACAGTACCACAAACTGACAGATGGGTGGTAGATCATGTACCTAGAAAGGTGTATTCTATTTTCCTACTATGGTTTTGGTTTTATTATTTCTTCTTGAATGTCTGTTAAAATTTGGTTTATGTATCTTCCTATTTACATTATAAAGTAAACATTTTATCTGCAACAATACAGTTTGTCTTAAAGTTTATAATATTAACGCATCAGGTTCTTGTGATTATTATTTGTGTGTCATAACCTATTCTAGCTTTTTATTTTTACCTTTGCTGCATCCTTATGTTTGAGATATTTCTCTTGTAAATTGCATGTACTTGTTTAATAATGGAAAATGTATTGCATAAATTTCCTTTGATTATAACATCCAAAAAATATTCTGTAATTGCCATTTTGAATTCCTCATTGATGGAAAGCTGAAAGAAGAAAATAATAAAGCTAAATCATAAATCATTTAGTTAGAAAACATAGAGATACTAGAATTGATAAATCTAACTAATTCATTTTTTTTAAAAAAGATTAATTTATTGTTATTGTTTCCAACATGATCAAAAAGAGATCATATACATTTCTATTATTTGAACTGGAAAATTTTCTATTCGACCTGTACAGGAGAAAATAAAAATCTTAACAGACTGCTGTACACTATGATACTCTCTAAGGGATTTACTTTTTTTCTATTTCTCCTTTCATCCAAGACTTTTAATAAATGATTTCTCAGTTTCCAAGTGGAAAAGCTTTTATGTCTTTTGCTTTTGTTAACAATTTCTGGTATTGTTGACTTATTAATGGACTACTTCATGTTACTTTTAGTTTATGAAACTTACTAGTTTTGTGTGTGTGTGTGTGTGTGTGTGTGTGTGAGAAAGAGAGAGAGAGAGAGACCCAATATGTGGCCAATTTTCTTAAGAGTTCCACGTGCAGTTGAATGTTATATTGCCTATTATTGTGGTGTAAAAGTTGATATATATTTGCAGATGTATCTTCTTGATTTTGATTTTCAATATCCTTTGTGTTTGTGTGTATGTGTGTCCAGCTGGCCTGTCTAGGACTAAGTGTGGTTTGTTTAGTCTCTCATTATGTGTGTTCCTTTTATTTTTCTCTACATCTATATGGATGTGTTTGCTATATAATTTAGTGAAAAACCAAAAAAAAACCAAACAAACCTGCTGCCATCGAGTCAATTCTGACTCATAGCAACCCTACAGGACAGGGTAGAACTGCCCCCATAGAGTTTCCAAGGAGCGCATGGTGGAGTCAAACTGCTGACCTTTTTTTTGGTTAGCAGCCACAGCTCTTAACCACTACACCACCGGGGTTTCCAATTTAGGGTAAATGTATCATAAATGTTATATCTGCCTTGTGAATTATAACCTTTAGGAATATAAAATGTTGTCTTTTTCTGCTTAATGCTTTGGAGCTTGAATTTTAACTCCTATGAAGTTAAGATAGCCATTCCTTTTAAAGCACTATTCTCCGTAAATCTGTTACATGAGTTCATGTCTTACAACTAGAGTCTGTACCTGGCTACCTTGTTCTGGACTATTTTTTCAGGGATGTTTGTATATTAAACATCTTTGGGTGGTAGAGAAAGCATATCTCTCTGGAGCAAAGGGCTGATTTGTTTACTGTCTAGTATAATAAAGATATGTCTCTTTCCAATGCAAAGGTCAAGCATGTTTGCTTATAGCTCATTATAGAATTCTGTTTGCTAAGCTCAGGTTCCTCAGCTGTGATACAAATACACTGCATGAGCATCACCCGCTTGGATTGCTCTATTAAGTCCCAACAGAGGCTTTGGGTGGCTTGGCCTGTTTTGGATGCTTCTTTGCATATTAATTGAAGCTAATAGCAATATATATCTTCTGGTTATTTTGTGGAGTCCCCAGCGAGTACAAATGGGTAACACACCTGGTTGCTAACTGAAAGGTTAGAGGTTTGAGTTCATACAGAGATGCCTCAGAAGAAAGGCCTGGTTATCTACTTCCACAAAATTAGCCATTAAAAATCCTAGGGAACACAGTTATACTCTACCATACATGGGGTTGGCATGAGTCAGAATTGACTCAACATCAACTGGTTTTTGGCTATTAGTTATTTTGCAGGTAGAGACATAGGTGCTTTATTTATTCCTCCTTTATATGTCCTATTGTGTTTTCTTATTTATATTCATTAAGTCAGTTATATTAATTTATAGTTTTTCAGAAAACAGTATAGTGATAGGCTGTACTTAGTTTGTCTAAGTCTCAATCTCTCCACACATATCTCCCTACTCATGATCACTAGGAGTACTCTTCCACACTGATACTGGGCTGGCCTTGTGATTTGTTTTGTCTGATATGACATTAGCAATTATGACATAAGCTGAGGCTTGAAAAGCCCTTGTACACTGAGACTTGCTCTCTAGCTGCTTATTGGAACTTGATGCCACAAAGAGACATTCCCTAGATTGAATAGCCTGTCGATATCCAGATATGTAAGTGATATTATTCTAGATCATTCAGTCTGAACTGAGCCACCAGCAGGCCACAGAGATTAGATAGCCTGGCCCAAAACAGAAGGGTCACTCTACCATAGAATTGAGAGAAATAATAAATATTTGTTGCTTTAAACAACTAAGTTTCGGGCTATTTGTGAAGCAGAAAAACTAATTGATACATAATCTCTGCCACTACTGTATAGTTTATAGTAAGTGTTTTCTTACTTTGTTGAATAATGTGTAAATGATATAAATATTTCGTAGAACAAATTACAGCTAAAACCTAAGTGAGACATCTAAGAGTTAAGCTATGAAAAACAAACTCTAATGTACATAAATCACTTAACATAGAGTCAGGGTCGTGTGAAGCACCCATAGAGATATTAGTTATCCTCATCTAAGTTGCTGGTAGGGTTTGATTTGATAAAATGGGGCCTGATTTTATAAATATCCATGGAATATACACAAAACAGTTTCTAGAGTTGTATAGGACATGTCAGCCTAGACTTAAGGATGAGACAGTGTGAAATAATAGCATTCTCCTCTGTTAAGCTGTACAGAGAAGCTGTTCAGTGTCTCTTCATTGTTCATGAAAGCATTGGTTTAGTATGGACCTACTTTTGTCTAACTTGGGAAAACCTAAACCACTAATAACCCAGGCATAGCTGGGTTAAGACACTACACACACACACACACACACACACACACACACACACACACACACACAATATAGGTCTCTTATTTATTTTTTTTTAAATTCACTCACTACCATGATTAATATTTTTCACTCAACTTGCAATGCTTATCCCTTTCTCTGTCAAACTCTCAACTTAACTTACACTTCCTCTTCTTTACACAGAATTCTCTGAAACCTCAGTCAGAGCACTTAATTTTTTCCAATATCTCTTAGAATTTATTTTTTCTGACATTAACTCTATGTTCACAACTTTTAGCACATGGGTCTGTATATAGTAAATACTTAATGATGGCTGCTAATTTAATTTGGTTAAGTAGATAATAAGTATTGAATAATTTAGTACTATTTCTGATTCTTATGAAATAAACATGGATTTGTTTTACAATAAGATAAACAGTTGCTGTTCAAGTTGTAATTCAAGCCAGATTCAGAAGAGGATATGGAGTGAGGGATATCATTGCTGATGTCAGAGGGATCATAGCTGAAAGCAGAGAATACCAGAAAGATGTTTACCAGTGTTTCATTGACTATGCAAAGGCATTTGACTGTGTGGATCGTAACAAATTATGGATAACATTGCAAAGAATAAGAATTCCAGAACACTTAATTGTGCTCATGTGGAAACTTTACATAGACCAAGAGGTAGTCTTTTGAACAGAACAAGGGATACTGCTTGGTTTAAAGTCAGGAAAGGTGTGTGTCAGGGTTGTATTCTTTTACCATATTTATTCAATCTGTACGCTGAGCAAATAATCGGAGAAGCTAGGCTATATGAAGAAGTACGGGGCATCAGGATTGGAGAAAGACTAATTAACAACCTGCATTATGCAGATGACACAACCTTGCTTGCTGAAAGCAAAGAGGACTTGAAGCACTTACTGATGAAGGTCAAACACTACAGCAGTCAGTATGGCTTACACCGCAACATAAAGGAAGCAAAAATCCACACTGGATCAATAAGAGACATCATGATAAACAGAGAAAAGACGGAAGTGTCAAGGATTTCATTTTACTTGCTTCCACAAACTATGCCCAGGGAAGCAGTAGTCAAGAAATAAAAAGACATATTGTATTGGGAAAATCTCTCGCAAAAAACCTCGTTAAAGTGTTAAAAAGCAAATATCACTTTGAGGACTAAGGTTCGACTGACCCAAGCCACGATGTTTTCAATTGCCTCATATGCATGCAAAAGCTGGATGATGAATAAGGAAGACTAAAGAAGAACTCACACCTTTGAATTATGGTGCTGGCAAAGAATAACGAATAACCATGGGCTGCCGAAAGAACGGACAAATCTGTCTTCAAAGAAGTATGGCCAGAATGCTCCTTAGAGGCAAGAGGCAAGGATGTCAAGACTTAATCTCACATTCTTTGGACAAGTTACCAGGAGGGACCAGTCCCTGGAAAGGGACAACATTCTTGGTAAGGTAGAGGGTCAACGAAAGAAAGGAAGACCCTCAAGGAGATGGACTGACCCAGTGGCTACAACAATGGGCTCAAGCATAAAAACAATTGTGAGGATGCTGCAGTGTTCTGTTGTACATAGGGTCTCTATGAGTGGGAACCGACTTGACGGCACCTAACAACAACAACAATTCTTTTATTTTAATGATATACATATGTTTTTTCACATTTTTGAGTTGTCAAACTCTTAATCAAGCTCAGTGTTTTAAAAAATATGTAATACATTATATTAAAATTGTATTGGATAGTTATCACCTAGGGAGCCCTGGTGGCATAGTAATTAAGCACTCGGCTACAACAGAAAGGTCAGAGGTTTAAACTCACCAGCCACTCTGCAGGAGAAAGATGTGGCAGTCTGCTTGGTAAAGGTTTACAGTCTTGAAACTCTATGGGGCAGTTCTGCTTTATGCTGTAAGGTCAATATGAGGTGAAATCGACTGGACTGCAATGGATTTGAATTTTTTTGGGGGGGAGGGGTTTAGTTATCACCTACGTTTATATTTTAAAATACTTGGTTTTTTTTTTTCAAGTAACACATGTAGCATATGCAGTCAACATTGTACCAATAGCCTCTAAATACTTCTGTGTATGTCAGCCTGAATTCCAACATCCAAGATCTACTTTCTTGTTGTTGTTGTTGTTCTGTTTTTAAGATGCTTGGTGTGCTTCCCTTTGCTGCAGAGTTGAGTTGGACTCATAGTGACCCTACAGGACAGAGTAGAAGTGCCCCATAGAGTTTCCAGGGTGCGGTTGGTGGATTCGAACTGCTGTCCTTTTGGTTAGCAGCCGAACTCTTAACCATTGCGCCACCAGGGCTCTTTAACGTGCCTAGGAGTCAATGTTTCTCACTGAAAGAAGCCTAAACACTGACTGCCCAGTGAATGGATATAAACAAACCAGTATTACCAGGTTGGTAATACTGAGGTTTGTGTTTGTAACATTGCCAAAGTTTCTGTTTGAGGCTATCTCCCGATTCCACCATGTAGCAAGTTTAATATCACAACTTCTACTGCTGCATTTCCATCCCTGCATCATGGTTCCCCACCTACCTGACAGTTTCCATAAAACTGCTCGAATTGAATCCATTCCTTGATTTAGGGTCTCATTATGAAGAAACCCAAACTAATAAATTATCTTCAAATATGTTTCCAATATATATAACTTCCTTTTGCCTTCAGATTACTACCGTCTGAGATATATAGTAAATAATTTGGTTCTGAATTTGGCTCATTAACATATTTTTAAAAATGCCATCGAGTTAATTCTGACTCATAGCAACCCTATAGGACAGAATACAACTGCCCCACGGGGTTTCCAAGGAGCGGCTGGTAGATTTGAACTGTTGACCTTTTGGTTAGCAGCCAAATGCTTAACCGCTGCACCACCAGCGATCTTATCACATTAAATTTGCAATACAAGAACAAGTAACTAAAGAATAATGAACTATGTTTTTAATAGGAGAATGTCTCAGATTTTAAGGAAAAATTTCATTTCTTTTTCAGAAGTAAAGGAAAATTATATGCATCAGTTGTATTAGAGTAAAATTACAGACTACAACTCCATTTGATGTTTCTTGAGTAAATGAATGTTAATACAGAAAGGGAAGGAAAACTGCAGTTAATGAGTAGACACTGTCAGAGACACTCACATCATATTTAATATTTAGAACAATTCTATAATAAGATGTTGGTAGAGACAGAGGCTTAGTGACAGATAAGGGATTAGACCTCAGGTTATCTAGCTCAGAAAGTTACTTGCTCTGTGATATGCTGTACTTCTACATAAACATAAACTAAAATGAAATTCTGTTGAGAATATTTTGCTATATCTTTATAAAATCCAAATTATAGTCATCTAAAAGTATGCATATATGTGTGTGTGTATGTGTGTGTATACTAAACAACTAGAATCTCAACTATATATATGAGACATTTGTAGAACCATAACATTGAACCTTTTCAATTTTATGTGAGCCTGTATTTCTCATACATTACTACTTATAAGTTCCCCAAATGGCAATGCCTAAAATTTTCTTCCTTTAAATAAGGCATCCTTAGACACTTAATATTTTAATTATTTTTTTTATACTATACATTATAAATGCAAAATCCCTTTACTTTTTTCATGGCTGTGATATTTAGAAGAAAAGTTACTATCCAGTAACATTTTAGGTGACTTTACAGCAAAGCAGAGTTTATTTCTGTTATAAAATAGGTAGAACAGGTTCTATCAAAACATTTTATAACTTTACATGACATAAAACCTCTATTCCATGCATAAAGCTTTAGTTCTCTTCACGCATTACAATGTTTGAGAATTTCCAGAAGGGTATTTTTAGTGTTTAAGGAGACACGACATTGTACCAGGGAAATAGAGTTAAAAGTTGCCATCAGTTATTAAATGGGAAAAAGAAATACAATGAGTACCTAATTTTACTAAGTTAGGGGTGAATCTCATCACCCCTGAGTAAGTGACCTTACTTAAAATAGAATACTATATTAAAAATCTGTTTTGAAGGTGACATCAACATGATTACCACATTTAATCTCATAACTTCATTTAAAATATTGCTCTGGGAGGACTCCGGCAAGATGGCGGTCTAGGCAGAAGCACCACACCGTCCCTCCACAACAAAGATCCGAAAAAATAAGCCAAACAGAGAATCAACAATCCTGAAACCCTAGAACATCAAATGAAGA
>NW_004444019.1:3940997-3975217 GCF_000243295.1 Trichechus manatus latirostris
ACCTGAAGTACAATAAAATATTTAAAAAAATAAATAAATAAATAAAATATTGCTCTGATATTTAAAATTGAGGTTAGAAAATATCTCACACATACATGTATTATGAAAGTAGAGATAAACTCTATCCTTTCTATAAGCATAGCTACTATTTCCTGTTTTAATAGAGGATTTTAAAGTCATGTGACTAAGCCATTAATATGAATTGAAACTACTAAACAAGTTTCTTTAGAACCCATTGGAATTCCAGGGATCTTGGGGCTTAAGTTTGAGGACATCACTCAACATAACATGGAACATTATTATCAATTAACTAAGGGATCTATAGTCGAAAAATAGCTATATCACTTAACAACCTAGGTGTCTAGTGGACTTTGATTTCTACTGCAGTTTTCCCCTTTTATTACGTAAGAGAATTTTAAGACGTCTAAAAGAACTTTAAAAAATGAAGAAATAGACAATCAACTAAACTAAAAAGAATCTTAAGACAGAATCAACTGGATTTACAGTTTATAAAAGTAACAAACCAAATCTTTTGACTGGAGGTGAAAAAGAAACTCAGCACCATCCTTGTACCTTTGCTAAATTTCAATCTAATCTAGTAATAGGGACATTCAACACCATTTATTTTTTCCTTTAATGGTTCCAACATCTATACAAATTATGTCCTCTTCCCACACCACTCACAGCCTGCAGTCCTCAAATCAAAAGTGGTTAAGGAGTTAGGGTCCTCTACAATGAGAATTCTTTAAATGATTTTGGATTCATCAGCCTGTGCAGCCTGTGAACCAGCAGCCTGCCGTCTGATCTGTCAATAACTGGTTTGTCACCCCCTGTAGCTACATGAGTCAGCAGAAGCCTCATAGACTGATGCCTGACCCATGGACTTGGGACTTGCCAACCTCTATAACTTTATGAGCCATTTCCTTGAGATAAATTCCTCTTTCTTTCTATTTCTCTCTCTCTCTGTATATATATACATATATATACATCCCTGGTTTTGTTTCTCTAGAGAACTTATTATAGCAAGGTTCATAAAACAGTAGAACAGGTGCTCAAGAGAATAATTATACTCATTATTGAGGTCATGGCAATATTTCATTGTTTGAAATATTTCAGCAGTTCATTCAAAGACCCTCCACATGAAGATACTATGCAATGCAGTAAACGGATTTCCTCAAAATCACCCTTCTAGTAAAAATAGTAGGGGGATTCATAAGGCTATCTGTTGTTATACTACAAATGCTTTACCTTACATTACGAGGACTGAGTGAACAGTCTATTAATAGAACCATACTTGCTAGTGAGAGCAAGAGTGAATTCTTATAGCTCCCTGTACGAGTCAAGAGTTTACCCATTGTTGCTGTTCAAGGTTGAGCACCTATTAGACAGATGTTTCCCAACCTTTCTTTCCATTATCCCTTAAGGAGCCATTGTAGACATTTTCCTAATTGCCCCCTCCTATCAAATTTTAATACAACAGATACACTATATATCTGTTTACATACTGTATGTATATCTGTGCTTAATACAAAAAGGGATTAAGATTATTTTTCCTCCTAAGAACCAATTTTCACTGCTTGTTGAGAAAGCATGTATTAGACAATCAGATTTTTCTCTTACTAATATTAGTGATTACTCTTACTATGATTTCCACATGTCATTAACTCTACCCAAGACACACGTATAAGCAAAGCGTAAAAAAGGAAGGGATGAGAGCTACCCAGTTCTGCCATATTCACATTATATCACCTATTTTACCCTGTTTTGAGTATATAGAAAGCAAAATCTAGAAATTCAGAATTCTAGTCTCAGAAAAGGTGGACCATAACTTTCATAGTATTCTTGGTAGGACTTCAGAGGTTTTCTGATAGTCTAATGCTATATTTTTTTCTCTCTTCCCTTTTATCACTCAGGAAGTTTTGGTCAGCCAAAAAGGAGTATAAAATGAAATTAACATGATCCTATTTTAAAAAGTATTAACCAAAATATTAATATTTTAAAAATGTTACTTACAATTGAGGAATCTCTAGGTGGTGCAAACAGTTAACATACTCAGCTACTGCTCTGATACACATGGGATAACCATGGGTCAGGATCAACTCAATGGCAACTGATTTTTTATATATGTATGTAGCCTGTTTTCCCTTCAGAGGTCCACAAGTCTTGACTATCTTGTCACTGTGTTCTATCATATAGAAAATTACATGACACCTATAAGTTATTAATAAATACTTAGAAATTGATTAGATCCCTGGGTGGTGCAAATGGAAAGTCTTCATAATCTGCTTCCATAAGATTGTTCTTAGGTGTCATTGAGTTGATTTTTAACTCATAGTGACCCCATAAGACAAAGTAGAACTGCCCCAAAGGGTTTTTTAGGCTGTAATCTTTACAGGGGAGCCCTGGTGATGCGATAGTTAAGCATTCAGCTGCTAGCCAAAAGGTCAGTGGTTAAAACTTACCAGCCCTTCCATGTGAGAAAGATGTGGCAGTCTGCTTCTGTAAAGATTTACAGCCTTGGGAACTCTATGGGGCAGTTTTCCTCTGTCGTATAAGGCCACTATGAGTCAGAATCAACTTGATGGCAATGAGTTTTTTTTTAATCTTTATGGGAGCATAACACCAGGTGTTTCTTCTATAGATCGGCTGGGTAGGTTCGAAATCACAAACCTTTTGGTTAGCAGTAGAGTGCTTAACCATTGTACCACCAGGGTTCCTTCCGTAAGATTACAGCCATTGAAAACCCTATGGAACGCAGTTCTACTCTTACATACATGGTGTCTCTATGAGTTGGAATTGACTTTATAGCAAGGGTTTTTGGTTAGTAACTAATTAATTAATAGAAGAAGTAGTCTCTGACACCTTGGAAATACAGACAGTCGAATCTTATATAATGATATTTTTGTTCTGGTCTTCTATGAAATCAAGTTAGAGCTTATGGAGAAAATAAATCTAAATTTAAGTATATAATACCATTTTATGTAGATTTGTATTTGATTCTTTAAAAATGTAAATGTACTTGATTACCTCCAAAATTTAGAAGACAGCTATACGTAATATCAAGAATAGAAGAAATTCAATTTTTCTCATAGTTCTAATCCTAATGTACGTGGTGACACTGGGTTACTTATTTTGCACCCTAGAATTCTTTATTTTTTTTTTTTGCATCTTGAGATTAGACTATTCAATTTCATGAATTAGTTTTCAATTTTTTTTAAACATTCAAATCTCTCTCTTTTTTACTCCAAATGATATTTTGTGTTCAAATCCAAATCTTAACATTGGCTTCTTTCTTTCGAAGCAGTGAAGAGGAACAGAATCTGCTCTGCTTGTTTCACTCTTGGATTAAAACAGCTAAATTTGAACTTCCGAAGGAAATTTTCTGTATTACCATTCTCCCATCTAAGTTCTGATTTCAGACATTTCTTGTCAAAAGGCAGAGAGGTGCCTAGATGTCTGTTACAAATCTTAGGATCATGCATAACTCATACTTTTCACATTCACAGAAATTATTTCTCTTGTTTTAATTAAAATTTGAATGTTGGTAATATTGATATAATCTTTCTTGATAAAAGTACATTGTGAATTGTTGTGTTCACTGTATCAATCAAAATAATGGAAACCAATCTGAGACAAGTTACTAATCTCTCCCTATGCTCTATAAAAACAAAAACAAAAACAAAAACAAACAAACCTGTTGCCATTGAGTCGATTCTGACTCATAGTGACCCTATAGAACAGAATAGAACTGCCCCATAGGGTTTCTAAGGAGCACCTGGTGGATTCAAACTGCCGACCTTTTGGTTAGCAGCCATAGCTATTAACCAGTACACCACCAGAGTTTCATGTTTTGTGACTGAATTGTTATGTTTGGCCAATATAAATGTCTTTCAGTAAATGTCTCACATATTTTTCAAGGATCAATAGTTTTCACTTCTTCAGCAAATGCAAGATGAAGCATAACATGTTGACATGATATCAGTTTAATATCACTCTATCAGCACACAATCCATCACCCAGTAGATTATGACTTTGAAAAAACCATTTTTAAAAAATCTGTATCTCAGAAGCAACTTGTATCAACTCAAGGCTATATCTTATATTCTAAGAAATATATTCTTCCTATGATCTGTTAAATACTGAAGAAGAGAAGAACAACTATTTTATAATATTAAAATCAAAATTCTAAGAAAACATATTTAAATATTTTATATGGAAAGTTAGTTGAATATGTAAAGTGTATGTATAGTTTAAGTTGATCTTTGTTTTTCAAGAACTAAAGAAAATGGGCTATTTCACTGCTTAATATTTGTTTGTACCTGGATTCACTAATAAATATAAAGTTCAGTTATATAATTTAGAGGAATTTCTTAGCAATGAAAGTTTCAGCATGTTATTAACAAAACTCTTTAATGTAGATTCTTAGTAAATCTGACTAAATTGAGTTAAATATAGATAGTCAAGATCACTCATGATTCTGAAAACAGAGGTTGTGTTAAATTTTCTGAAACTCAGATTGTTGAATAAGGGCCCACACTCTACCTCACTTAAACATAACTAAAAAAAAGTCTAAATGACAATTATGTATGAAAATTAAACCATATCAATACCCAGATTTAAAAGTAATACCAGATAAACATTGATCTCAAATGGAACTATTCTTTATGTCAAGTAATTATTTGTCACAATTGATTACATGCCCCTGTTTCTTGACCCATTATGATAACCTTACTGACATCTTCCATTTTTATTGCCCATTTTAGGTACTCTTTGATTTCGTATATTTTTCTTTACTATACCTGAAAGCTTATTGACAGTGCTTATGAACCAGATCTTAATGTAACTATCTTTATGTTCACCTCTGTATATATCAAAACAAATTTAACTATAACAACTGCTTCAGATTTAGAATCAGGGAGATTTTGACATAAACCAAACATAGATTTTCAGATATTATTTGTTTGTTTATTTTTTTCTAGTCACCAATAGCTATTTTTTGCTTACCTGAGATAAAAAGAGTAACCTGCAGGGCAAAAGTTTCCACAGAGAATAAAAACTCAATTATTTTGTGAAGATGAAAACTATTACTGAACACAGTAAGCAATTTAAAAGCACTAGCAAATGAAAAAGTGAACCTAAATGAAAACATAAAGTGGACATTGGGACTATCGGGAAACAGCACTGAGTTGCATAATATTTGCTCTTTTCCCAGCAGAGAAAAACATAATATTTTTAATAGATTCAAAATAAAGATTTTCTGTTACATTAACAGCATTGGAAATGTTATGAGAAGTCTAAGGTTACGTCAGACCCTCCACCATCACCACACAGGGAATGATCAGAGTTGTTGTCCACTAACAGGTTTTTTTTCAAATCAGTCACAGATTCTTAGTATACCTGAGTATATAATTTATGAGGTATGAATATATGCAAATATTATTGGTTTGAAAGAATTGAAATGATTCTAAGTAAATTATTAGCCTTTTTTCATATATTCATGGTCATAAATATGAAGATCAATACAAATAAATCCTAAAAGAGTATATTGTTATATCTATAAAATAATACCTTAGAGTTCCATTTTAGCTACTTAAATTACAAATATCTGGTATACATAAATTTAAATGTGGTGTTTGAATTTAGTAAGAATTTTGTATTTCAGCTTGTACTTAATAAAAATAAAACTACTACAGAAATTGCAAAATAAACATGATATTGCTTTTGCAGATTTACACAACTTACTAAATAAGATAAGGACTTATATCTATATATTATGATAAACACGCTTTTAAACTTTAAAAAAATCAAATATTCTCAGATCCTTCATCTCTAAAAATATTAGAAACAAAAACTTTCTGTTGCTTTTTTGAACTTTAAAAATACGAAAAACTACATTAAAAATATTGACTACTGAATAGTGAGACAGATATATTGCAAAGTATTAGCAAAAATTAGGCCTGATTTAAATAAAGTTTTGAGACTTAGTACGGAAAAGGTAATTTAACAACAGCGTGACAGAAAGACGTTGAGAGATTTTACAAAAAGATTTTACACCTGGGGATAAGACTATTCAATTTCATGAATTAGTTTTCAAAAAATATTTTTAAAACATTCAAATGTATTTCTCCCCCTGCCCCCCCCCAATTATATCTTCTGTGCAAATCCAAATCTTAAGGTTAGTTTCTCTCTGGTTGAAGCAGTGAAAAAGAAATCTGTGATAGTAAACCGAGAAAATGAGGGTAAGACTGGGCAGAGATAAACTGGTCAATGAGTAGATTTTGGTAATTTAAATATGATATTTTGGGGATCAGGTAACAGGGCATGTGGAGGGGTCATGGACTTTCAGTTTGGCCATATTGGCACCTCATCATGGAATAACCACAAATAAAATTTATTTACTATCATATTTGAAGCCATTGTGGTGCAGTAGATTGAGCTTTCTTGGCTTGTAAGAATTTCTCAATTGTAGGATCTGATTGCCTCCAGTAAAACTCTAGTGAAGGTCTTTCATCTGTTTTAAACATTTGCCTACAAATTCATTGATGTTCCTACTTTCAAGACGGGAGGTTAGTTTCCCTCCCATTGAGTATGGGCAGAACTACGACATGAGTATACTAAGTAGAATATGGCGGATATGATGGATGCCACTTCTGAGATTAGGTTTAAAACAACTATGACTTCCATCTTGAGTGTGTTCTGACGCTCTTAAATCGCCAGCTGCCATGTCGTCAGGACATTTAGCCAATCTATGTAAAGGTCGACATGACAGAGAATCAAAGGATACGGCATCCATGTGAGTGGGGTTGAAATTAAATCTTAAGAAGCCTACCAACAGCCATGTGAGTGAGCTTATGATCCTCCAGCCGTGAACAAACCTTGAGGTGACTTCAGATCTGACCAACAGCTTGACTGAAACCTCATGAGAGACTCAGGCAGAAACACCCAGCTAGCCATTTCCAGTTTTCTAGATCACATAACCCTTGAGATACCAAATATTTATTGTTTTCAGTCACGAAGCTTGAGAAAATTTGTTTTCCAGTAATAGGTAACTAATACAAGTCAAATATTTATATATATGAAGCTCTAGTGGCGCAGTGGTTAAGAGCTTGGCTGCTATCCAAAGGTCAGCAGTTAGAATCCACCAGCCACTCCTTGGAAATCCTATGGGGCAGTTCTACTCTGTCCTATAGGGTCACTATGCGTTGGAATCGACTCAATGGCAAGGAGTTTGATTTTGGTTTTATATACACACACACACACACACACACACACACACACACATAAACTATTATATAAACCCACAATGGGAAAGAACTGTAGAGGACACCTGGTTCTGGGCTTTTCAGGCTCTGTCCTACTGAGCCCTTATTCAAAGGAAATGCTACGGTGATCCCTGAGGGATCTAAAGAGAGGGATTAAGATAAAAGTTCCCTCTTCCTTGCCATTTCAAGCAGAGAAGCTCACTTTTATTTGTTTTATATGTTGTAATTCCACATAAGCTTGCATGTGGAAAACTAAAGTTCAAATCCTTATTCTGCTCATTTTACAGAAAAAAACAAACAAACAAAATAAATGTGGACAAGTTAAATAGCTTCCCCCAAAATGTGCTTGTCCAACATAAGACTGAGATTACCACTTTCTTTTAAATAGTATATTGACTCAGCTGTGCTCTATCATTTGCTAACATTAAACAACAACGCACTTGGGACTTTATTGAGGAAACTAGTGTCTGTGTATTTATGGTATACCGTGATAAGTACAAGTGGTCTGAGTTCAAGCTCCATGTTATGACTAATTACTTGTCCTTGAGCAAGCTACTTAATCTCTCCAAACTGGCTTTTTTGTTTGTAAAATGGGGAAAATAACACATCATACATTTCTTAGCATGGTGTCTGACACTTAATATAGTTGCATGAAGCTAATGACGTTTAAAGAAAATGCATATTTTTTGTACTTTAAATGGACAATGAATAATTATTTTATAACCTTATATGAGGTATATGTTGTTATTAAAACCAATAAGTTTCTTTAATCAACTCAGGATTCAAAATAAGGTTGCATTACTTTTTAGTGTTCCTTATTTATTCATTCAACAAATATTTTTGGTACTTAATTTAACAGACTCTATTCAAGGAGCTGAGACTCTAGCAATGGACAAATAAGAGTAGATGACTTGATTTTTCCTATGATAGTCCTGAATTTCTTCTTTTCCTACTAGACATCCTTCTCTATTTTCCCATACTTTAGGGATAATAGGGATACCTGAAGTGTCTAATGACTACCCCTATTATTTGTTGTTTTACTAATGTTGTGGCCATATGCTATTGTTGCTGTAAATAAAAAGCCCTCAGTCCCTACTATTATTCACTCTGGTGATGATCAAGATGATGGGGCCAACATACTTTCTCATGGGGATGTGTCAAAGAAGAAAATTCCACACTCTGTTAGGAGTGAAAGTGTTTATTGAGGAATAACACAGTTTGAGCTGGGCAGTGCCAAGAAAAATACTAAGCATTCTGCAGTTTAAGTGGGGAGCGGTCTACATACATAGAGAACAAAGAAAAGGCAAGGGATTAATGATTGATTATAGATACTATCAACTTCAGTTTGAAGTCAATTGAAATGTAAATGTCAGTCACTTGGCTAGGAGGGGGTGACTTACCACCTTGGTGAGTGGCACCAGCTGGTTCGCGTATATATCACGGGAATCATGAACACATTTTTCCAGGAAACATATTATTTATATTTTGATACATTCTTCCTGTGAACAAATGGTTTACATCCTGACCTTTTGCTTCCTTAGAATGCATGCTGGCTCCGTCATTCTTACATCTGACATGAGTGCCTCCAGTTTGAAGTTTTGTTTACCTTTCCCCTTTTTGATGAAGCATTTGCTGGTGGACACTGATCACCCACAGTGGAGTAGCCTTTCATCTGTAAGGACTTTGTCTGCATTCTTAAGGGGCTTTGATTAATAAAAATTATTTTCTTTACCTTGCCATGCTAATAGGCCTCATCTTCAGGGTGAGTAGATTTTATGTGGAACATCTTACAGACAAGGCCACATTCAATGAATATTTCTCAGTCAGGAGAGAATGATAGAGGTCAAACATACCCAGGCAGACAAAAGAGAGGGGATTAAATAACAAGATCATTGGTGAAAGTCTATGAAACCTGCATGATTGTATATGAAGGGTTAAATTGTTTTCAAGTACAGTATTTCATGGATAAAATGCATTGAACTAAAATGAAACAGCATTTTGTAATTACAATAGTAGATATGATTAGGAATATAAAGATTCCAAAATAAAGTAGTAGTTTTTTCCACCATCTACCCCAAGAGGAAAACCAATTACTTATAATATCACTTAGGGAAAGAACAGGATCGTTAAGGTGAGATACTACACATTGCATATGATTAACATAGAGTGTAATATTAGCAATTCTGTCTGGAATTTAGACAAAATTATTTTGGCACAGGTATTTCCTTGGACTACAGTGAGAATTTCAAGGGCCATTCTATTTTGGAGTACTATTGTCCTAGTTATCTAATGCCACTATAACAGAAATACCACAAGTGAATAGTTTTAACAAAGAGAAATTTATTCTCTCACAGTCTAGTAGGCTAGAAGTCTGAATTCAGAGCATCAGTTTCAGGGGAGGCTTTCTCTCTCTATCAGCTCTGCAGGAAGGTACTTCTCATCAATTTTCCTCTGGTCAAGGAGCTTCTCAGCTCAGGGACCCCAGGTCCAAAGCACATGCTATTCTCCTGGCTCTTGTTTCTCGATGGTATGAGGTCAACCACTCTCTGCTCTCTTCTCTTTCCTTTTCTCTCTTATAAGATAAAAGGTGATATAGGCCACACCCCAGGGAAACTCCCTTTACATTGGATCAGGGATGTGACCTGAGTAAGAGTGTTACATCCCACCCTAATCCTCTTTTACATAATCCAATCTTGCCTCATTAACCACAGTTAGGGATTAGGATTTGCAACACATAGGAAAATTACATCAATCACAAAATGGAGGACAACCATACAGTACTGGGAATCATGGCCTAACCAAGTTGACATATATCTTTGGGGGACACAATTCAATCCATGACAACTACTTTTCTCATCATTGCCATTTTGGTATTGATCTCTTGAAGCTCATGGACACTGTCACTTAAGGCAGTTTATATATATGTGGTTAATATTTCTACATGTGCCAAAACATCTTCAAGTCCTATCTGAGGTGTCAATACTGTCACTAAATGATCAAACCAATGAAACACTGATCGAGACCATTGAGCTCTTAATGTGGGTACATTGGCTGATAAAGAGAGTTTAATTAAAAAATGTCCTTGGGACTAGCTCAGGCACAGAGTGCATCCTCCATTCCAGCCTGGCAGAAGCCAGGGCCAAAAGTTAGATCCACATAACCAAATGGTGCTGTTAGGGGCTACCCAATAGATACCTGAGCATCTTATCCAGTCACTGGCAAACAAATCAGTAGCTTGTTAGGTTATAACAGACACACATTCAGACATTGGAAGTCATCCCATAAGTCTAGTTATGACAGGGTTATTCATATGGTTATGGTTAGATTGTTCCCAACAAAGGGAAGAAACCTAACTTAGCCTCCCTGCTTGGTGAGTTAACCAGATGAATCCATCCAACAGTTGTTGATATGAGCCTACAATACAAAGAGTACTCTTTGTGGATTTAAAAGATTTTTTAGCTAGCCCTTCTTGGACGATTTTATTTAGTAAAGTACAGATTGTGCTAAGACCAAAGGTTAAGTTATGGCCTGTGCTTTGTTCAGATCCGAAAAAAGGCCATTTATCAATGGAAAATCTAGTAGTAATGATTTCCTATAGTAATGAACTGTTACTCCATTGTTCCTGTATCCGTAGATCAAGAGCAACTCATTAGATCTTTCTAGTGAAGAGATCCACTAGGGAAGGCCAGACTGGCTTGATACTGGGAGGGCACCACATATCCAACAGTCAAACCTGTTAAAATGGTGAGCATAAGCATCTGCCCAATCTAGGAATGCATTAGTGGAAGCATGACTGTAGCAAAGGAAAAAAGGAAAGAAAATAAAGAAGTGAATATTTAGGTGTCATCCAGGGTCTTGGATCAGCCATCTGCCTCAAATGTAGTCTGCTTCTGGCCACAGGGACATTTAAATGTCACTTGCAATTCTTCAGTGGGTTGGCTAGTCCAAAGAGGAGTCTTAGCCTTTTTTAACTGTGACAAATGATCTAAGCTTTTATTCCCTCTAATTTGGCTTCACATGGATTGGTGATTAGGATTAAGTATGGTCCTTTCCAAAAAGATTCTAGTGACTCTTTTATTAGGTGTCTCTTCCAATACACATATTCTCCTGGGGCAATATTAGGCAGGCTTCAGAAGTCTAGTTTCTGTTCAACAAAAGCTTCTCTAACTTGTGAAAGATATCCTTTAGAATATTGGATTAAAGATTGACAATGTTTCAGTAATTCAGGTTGAACAATATTAGGATTGGTGTAGACAACTTAAGGAAAGACCATGGGACTCCCAGTAATTATTTCATAGGTGGTAAGTTTGTGAGATCAAAATGGTGTGGACTTCAGATTTAAAAGAACTAAGGGGAAGAACTTAGTCCAGGATAAATTTAAAGTTTCACAGAACATGGCTATTTGAGTATTATTCCATTAGTTCTCTTTACTAGGCCAGAAGACTGAGGATGATAGTGACAATGTAGTCTTCGATAAATGGGAAAAATTCAACCCAGTTCACTAATGACTTGACTGGTAAAATGAGTTCCCCAATCACTACAAAGAGTTCTCAGTGCTCCCCAGGTAAGTATCATGTTTCCAAGAAGTTTCTTTGCTACAGAGCTACAGTAGCTTGATGGCAAGGGAAAGCTTCTACCCAATGTGAAAATCTACAAATCATTACTAATACATATTTATAACCATTGGAGGATGAAGCAGAATAAAATCTAGTTGCCATTCAAGCATAGACCTGGAAGGTAAAGGGTATTGTCCAGGTAGGACTTTAAGGTGTTTTCTGGGATTGTAGTAAGGGAAAATATGGCAATGACTGGCAACATGTTCAGCAGCCTCAAAAATTTTTACCCACCAATATTTTTTTAAGGTCTCAATCATTTTATCTTGTCCCATGTGAGAACCTTCATGTAAGGCTCATTATAAGAACATGCAGGAAATTGGGTAAGACAACTTTCTTATTAGGTTCAGTCCACAATTAAATGGCTGGAACTGGGTAACAGCCTGCCTTTTTCTCTACTTTAATTTCATCCGTTTGGGCTAAAAATGTTGGTGTTTAAAATTTTTCTAAAAGTAATTCATGAAGATTGGAGTTATCAGTAGATAAACTTGGGAAGCCCCTTTCTTTATTGTAAGTGCAGAAATAACTTGAGAGGCAGCTTGTTTGGCTGCCATATCAGCAAGTTTATTTCCTCTGATTTCTTCAGTTTGGGGCACTCCTTTTGTTTGGTGAGCTTGTACTTTTATCACAGCAATTTCAGAGGGGAGTAACAGAATGTATAGAAGGTCCACTACTAAAGCTCCATTTTTTATGGTCTTTCTGGAAGATGTTAAAAATCCCCTTAATTTTGATAACGTACCAAAATCACATACAATTCCAACACTATACCTAATATCTGTAAAAATATTATAGAGATTTTCCTGAAATGATTCTACAAGCTCTAAAAAACCTGTTGCTGTTGAGTCCATTCCAACTCATAGTGACCCTATAGGACAGAGTAGAACTGCCCCATACAGTTTCCAAAAAGCATCTGGTGGATTTAAACTGCTGACCTTTTCGTTAGCAGCCAAACTCTTGACCACTACACCATCAGGGCTCCTACAAGCTCTAATGAGGGCAATTAATTCAGCTTGTTGAGCTGAGGTGGCTTCAGAGAAAGCCTGACTTACGAGGACTTTAGTGAAAGTTGTAACAGCCTATCCAGCTTGATAGTGAGGACTAGTAGGATTAGGTTTTAAATAGGAACCACCCACAAACAAAACTTAATAAAGATTAGGGGTCTCTTTTAAGTATTTTCTAGGGGTTAAAGGTTGCTCAGTCAAGTTTAGGCAACTATGCGTAGGATAGTTGTTTTCATTAGTTACAGGGAGAAAAGAAGCTGGATTTAAACAGATTATGGAATGTAGTCTAATGGTAGATACAGCCAGAAGAACTTCCTAGGAGGTGAGCCTGCTGGCAGAAAGATGTTGTGTCAAGGCGGAGGTTTCCCAGCACCATACCTGCTGTGGTTTCCACTAGTTTGGCAGTAGCAACCACAGCCCTAAGGCAGAGAGGCTATCCCCTCAGTACAGAGTCACGTTGTAGGCTATTATGTACACTTTATGTACAAATAAGGAAAAATCTAGGTGGTAAATTAGGAAAACCTAGAGCAGGTATGTTCATTAAAGCCCCTTTTTAAATGAACTATGGCCTCTGTGTCTTCTGGTGCAATTTGGAATAACTGCAGCTTAGGGTTTTTTTAAATATTGACATAAGACTTGAGCAAAAAAGAAAAATTGGGAATCTAGATTTGACAATAGCCATGGATTCCTAGAAACCTGCCTAGGTGTTTCTTTGTTTCAGGTACAGGAAAGATAAGAATAGCTTCTTTCTGTTTAGGATCAATAGAGATGCCTTCTGCAGAAATTAGGTGGCCCAAATATTTAACAGAAGGCTGATCCGATTTTAACTTTTCTGTGCATACCTTATGTCCACCAACAGCCAGATGTTTTAATGAAGCCATACTCATCAAGGTAGGCTTGATGGGAGGTTAAGCAAACTAGCAAATTATCAACATATTGCGGCAATGTGGATTTGTTTGTAAATGTAAATGATGCAAATCAACAAGCATGATATAAAAAAAAATCTGCGCAACTGAAGGAACACTGAAAAGTAATAAATAAGGATTAGAAACTACAGGGAATCTAGGAATAACAATATTGCACACTAATCTAGAATTGATTGCACACTAATCTTGAACATTATTTGTTTTTTAACTGGAAGAACAGGAATATTACAAGAGCTGGTACAAGGGACAGTTAAGCTTTTAGAAAAGAAATGTATAATGGGAGCTAGTCCTTTTTTTGCTTCTCATTTGAGTGGATACTGGGGAATTTTAGGCAGAGGTTTAAATAAATCTATTTGAATTTTAATAGGTTCAGCTGACAAAACTTGACCTACAACTGTGGATCTTGTGGCCCATAAGTTATTAGGAATTAGGGAAAAGATGTCAGAAGGGAGAGGACTAGGCTGAATTGAATTTTAGAGAGGCGTGGTAAGCTCTTGCATGTACCAAATAGCTTCTTCTTTAATATTGTCTACTTTACAGCCTGTCTCTGTTGACATAGAGATATCAGGCAAACTCAATAATATTTCCGCCTTTTCATTAAATTGTAAATGGCGATTCCATTTGGTTAAAAGATCCCTTCCCAATAAATTTACAAGTGTATCAGAACTAAGCAAAAAAGAGTGTAAATCTTCAAAAGGACCAAGAGATATCAGAGCAGGTTGGGAGTGAATCAATGTCTGTTCCTGATTGATGACCCTCAATACCTTTCAGGTTTTAGTACTCCAGGGCAGAGGCTGTTGTAAACAAGTGAGGATAATGGCAGACACAGTGACTCCAGTGCCAATTAAAAATTGGGAAGGTTCTCCATTAATTAGTAAAGTAGTTTCTCCTTGTGGATTAAGAGCCACCACTGGAAAAGCTGTAGGGATAGCCTCTAGCAACTTGTTACTCATGGCCTGAGAGTCTTCAAACCCCTTAGTGGCTTTTGTTATCAATATTTAAGGCTAAATTGTCCTTGAGTATTTTCATTCTGCCTATTCTAGCTATAACTGGGCTTTCTCTGGGACAATAATCAGGTGAACAAGCTGGTATTGGTCAGGGAGGCCAGGCTGGTAGACTTTATGAGGATTTTCAATTCTTCAGAAAATTTTTAGGGGTCTTCACAGAGTTTAGGAAAGTCTTTCAAAAATCCTATGTAATTCTGAGCATGTCTGGGGGTGAAAGTGGTATGAGAGGAATCCTCGGCATCACTGCTGGGGAAAATTTTAAAGGGCATTTAAGGGAAGGGTTTATTTGAGTTGAGAGATGGGTTTGACGTAATGGGTTTTTTTGGGAAAAAGGGGAGTTCAGATAAAATGTTATCAGGTAATAGGAGGGTAAAGAGGGATATAAAAAGGTAGCAGCCAGCTGGGGAGCAGAAGACGTGGGAGCAGCTGACACGGAAGCAGAAGCATTATCTGAAATTTGACATAGTAATTCTTTATTCTGCTTAGTTAATTTAGAGACAGTGTCGTGCAGGGAGGCAATTTTACTATGTTTCTAAGTGGCTTCAATATACTAATCAAAATAGGGATCCCACAAGGACTGTTTAAACCAGGAGCCTCAGTTTTCTATCTTACTGTGCAGAAAAGTTAACTTAGAGACATCAAAAGAACCTCAAAGTAGTCACTGATTTTCCAAACTGTCTTGAGTGAGGTTATGCCAGACAGACAAGAAAATGCATAATAAGGGACCGTAATACTCGTTCATGTGCTGAGCGGGAGTCTCAGAATGCGGCTCCAAATCCCCATTTTATAATGACAGTAATAACAAAACAAACCTTTACTTGCAAGAACCAAAACAAATCTACAATAAAACTTGAGGAGCAAAGCAGTGGAGCTTGGATTCAAAAGTTTTTTTTACCTTAAATGATTCCCGAGAGTCACAGAAGTGGAGAGCCCAAATGGCTCAGCAGGCATTGTGCTTGAATCCAGATGCTCTATGGATATAATGCACCTTTGAAATCCCACTTCTGACACTAGAAATGTCAAAGAAGAAAACTCCCTCAGTCTGTTAGGACTGAAAGAAAAAGAGTTTGTATTATTGAGTAATAATACAGCTTGAGCTGGGCAGTGCTAAGTAAAAATACAAAGCCCTCCGAAGTTCAAGGGGAGAGAGGGATCTATATAGAGAGAGAACAAAGAAAATGTAGGAGGTTAATGATTAATTATAGATAAGCTTAGTTTCAACTTGAAGTCCTTTGAAATGTAAAATAGTAGTCACTTGGCTAGAAGGGAGTGAGTTACAACCTAGGTGAGTGACACCTACCAGTTGTATCACGCCATACATGATTTCGGTCATGAACACATTTTTCCAGGGAAAAAATTATTTATATTTCGACACATTCTTCCCATGAGCAAATGGTTTACATTCCGACCTTTTTTTCCTGGGAATGCATGTTGGCCCCCTCATTCTTAACGTGTGACATGAGTGCCTCCGGTTTGAAATTTTCTGTTTACAGAAATGAGGGGAAGAAGGTATCTTTCTCCTTTATTGTATAATATTTTAAATAATGTCATATTTAATTACTCAACTTTTTATCTACTCTTCCTAGAGCATGCATCCAAATGCCAGGGTAGCCACAGGTGAAGAAGGCATACCGCAGCCAAATTTTGGGAGTGAAACTAATTTTTATTCAAGATAATTGGCCCAGGTATTGTGCCTAGATCACCAGTAAAATCATACCTTATGCTCATGATGAGTGATTCATTAATTTCTGTGTCCTCCCTGAGAGCACTCATAATTTGTGGCTATTTAAGCCCATCAAACATGGTCAATATCAGTTAGTATTGCTGCAAATAAAGCCACCCCAAAACATAATGGTTTAAAACATCCATTTTTTGGTTTATAATTCTATGGGTCTACAATTTAGACTGGACTCAGCTAGATTGTTCTGGTCTCAGCAAGGCTCCATCATATGTCCATAGTCAGCATTATGTAAGTTGGTTTTTTGCTTCTAGATGTAGGATAATGAAAATGACAGAGCCATGTGTCTCTCATTATTCAATAGGTTAGTGTTGGCTGTTACTCAGGTTGTCTGGGAAGGTTTCCAGTAGACAGAATGGAAGCACGCAAGATTTTTGAGGCTGAGATTTAAGCTTGAAACTGATTCAATATCATTTCCACCTAATTCTATTGATCAAAGTGAATTATAAGGCTAGCCCAGAACTTTGCCTTTTGTTGCAGGAGCTACAAAATTACATTTCAAAGGGCATAGATATGGGAAAAGAATAATTACAGCCACTTTACCAACAATCTCGGACAGTCCTCCTTCTGCTACAATTAATCACATACTTTCCACATGCAAAATACCCTCACCCACCCAGAGAAGTCCAAAAGTCTCATACAAGGCATTATGCTCAAAGACCAGGATTTGGTGTTACATTAGGTTGACATGAACCTCCTAAGATGCAGCTCCTCATCATTTATAAACGATGAACTCAAAATACAGTTATTTTCCACAATGTTCTCTACGTACAATGGTTGAAAAGGGAGACCATAACCACAATAAATCACACAGCAATCATTGGTCAATAGCAATTGTGAAAAAACTGCTAGAAGTACTAGGTCTTTTTACTCTGAGGGCAGAAAATACAATCCTTAATCAGGGCGTGGTTTTGTTCTCCAAAACTGGCTTCTCAGTCCTCTGTTCTCTACTGGTCTTTTGGAGGAGGCCTCTCAATCCATTGTGTCTTATTGCTTCCGGGGTACGGATTTCTTTATTGTTCTCATTAGCCCTTTCTTCTGCCCTCTGGACCCTTGGCTCTGATCTTAGATAGTGCCTTCATTTTTCATAAATAGGTCATGTTTGCCGCTGAATATTTTTTCACGCTATTTCCTATTTTTAGAAAGTTGAGAGTCCCAAGAACTTTATAGAATTTGAACAATTTTAGTCTACTTTAGAATTGTGGTGCTTTCACTGGTACAACTCCTTTAAGCATATTTTAACACCTTTCTAAATTAAATATTCCCAAATATGTACTCACAACTATTGTTGAGGCATAGCTACTTTTGGCATGTTCAGCCAACAAAGTCACATTGCAAAGGGATCAGAATGGGGAATAATTGCTACCAGTTTTGCAAACTTTCATCCACATGGTCCATGTAAAAAGGGAAGTAATTGGTGATCTCCATTCTTTTTTTCTTACCATATTGCTTTGCCCCTCTGCCAAATTATGCAGCTCTTTTTGAAGCGAAAACTTGCAAATTTTGAATGAAGAATTCTCTCATTAGAAGATACAAAGTAATGATGAAGTTAAAAAACAGGAATTAAAGAAAACAAATCTATAAAACTTCAGCAGATATCAGAGTGATAATATTTAAGAATGATATAATCATGTGCACCACATGGCGTGCTTATTATATTAAACATTAGCACTGTGAATATAGAGGAAGACATTCACAGGAGATTTTCTTTCTTTTTGCTTTTAACATTTAAAACAGAGAACACTCAAAAGTTACCAAAGGAAACCCTGAAATTTATGATTGTGGCATGGAGGGGACAATGTCAGATCTTCAAGATATCATACCAAGAAAGAGGAACTAGTTTGGAAAAGAGAAATATTATGATTATGAGTATATACCATCATCTCTTTCTATGAATAAAAAAAAGTCTTGTTACGTCTTTATCTGATAATTGGACAGTAACTTCATTTCTTTTTGTCATCTCAGAAAAAAAATGTTTAATTTATATATAATTTATAAAATTTTCTGGTTATTGCAACATACATTTATAACTACTTAATATATCAAGGAAATTCTTAGAATACTTTATTTATAAAAATAAAAAAACAAATCCATTTCCATCGAGCCGATTCTGACTCATAAATGTGTTATATACCTGCGTATATAAGCTCATTAGCTAATATTCATAAAATCAAAGCTGAGTAAGAATACCACAATGTTTTCTGCATTTTACACTTTAAGATAAAGAAATTAATAATATGCTTGCTTACCTAAGAGTTCTGTTTAAGTTATTGGTCAAAAATGACCATTATTCAATGAAGATTTTGTTGTAGGGGAAAAAGCATCATAAAGTTTAGTAAAGCAAAAAGTTTTATTCGGCATATATTCAAAAGGACAAAAGTGGGAAGCAGAGAAGCATGCTGCCAGAGCTAGAAAGTCTGCCTGAATCCAGGGAAGGTTACAGAATCATCAGTCTATATCAACATCACAAAATGTGTAGAATCATTGAAAGTGTCACCTTTTCACAGATTGTCTAGAAAATGTGATCTTACATTTTGACTCATCTTTCTTAACAATCATTGGTACAGGTTTCAGTTACAAAAGGCAGGAGGGTCTTCATTGGTCCAACAAATTTCTATTCACTAAATGCTTATAGAAAAAGATAAGAGTGGAAAGTCTTCTGTGTTGTGTTTGATTGGCTTTATGTGAAAGATTCCCTAAAAGATAAAATTTTCCAAGATTACCTTAGCTATTGTCTTTATACCTCAGGGCCCAGTTGAAGTGTTCTGGTGAGTCCTTGTGAGCCCAGCTTCAGCTGGGTCACATTTTCTATGCTCAAGGAGAGGGAATAAATGATTCCAACATCATTTCCTAAATCAGATACTATTTCATTTCTGAAGCGTTTTTAAGTTTTTCTCACCAGGACCAAGCTCAGTCAAGATTTTAATATAGTAATACATCTGTTTAAAGCAAAAACATGCCTTAAAAAAAAAAAAAACCCATTGCCATCAAGTCAATTCTGACTCATAGTGAGCCTATTGGACAGAGTAGACTTGTCCCATAGGGTTTTCAAAGAACTGCCGGAGGATTCCAACTGCCGACATTTTGGTTAGCAGCTGAATGTTTAACCACTGTGTCACCAGGGCTCCAAAAAAGACTAAAATCTAGCTTATTGAGATAACTTAGAAATTATTAAATTAAGTATTTATTAATTATTTTCTAGAATTAAGATTTTATACTAAGTATTCATATTCTTGTGGTTGCAGCATTTGATCTGTGCTTATTTAATATTTATGACCTGAAATAATTGGTGACTACTTCTGTAAAATATATGAAATAATTGTAGCTTCATAGCCTTGGCAATTTATTCAAGTCAGAAATTGCAATTCAATAAAGTTAGCTGGATTTTTTTGCGTAAGTTTTTTTCATCCATAATAGCTGTTTTTCACTCAACATGAAATTTTATTACTCTAAATCTTTGCATCAATGACTTTCATTTTATTTAAACCACTATTTTATGTTAAAGAAATTTAGCACCAATGGAGTGACATTTCTGACTCTAGGTTGCAGCTATTACTTTGAAAGAATGTTTAAGTTTTGACACTGTTATTCAATTTAATGTAAATGAAAACAATTCTCTACTAGGCAACTCAACTTTAAGAATGACTTATTTTAGTAGTATAAAATTTACATCTGGGTATTAAAAATACATAGCATTTAGCAATTTTTCAAGGTAGCTACTTTTGGAAATCTCTACTGTAAAAAAGTTTTCTTTTTTAACTGTCAAGCCCTACGCAATAACAATGGATAAACTAGGGTGCTAAGAACAGCTGCAACTCTAGTGGTTTTAACTCCTTGTTTTTTCTTAATTTAATTCACAGTTATTTGGTTAAAAAAAAAAAAAAAAAGGACTCAAAAAGCTATGAAACTTCCAACATTACAGTGTAAATACAGGACACTGTTCAGCGAGCTCAGGACTCTGGAATCTGGTTTTGACTTTCCCAGTGACCTAGCACAAGCCATTGAAGCTGTCTTATGATTGTTCATAATCATCGTAAAATGATTAATTGGATCAGCAGATTTATAAAATATCTTCAAATTAAAAAGTCTAAAATATTGTTATTATAAATCTAGGTCTTTCATATTTTTTCAAGCATTAAATTATTGTATGCTTAGATATTTTCTTTCATATAAACAAATATTTCCTTCCTCATCATTTTCTTCTAATTCAATTAATCAATGTTTAAATGAGTTGATTATGTTAAAGGAAGTAAACTTCTTCAGATATGTCCTGCTGCCTTTTTCTTGCTCTCTTAAAATAATAATGATAATAAGAGTAATTATTAGCTCTTGCTGAAAACTTAAAATATGCCAAACATTGCCCAAATAGTATACATGTGTTACCTAATTTAATACAAGAACTCTATGAGTTAGGTATTACTATTATCCCTGTTTTACAGTTTAAGAAATTGCGGTCAGAGAGTTTAAGTAATTTGTTTAAGATTACTAAACTCTACAATTGTAGCAATTTTTCAAAAATGATTACAAATTGTTTAGCACTATCTCTATGCTATATTTTGGAGTAGTTACATAGCAATAGAAATTGGAACAGAGATAGAGCCAGGGTTTTGACATAGGTAGTCTGACTCCAGAATCTACGCTCTTAATCACTCTCCTATTGAATGTGGTACTAGGAGAAAAAAAAATAATCTCCAATGGTAAAACACATATCTTAGGAGGTTATTCAATGTTTTGGGTATCAGATATGTTAGCGCCATCTTAAACAGGAAGGTACTTACGTGCTCAGTTACCAAGCATAGTTGGCTTAAAATGCAGTATCTTCCAAGCTCATCTTCTAAGATGAACTGCAGATTTTAGGGGAGAAAATAATATCACTTGTGATTGAGTATGTTTCCTTTGTACTTATCAGTTCTTTTTAAAAGGAATTTCTGAAAATTGTGCACTCATAGCTAGATATTTTAACTAGATACGAGTGTAGATTCTTTTTAAATGGTTGATATGGTGCCTGGTTAAAAAAATGTTTACATATGACTAAAATTAAAACTATATGATACATTATAGAACTTTGAATTTTGCTTAGATGTATTGGTAATGTATTTGTTCAGTCTGTGAATCACACTCCAAATTATTTTCTAAGGAGAATTTTCATCCTGCTCAACTATATATGTTGGACTCCCTCAACTCACTCTGAGCAGTGATGAAGAGGCTACCTATTCAGATGCATGTCTTCCTTCAATTTATCAACTGTCAAAAGATGAAATCAACCTATCTCCTAGTTCCATTCATCGTAAATTTATAACAATCCAGCTTGAAGTGAAAGCATCTTAGCTTCAATATATGCAAACACTCAGCTCCTATACAGTTCTGCACCCCTTTTATGTTGTTGTCAGAGGTACATCTTTATACATTGTGTGCCTATTTACATTGATTTATAATTATTGTTTGAGGCTTTTGTCTTATGAATCACATAGGAAAGAAAAAGAGAAGTTACAAAATAAAAATATAGTAATACTAGCTTTTATATTTACCTATGTAGTTACCTTTACCAAACATAACAAAAAAAAATCTAACCCATTACCATCTAGTCTTTTCTGACTCTTGACAACCTATATGACAGAGTAGAACTGCCCTATAGGGTTTTCAAGGCTGTAAATCTCTACGGAAGCAGATTGCTACATGTTTCTCCTGTGGACTGGCTGGTAAGTTCGAACCATCAACTTTTCAGTTAGTAGGTAAGTGCTTAACCACTGTGCAACTAGGCTCCTTGTAACCTTTATCAGTGATCTTTATTTCTTTGTATGACTTCAAGTTACCAACTAGTGCCCTTTGATTTCAGACTGAAAGATTCTCTTTAACATTTCTAATGCAGCAGGTATACCAGTAAAAAAACTCTGTTAGCTTTTGTTTATCTGGGAATGTCTTAATTTCTCCTTCATTTTTGAAGGATAGTTTTGCCATATATAGAATTTTGGTTGATATTTTTGTTGTTGTTTTTCTTTCAACACTTTAAATACATCATCCTGCTGCTTTCTAGCCTCCATATTTTCTGATGAAAAATTTTCTGTTAATCTTATTGACCAACCTTTGTATGTCACTTCTCTCTTTCTGCTCTCAAGATTCTTGCTTTATCTTTGACTTTTTGTTTCACTGTGGATATGTTTTAATTTATCTTGCTTGGGATAAATGTTGTCTATCCTCCTTCCTTAAGCTTTCTGGATGTGTAGATTCATGTGTGTGTGGTAAAGATCAGCGTGAATCCAATCCTCAAAATGTGAATTGAATTGATCCAGTCCTCGCATTACCACTTCTCCATTCATCACCAACTGCTCATGCGGCACTCTTTCTCTCTGACTCTACCTATGCAGAGCTAGGTCAGATATCACAAACTAAAAGACACCACAAATTAAAAGGACACCGTCTTTCAGACAGGAGCCCAGGTGGCACAGTGGTTAAGAGCTTGGTTGCTAACCAAAAGGTCAGCAGTTCAAATCCACCAGCTGCTCCTTGGAAACGATATTGGGCAGTTCTACTCTGTCCTATAGGTTTACTATGAGTTGGAACCAACTTGACTGCACCTGACAACAGCATCATCCTTAAGAATGCCATGCCAGCTGCAAGTTTGCAGAGTCCACAGACACTGTTACTGATCTGTTGGCTCCTACTACCTCTTTATGTTGGAAAATTCATTAAAATGTCTCACAGATTTCACAGAGAGTGAACACTTATGACTACAGATTTATTATAGCCAAAAAGGATACAAATGAAAAGACACATAGGGTGAGGTCTGGAAATGTTCCCAATGTGAAGATTCCACGTTTGAAGGAACACGCTACCCTCCTGAGAGCAGATGTTCTCATCAACCAGGAAGCCCTCTGAGCCTCCATTGTGCAGGGCTTATATCAGCCAGTCCTGCATTATAGGCTAACTCTTTTGTTACCATTGGCATAAACTGTATGCCAGCCAATTTTATGCCTCTAGACCTCAGAGGAAAAGCATTATTGTTTTTCTAATGTATTTAGTGTCAAGGTGGGTCCCTTTTGAAATGCATAAAGCTCAGTAGACCAGGGTTGGACCCTCATTGCTGTGTAGGTTGAGCATTCTATTAGGTGATTCTTCCTGGATATGTTAGATTTGTAAACTTTTTCCTTTTTTTCCCTCTATTTCTGTGAGATAAGGCTCACAGACATAATTATGGCTTTCCTGTGTGATAGTTAGGGAGCCCTGATAGATTTGTTTTGATATTTCTGTGTCATACTTGGAAAACCAGAGGTTCCTCATGTAACCTAATGGGAAGGCACCCACAATAAATTACTTATCTAGCTCTCCTTGTGTGATCATTAAGGTTGTATGCCAACTTGGCTGGGCCATGATTCTCAGTGGTATGGCCGTTATGATGTAGTTTGGCAGTAGTATAATGACATAATCACCTTGGTAATGAGATCTGATATAATGTAATTACCTCCATGATGGGATCTGCTGTGAGTAACAAATCAGACGAAAGGGAGTTTTCTTGGGAGTGTGGACTGCATCCAATATAGGTAGACTTTCTGGCAAGGCTCATGGGCTTTTGCTCACTCAATCCTGCAGCTGACTCCTGTTCAATTGACTTCCAGTTTTTAGGACTTGTGCTAGCAGCTTACCTGCCATCTTGCCTGACGATCTTTGGATTTATCTTTCTTTGTAGCCTGTGAACTAGAGCCTTGTTGTCTGATTTGCCAATCTTGAGTTCACCAGCCCCTGCAACTACGTGAATCAGGAGAAGCCTCCAACCTGACCCACAGACTTGGGATATTCCAGACTCTATAACTGTGTGAACCATTTCCTTGATATAAATCTCTCACACTTTTGTCAGTTTGTCATAATGTGAGGGCTTGTGTATTGTTGTGATCCTAGAAGTTATGTCACAGCTATTTCAAATACCAGCAGGGTCACCCATGATGGACAGGTTTCAGCTGAGCTTCCAGACTAAGACAGACTAGGAAGAAGGACCTGGTGGTCTACTTCTGAAAAGAATTAGCCAGTGAAACCTTATGAATAGCAGCAAAATATTGTCTGATATAGTGCCAGAAGATGAGCATTTCAGGTTGGAAGACGTTCAGAAGATGAATGGGGAAGAGCTGCCTCCTTGAAACAGAGTCGACCTTAATGACATGGATGGAGTTAAGCTTTTGGGTCCTTCATTTACTTATGTGGCATGACTCAAAATGAGAAGAAACTACTGCAAACATCCATTAATAATCAGAATATATGAATCTAGGAAAATTAGAAATCATCAAAAATTAAATGGCACACATAAACACCAATATTCTAGGCATTAGTAAACTGAAATGGACTGGTATTGACCATTTTGAATCAGAAAATCATATGGTCTACTATGCCTGGAATGGAGGCTTGAAGAGCAATGACATTGCATTCATCGTCAAAAAGAACATTTCAAGAACTATCCCGAAGTAAAGTGCTGTCAGTTATAGGATAATATCCATATGCCTACAAGGAAGACCATTTAATATGTCTATTATTCAAATTTATGCACCAACCACTAAGGCCAAAGATGAAGAAACTGAAGATTTTTAACAACTTCTGAAGTCTGAAATTGATCGAACATGCAATCAGGATGCATGGATAATTACTGGTGATTGGAATGCAAAACTTAGAAACAAAGAAGGATCAGTAGTTGCAAAATATGGCCTAGGTGATAAAAATGATGCTGGAGATGGCATGACAGAATTTTGCAAGACCAGCAACTTATTTATTACAAATACTTTTTTCAAGAAGATAAATTGTGACTATACACATGGACCTTGCCAGATGGAATACACAGAATCAAATTGACTACATCTGTGGAAAGAGATGATGGAAAAGCTAAATATCACCAGTCAGAACAAGGACGGGGGCCGACTGCAGAAAAGACCATCAATTCCTCATATGCAAATTCAAGCTGACGTTGAAGAAAATTAGAACAAGTCCACGAGAGCTAAAGTACAACCTTGAGTGTATCTCATCTGTATTTACAGATGATCTCAAGAATAGATTTGATGCATTGAATACCAATGATCGAAGACCAGAAGAGTTGTGGAAAAATATCGGGGACATCATACATGAAGAAAGCAAGAGGTCATTAAAAAGACAAGAAAGAAAGAAAAGACCAAAATGAATGTTAGAAGAGACTCTGAAAGTTGCTTGTGAACACAGAGTAGATAAAGTAAATGGAAGAAATGATGAATATAAGAGCTGAACAGAAGGTTTCAAAGGAAGGCTCGAGAAGACAAAATAAAGTATTATAATGACGTGTGCAAAAGCCTGGAGATAGAAAACCAAAAGGGAAGAATATGCTCGACATTACTCAAACTGAAAGAACTGAAGAAAAAATTCAAGCCTCCAGTTGCAATATTGAAGGATTCTATGGGAAAAATATTAAACTATACAGGAAACATCAAAAGAAGATGGAAGGAATACACAAAAGTCACTATACCAAAAAGAACTGATTGATGTTCTACCATTTCAGGAGGTAGCATATGATCAGGAGCCAACGGTATTGAAGGAAGAGGTCCAAGCAACACCAAAGGCATTAGTGAAAAACAAGATTTCAGGAACTGATGGAATACCAATTGAGACGTTTCAACAAATGGAGGCAGCACTAGAAGTGCTCACTAGTCTATGCCAGGAAATTTGGAAGACAGTTACCTGGTCGATCGACTGGAAGAGATACATATTTATACATATTAATGCTTATTGCCAACTGAATATGGAAATTATTAAACAGTATCATTAATATCACACATGAGTAAAATTTTGCTGAAGATCATTCAAAAGCGGCTACAGCAGTATACTGACGGAGAACTGCCCGAAATTCAAGCCACATTCAGAAGAAGACATGGAACCAGGGATAACCCTGCTGTTATCAGGTAGGTCCTCGCTGAATGCAGAGAACACAAGAAAAACGTTTACATGTGTTTTATTGACTATGCAAAGGGCATTCTATTGTCTGGATCATAAGAAATTATGCATAACATTATGAAGAACGGGATTTCCAGAATACCTAATTGTGCTCATTGCTATGGGGCAATTCTACTCTGTCCTATAGGGCTGCTATGAGTAGGAATCAACTCAATGGCAATGGGTTTGGTTTGTTTTTTTAATTGTGCTCATAAGGAACCTGTACATAGATCAAGAGGCAGTCATTCAAACAGAACAAGGGCATACTGCATGGTTTAAAGTCAGGAAAGGTGTGCATCAGAGTTCTATCCTTTCATCATACTTATTCAATCTGTATGCTGAGCGAATAATCCGAGAATAGACTGCATGAAGATGAATGGGGCATCAAGAGCTGAGGAAGACTCATTAACAACCTATGTTATGCAGATGATACAATCTTGCTTGCTGAAAGTGAAGAGGACTTGAAAGCCTTACTGATGAAGATCAAAGACTACAGCCTTCAGTATGGATGACCTATCAACATAAAGAAAACAAAAATCCTCACAACTGGACCAATAAGTAACATGATAAATGGAGAAAAGATTGAAGTTGTCAAGGATTTCGTTTTTACTTGTATCCACAATCAACACCCACGGAAGCAGCAGTCAAGAAATCAAAAGACGCATTGCATTGGGCAAATCTGCTGCAAAAGTCCTCTTTAAAGTGTTAAAAAAGCAAAAATGTCACCTTGAAGACTAAGATGTGCCTGACCCAAGCCATGGTGTTTTCAATCGCCTCATATGCATGTGAAGACTGGACAATATCTAAGGAAGACCAAAGAAGAATTGATGCCTTTGAATTACCGTGTTGGCAAAGAATAATTAATACACCATGGAATGCCAAAAGAATGAATAAATGTGTCTTGGAAGAGGTACAGCTAGAACGCTTCTTAGAAGTGAGGATGGCGAGACTACATCTCACATACTTCAGACATGTTATCAGGAGAGATCAGTCCCTGGAGAAGGACATAATGTTTGGTAAAGTAGAGGGTCAGTGAAAAAGAGGAAGACCTTCAATGAGATGGATTGACACAGTTGCTGCAACAATGTGCTCAATCATAACAAGGATTGTGGGGATGGTTCAGGACCAGGCAGTGTTTTGTTCTATTGTACACACGGTTGCTATGAGTGGGAACCAACTGAATGGCACTTAACAATATATATATATTAATGTGCCTTACTGGTTTTTATGTCTCTGGTGAACCCAGCCTAAGACACCTTGGTATATTGTCATACCACAGATCGGTGGTGCCAGCGTGCAAAGACTCATCAGTGGCTTGTATTCTTTTTTAACACTTTAAAGCTTATTAAATTGAGAGAGATTCTCTAGTTAAGCAGTTATTGCATTTCTTTTGGAGCAATTTATAAATATCTAAACAGTATTTTCAGCAATTGTTTTTTAGGCATAGAAATACTGATTCTGAATTAATAATAGATTATCCCTTTTACATATCTATGCCTGTTTAGCAAATTTTTTTCCTCAGTACATATGCAAAGCTGTCAGTAAAACCAGTTCTATTAATAGGAGCTAGTTATTGAGAAAATGTTAGCTATAAATAAATAAAATCATTTTTTTAAATTTTTTAATCATTCTTTTATAAATGTTAACATAAACAATGTTATTTACAAGATGACACATCAGTATTAAAACCTTCATTAGTTTATCAGATATTGGAAATAATAGGGACAATAACCAGGATTGGATTTATACCTTAACAGGTCTTGTTCTTTAAACATTTGACAGAAGCAGGTGTATTTAAAAGATGACAATTTCCATGATAAATTATTAATACAAAGTACAGGCAGTCTCTCTGGAATAAAAAAGTAGGGCCTGAATTTAAGCTTTCTTAGCTGGGAAAATTTGCCTATGACAATACATATTCATTTCAAGCAGAGCAATGATTTAAGAACTAAAAATACAAAATAGAATAAACAGGTATTCCTTTCTTTTGATAATTTTTTATAGTTAGGACTCATTTGATACTGGAAGTTAACATTTACTGAGTTCTTACTTTCTATAAGGCACTGCTAGAACTGCTGTTTATAATCAGCTCATTTATTACTCTTAGTGAGCCCTTTGAGAAAAGTATTAATATTAATCCCATTTTGCAAAGGAGAAAGATTAAGAAATGTGTCATAGGTCAAATATCTAGAAGTGATAGAATTAGTATTCAGACTAGGCAACTTGACTTTGAAACCTACTTTTTTAACACTTTTTCAAAACTGTTGTTTCTGGGTGCTATTGAGCCAATTCCAACTCATAGCAACCCCATATGACAGAACAGAACTGTCTCATAGGGTTTTCCTGACTGTAATCTTTGTGAAATAAGATTGCCAAGAATTTCTCCCACAGAATGGATGGGAGGGTTCGAACCGTCAACCTTTGAGTAAGCAGCCAAGAGCTTAACCTTTTGCACCACACCACCAAGCCTCCTTTTTTTCAAACTTCTCTTCTGAATAAAAAGAAACCCTAATGAAGTAGAACAATGTAAAGGAAGTTGTTTACTCATATTGTCAAAGTAGTTACATATCTGGGTATTTAATAAATTGTGGGAAGCTACAAGAGATACAACCTGTAATTACTATATTCCCTAAACAACAAGACAGTCATATTTTTGGACAACCATATATTAGTAAAGAGTTAATAGTCACAGTGATGGGAAACAGTGTTTTTAAAGATAGATCTTTGTCTCCTTTTTTATTTGCCTATATCTTCAAGCAATAAGCTATGCCTATAAAATTATTCTAGTGGTTATTTATTCTATTCATTTTCCTTTTAATGACCTTTATAACATACAGATTTAGGGTTATACAATTAGTGGCCAAAATACTTTAGATTTCAATTAAGTAGCTTAGGTCAAACACCTACTAGAATACTATGCCTTGTCATTACTTTAGAGCTTTAAAATGTTGTGAAAATTTTAACAATGTTTTAAAAAACAGCCACAGTGATACAGTGATGATTCACATGTTGGCATACAAGATGTACAAGACACGTTTAAAGGAACTGATTAATAGAAGCCTTCAAGGAAGAAAATGATGCTTTTATTCAGGAGATTCACCAACTCCTTTCCGTCTCCACTACTAATGAACTAAGTAGAAACAAGCACAAACAAAAGAAGGAAAGATTTAAGTTAGCTGTAAGGATTTAATATGTATAACATTAACTTTAAACTTATACATAGACATTCTAGAAAGATTCCATAAAACCCTAAATCAAATTACCTTCATATGCCTATGAAATTATAGCAAAATGAAAGAATTTGGGAGACATTATAAATGACAGGAATACAACCTGAAAAATGGCTCAATTTCACTATTGTCATAGAAGGTTTGGAAATGAGACTGAAAAATAAGAATAAAGTTAGTAATTGAAATATTTATTATCATCACTACATATGTTTTCTATATTCAGAAAAGTAGAATCAAATATAACTCTTAAATTTAGCACTCCACTTATTATTGTAAATTGCTGCTATCTACTCATTATTAGTGAAGAAGCTGAGGCTCAGAAGGGCTAAATAATTTTCACACATCACATAGTTGACAAGGACAGAACCAGTATTTGGTCTATGGCCTGCAAAATCTGTGTGATGGACTATATTATTTTTTCCAATTATACGTTGCTTCCCCCTTTTGCTGCATTATTGGTCCCCACCCTACTGGTCATTTGACCTTCTTTGCCTTGGTCAAAGTGAACTCCTTTGGTCAAAATCTGTGAGTGGAAATGCCATGTGTTATTTCTGGTGGGAAGTATTAGGAACCATCACAAAGTACAACATATCTCCTTTTCCTGCATGTTCCATATACAGGGCTTATTTGATGTGTATCCTGGAATTAGGAAGATATGGAGTAGAGTCACAGCAATCTGCAAGGACATGGAGCATGAACAAGACAAGAGTTACTTGTTAGCAGAACATAGCTTAGCCTAAACTATTTGCCTTACATATACAATAGTCACATTTTTAGGATAGGATACCCTCTTCTGTGGAAAGATTAGATGATACACAGCTTTTTCTGCAGTCCCTTTTCTTTGCCTTCCTTTCTAATCATTATTTGATTTGACAATTCCTTTTTTAGATTTGTTAATATAAGCAATTAGCCTCCAAAGTTGCTGGAGGAGCCATTTCATCATGTCATATTTTTTTTTAAATAATGACCAATTTGTTTTATGTTCATTTTTTCAATAATATTTATTTAACTGCCTTTATCAGAAAGGCCCTGTGCTAAGTTCTGGAGCTGTTGACAAACAAACAACCAAATAAATAAGTGATAGATAGGTAGATAGACAAATAATTAATTAACAAGAAAATTGTTTATGCACTCAGTAATCATTTACCGAGCACTTTGTCTATGGCAACGCTATGCTACACATTTGAGGGGCAGTAATGACCAAGAAAGATTAATCTTTCTCTTTAAGGAGTTTAAATATACAAATAGACATATGCAAGTAGATATGCTTAAAAATAAGTAGTTTCAAATATCAAGAAGTTCTATGACAAAAATTAAATAGTATAATGAATAGTTTTAATAATTCTTTAACTGGGTACTTTTGGATTCCTTCTCTAGTCCTATTTCTTTGTCCATCCAGATCATCTCTCTACCTGGCCAGTCACTGAATTTGACCAGCTTGTTTACCCTGTCAACAGTAATCAGCAAAAATTGATTCTATCTCTAGCTCAAAGGTCATATCCTCAAAAGTCTAACTGAATCAATCTAATCATTTTAGTTCTATTTCTCTTGCAACAGATAGTTTATGCATAGCCCCTTGACAAAATTCTGTCCCTTTTTCAAAATGTGGTCATGGGAGTTTGTAAATCGTCCAGAGACTTTTGAGAAATTTTTCCTTTTGTTTGCTTGTTCTATTGCTTTTAAAATAAAAAAAATAACACACAGAGGAGAAGGTTGTTTGTTGTGGATATTATCATATCTGCATGTGACTCTCAGAAGTGTGCAAATTTCTGGGGAGATTGCTAAGGACAAGCTTAACACATTGAGGAGGGCTGATTGAGAAAGTAAAAGGAATGGAAGGTAATGCTGTTGAGAGGCTGAATTTATCAACTGGCATACCTTGGGATCAGGGTTTCTTGTTATATGATATAATGTAATCTCTTTATTATTCGTTCTAGTTGAGTTGATGCTTTACAAAATTTTCAACAAAAAGCATTCTAAATGTTACGCATTCTAATAAAATAATCTCTACAGCTGATTTCAAAACTAAGATAGCATAAAAATAAAAAAAGTGCAGTGTTTATCAATGGAAAATAATAGTTATTCAGAGTATAGATTTAATGTCACTGTTCAACAATTAAGAAAAAACAGTTCAGAACTGTTGTGTAGAATTTACTATCTTAGAAAATAACAGAGAGAGCATTTTGATGTGCATGGATATGTTTGATTGATTGCAAGGTAGTCATGGCAAGGAACACAAGTAAGTCCTCATAACATTTATTTAGAGCCAGAGAATCAGAATTAATAATTAAAATTTTAATGTTAGTTCAATGGTTAGAGTCCAAATCTTTAGACTTTAGACTTTTACCATTTGAAGAGGGGTCTCAGGAGAAAGGCTTAACCACAGCTGGAACTTGGCAGAGGTCCCTCAAAGGTTGGCCGCAGCAGTGGACAGAATCTCAGTTTCATCTCTGCCTTCTCTCAGGGAGTTAGCAGAAATTTAGGGTTCATATGTGAATTTGTCACGTTGGCTCACACGACAAGGGCCAGTGTGACTTCAAAGATTAGTATGTTATGTCTTTTCTCCAGGGTTAGAAACTAGCTGAATGATGCATCTTTTCTTCAGGGTTAGAAATTAGGGAGGTTTTTAGACTTATGTCTCAATGCTAGTTCAAACATTAACTATGTTATGTCTTCTTTATCATAGCATGTCAGGTCAAAGTCAATTTCACTTAAAGGTTGTTTATCACATTTTTCACATACTGCTATGTTTCTATGTCTAAGTTCAGAAATTTCTCAGTAACTTTCTAGTGACAGAGTTCTAATGACTTATAGTTAATGTTAGAGAGCCTTACAAAGGTAGACATATTTCTAAATTCAAATTATGAGTGCTTATACATATGTATTTTGAAAGCATAATAGTGACTTATACGTTATGGAATTTTAGATCATTATAGAAACATACAGAACAAGAACCATTTCCCATGAATGACAAACTATAGTTGTATTAGAATTAAGTTAAAAAAAATAAAAGAAAAAGAAAAAAATGCCTAGAAGACACTAGAAATTGATGGTATCAGATCTCTAGAATGAGCATATATTCATATCTAAGCCAGTAAACAGCAGGAGTAAAGAGACTGAAAGAATGACTTTAGCTATCTAAGAATTTACCCTGAAGGTGGGAGCTGTATCATCTTCTATGAGTCATTTAGGAGGGCTTTGCTAGAGAGGAAGATGTTTCAAACAAAAAGATTAATAAATTCTTAAAATTAAAAATATATGTGTAAACCATACTTTAAAAAGGCAAACAAGATATTTGCAATACATTTAATACAGCAAATATTTTTAAAATCCAAAATTATATTAAGATCCTAATAACTGAGTTAACAAGGGCTAATGCCTACCAATACGTTCATCAAAGGGGCTGTTATAAATCCACTAGGATATATCTTTACAAAGGCTATGTGAGAATATGGCTATTCTTTTATATTTTTTGGTTAAATTTATGTAAGTACTTAGCATTCACTGAAAATGTCTGGAAGAGAATATATACACCTACACACACACACACACATACACACACACACAAAGTTATTATTTACTGTGTTAAGGTTGTAGGTTTGTGGATTGCTTGTTGTTTCTTCCTTTCTTTCTCTTGCCAAACTTTCTGACATCGTATTTTATTCTTATTTAAAAAATATGCATAATGATAACCTTCAATAGGATATAAATGCATGCAGTAGTATTATAAAACCTATAGTTTCCTATATAAAAATAGAATGCATGGGAACATTTTTACTCACTATCTACCAGTACCAGCTTCATTACAGAAAAATGCCAGTTATGATTTAAAATGTTTGTTTTTCTTGAAGATTATAAAATAAATACATGCTTTAAAATGTTTGATTGCTTTAATTTCAAAGTTTCAACAAATAATTTTCTACTTAAATCTATTTAGCTTCACACTTCTCTGTGAAAGAAAATTTCTGGTTTCTAACTATGAAAGAAAAGTTCCCCTAAGTCTGTATTCATGCTTTCATGGAGGGAAATTTTTGCCAAATACCATATGGATCCATCTGCTGGTAATCTTACCTCTTCTAATCTTACCTCTGTTGGGGTGGTTATTGAGAGATCATTCTGAGGAATGTGAGATAAATGCCTACTTGATTTTTGGAGTGTTTTGTTTGTTTGTTTGTTTTTTCAATGGCTAAGTTTAGGGCTTCAATCTGTGAATTAATTGGCTTAACCCCTCAACAAAAGTACTCTCCTCTGTGTATTGGTGAGTGAGTTTTTTATTTGAATTCATCCCAATCTGTGTGAAATCGTGAGAATTAGAAATACTGTAACAATAATAGCCACCCTATTAAAGAAATATTCACCTGAACCGACCAATTTGACTTTAAAAATAAGAACTTCGAGAGACTCCGGCAACGTGGCGCTCTAGGCAGAAGCACCATGCCGTCCCTCCACAACAAAGATCCGAAAAACTAAGCCAAACAGAGAATCAACAATCCTGAAACCCTAGAAC
>NW_004444019.1:3983519-4002076 GCF_000243295.1 Trichechus manatus latirostris
TGTTACTGTTACATGAGAAACTATCTGTTCTGTAAGCCTTCACCTGAAGTACAATAAAATATTAAAAAAAAAAAATATGAACTTCTATGACCTTATTTATTCACTAGGGGCAAGGGTGTGGGCTCTCTAATGCTCCTTTTTTCTAGAAAGACTAATTGATAATGTATCTATTATGACATTACAGCTTCTTAGAAATCATTCCTGAGATGTGATTGAAATTGAATCCTATTATATTCATGCAGGCCATATTTTTAGTTTTATTAATTTAAGCAATACCATAGACTATAATTTGAGAATATTTTCTTCTTCGTGTTCATAATAATAATGCATTTCAAGAGTCTGTCATCTTAAAAGGGAATAGTATAAAAAAAGGTAGTGTGATATTATTTTCTGTTAAATTATCATTTTGAGGCAAACTTTATATAATATAAATCACATATCTGATGTGTCCATTTGGATGAATTTTGCATATTGTAATATCCATAAAACCACAACCTAAATTAAGAGATACAAATTTTCCATCACCTAGATTCTTCTAGCATGTCCCTTTCCAGTCAGTATGTTCTACAGGGTCTCTATGAGTCGGAATCGACTCTACAGCAATGAGTTTGTATATGGTATGTTCTCTACCACCCACCACCAGGCAAACATTTTCTGATACTTAACATCCTAGATTAATGTTGCCTGTTCGTAAAAGTGGAATCATACTGAATGTATTCTCTCTGGAACTCTTTTATTTCTCTCAACATAAGGTCAAAGACATCTTGTGTCTATCAGTATTTTATCCCTTCTGTTGTTGAGTAGTATCCCATTGAATGAACGTAAAATATGTTGTTTATCCATTCTCCTCTCGATGGACATTGGTTTTTATGCATAAGGCTGCTATGATTGGTAATTATATATACATATATATATATATATTTAATTTATTTGGGATAAATACATACTATCATGGATTGAACTGTGTCCCCCCAAAATATATGTCAACTTGACTAGGCCATGATTCCCAGTATTGTGTGATTGGCCACCATTTTTTCATCTCATGTGATTATCTTATGTGTTGTAAATCCTACCTCTATGGTGTTAATGAGGCAGGATTAGATACAGTTATGTTAATGAGGCAGGACTCAATCTACAAGATTAGGTTGTGTTTTAAGCCAATCCCTTTTGAGATATAAAAGAGAGAAGCAAGCAGCGAGACTAGGGGACCTCATAGCACCAAGAAACAAGAGACAGGAGAACAGCATGCCTTTGGACCAGGGGTCCCTTTGCTGAGAAGCTCCTCGACCAGGGCAGAGTGATGGCAAGGACTTTCCCCCAGAGCCGACAGAGAGAGAAAGCCTTCCCTTGGAGCTGGCACCCTGAATTCAGACTTGTAGCCTCCTAAACTGTGAGAGGATAAATTTCTCTTTGTTAAAGCCATCAACTTGTCAAATTTCTGTTATAGAAGCACTAGATAACTAAGACACATACCAATGAAATTAATAGACATTTGTTTCTACTGTGTTACTATTATGAATCAAGGTGCTATGAATATTTTTGAACCAGTATTTTGTGAATATCAGTGCTTTGTTTTTTTTTTTTTTTTTTTTGTTATCTTGGTAAATACCTAGGAGTGGAATTGTGTTATATCATAGGTATACATTTAATTTCATTAGAAACTGTCAAACAATTTCCCAAAGTGATTGTACCATTTTATATAGCAATGTGTGAGAGTTCTAGTTGTTCCACAATCTCACAAATACTTGCTTGTAATATTTTTAATGGTATCAGTTCTAGGGGGTGTGCAGTGGTTTTAATTTGTATTTCTCTGTTGACTAAATATATTTTATACCTTTTCATATGATTATAGTTATTCCTATTTCTTCTTCTGGAAAGTGTCCAATTATTTTGTTTCATGTTTATTTGTAAAGAATTTTTATTCTGCTTTTGTTGGTTAGATTATTTTCTAAATGTCAATTAAGTTAAGTGTGTTTAAAGGATTTAAATCTTCCATATCTTTACCAAGTTTCTGTTTCTTCTATCAGTTACTGAGAGGAGTATTAAAATCTTTAAATATAATTATGAATTTATCTGTTTCTTTTTTAATTCTGTCAATTTTGAAGCTGTTATGTGATGCATATGCATTTAGGATTTTTATGTCTTTCAGATTAATTTAAAATCTTTTCAATATAAAGACTCTTTAGTTATTCTGATATTCAGGTAATGTTCCTTTTTGTAAAATCTACTTTTCTGATATTAATATATCACTTTTTCTTTCTTTGTAATAGTGTTTGCTTAGAATATTTTTTCCATCCTTTAACTTTTAACTCACCTGTGAGTTTGTATCTAAATTACGTTTCTTGTAAACAGCATGTGTTAGGGTCTTGCTTTTTGTCTGATCTGACAGTCTCTGGGTTTTTTTTTTTAATTGGAGATTTTAAATACACACACATTTAACATAATTATTGATCATAGTGGGTTTAATTCCATCTTTTTGCTCTTTGTTTTCTAATTGCACCATCTGTTCTTCGTTTTTGTCTTCTTCTTTCCCTGCTTTCTTTGGGATTAATCTATACTTCTGAGTTTTTTAAAAATTCTATTTATTTATTTAGTGTTTAATTTTATCTCTACTAATATTTTTAACTACAACTGTTTGTTAAATTTTTTAATTGTTGCTCTAGGATTGCAATGTATTTTCTCAAATTATCATAGAATCTTGTGAATTAACATTAGAAAGTTTCATGTATAATGTAAGAACATTGTTGTTAGTTGCCGTCTCGTTGATTACAGTATATTTTTTACAACAGTATATTTTCATTTAAAATAGTATATTTTCACTTATTTCTCCTATTCTTTATGCAATGTTGTCCATTTTACTTCTACATGTGTTATAATTTCCATAAAGCATTGCTAATTTTTGCTTTACATAGTCAATTATTTTTTACATTGGTTCTCTTTTTCTTTTGCTTAACCTGTGTTTTTTTAAATTTTTTTCATGAGGTTGTTAGTGATGCATTCTTTTATTATTCATTTGGCAGTTACCCTATAATTTTTACATGCTTTTTTGATGAAAAATATCCTACCTTGACTATTATTTGTTCTAGTTCATAGTCAATGCAAGAATGTTTCTCCACTTTATCTCCTTTTGCCCTCTCACCTTTTGTAATACTACTCTCATGTTTTTCAAATATACATATACTTTCAGTCTCACCAAACATTATCAATATTGTTTTACAAAGCCAATGATGATTTAGATTTACAAGCATTGCTCTTTATTTCTTTGAAGTTTCCATCTTCAATAATTTCATCTGCTGTCTTCAATAATTTTCCTTCTGCTTGTATAGCTCCTTTTATAATTTTCTGTTGTACATCTATGCTGGTGACACATTCTCCCATTTTTTCACAAAAATGTAATTTAAAAATTTTACTTTACTTTCTGGAGATTATTATTTTTAGGTATAGAATGCTCAGTTGACAGTTATGTTCATTCAGCCTTTAAAAATGTCTTTCAATTGAATTTTGGTGCCATTTCTTTCTGATTGGAAGGTAGCCTCAGGCATATTGTTAGATCTTAGAAAATAACACACTATTTTTTCCCACAGATTTATTATGATGTATGGTTTTCTTTATATTTTTCCTGTTTTTATTTCATAGAATTTCTTGAATTTAGGGATGAATGTCTGAGCCCGGGTGGCACAGTGGTTAAGAGCTTGGCTGCTAACCAAAAGGTCAGCAGTTTGAATCCACCAGCCGCTTCTTGGAAAACCTGTGGGGCAGTTCTACTCTGTCCTATAGGGTCGCTATGAGTTGGAATCCACACGACAGTAGCACGTTTGTTTTTTCTGGTATTTTATCAGCTTCGGAAAAATTTGAGCTATGAAGGTCTCAGGTATTGCTTATGTCTCCTCTCATTGGATCTTCAATTACTAGAATATTAAACTTTTACACCATCTCCCATTGTTTGCAATTATTTAATGTACTTTTATCCATTTTCTATTTGTTTCAATTTTAATAATTTGTACTTACATCTTCCAGTTCACTAATTTGTTTTTTAATGTGTTCAATCAGATATTGATTTTTGTTATCGCATATATGTTTTTAATTCTAGGATTTCCATTTGATTCTTATAATTGCCAATTCTCTAGTGAAATTCGTTGTCTTAAAATATATTTTCTTAAAATATTAACCATAATAGTTTTAATTTTTGTTTAATAACAATAGCTCAATTACTTATAGATCAATTTTTTTTTTTTTTTAATGATTCCAGTTGTTTTGTTCTATTCTCTGGTGATTTGTTGTTGTTGTTTGTGTGATTTTGTTTTGTTTTTGTTTTTAGTTAAATGTGAGGCATTGTGTATGTTAAACTGTAAACATACTGGATAAAGTCCGTTTTCTTCAGAGAGGATTTAGTTTCTTTTGCAGGCTGCAAGAGTAAGAAAAGGTTACCTTGAGGCTGCTACAAATTTTTGTTTTATTTCTATGGCATAGTCATAGGACATCTCAACTGAGAATATGGCGTGTTTACCGGGATCCTTCCTAGTTGGCAGGATCTGAACTCACATTTTTGCTTGAGTACTGTAAATATACTGAATCTATGCTTGATATTCTACTCTTTTAGCAAATGCACTCTGCTTGCTTTCTCAGAGGCTGGTTTCTTTATTTGTAACATCTGATTTGACACATGCCTCATGGAGAAATTCTCTGCAGAATATTAGGTTCAGTTCTCATTATTCTTTTTTTTTTTTAAATTTTCTGGAATTCCTGTCATTGTGATCTTGGCTGCTTTTGAAGACTTCATACCCCGGTTATTTTTCCAGTTCATTTTTTTAATTCCTATGAAACTGTAGAAATTATATACAGATTTTTGTCAATTAGGCCTCAAGTGTAAATCAACAAATGTTCCAAGGAGAAAACCTGCAGAGAGGTTTGGTTTACATCAGCGGGCTTCCCTTCTGTTCAACATCTCTTACTCCAAAGTCATGACCTCCTTTGAAGGTGATTTGATACTTTATATTCTTACCAACTTTTATAGATGTTCTTGGTGGGGAGATTAGCATGAAACCAATGATGGTGTTCTGTAGACAGGGTACAGTATATGGAATGCTAGCCAGAGGGGAATAAACGCTTAATGTATTTTTGTTTATTGAATTTTTTTAAATTTCTATTAAAATCAACAACAAAAATACAAAAGTTCATGTACTACATTTCAACATTTTTTTTGTCATAAAATGGATACTTCTTAATTTATATCCTATGTTCTTATGGAGTTAATCTTATCTAAATTATACCTGGTTATACTACATAACTAGTTAAAAAGAGAAAGAGAGACTATACCAGTATATTAAGAGTTATTGACGCTCCACAACAGTCAATTCATTATCTGATTTATACTCTTTCAAACTGTTCTTTAAAATATGATAACTACAAAGACAATAATGTCTTTCTAGTTAATTTGCACTTTCAAGGAAAACTGGTGAAGAGATAACCATATTCTTTGAAGAATCTTAAAGCATTATTACCAAATGTTTATTAATTAGGTTTATGGGACGTCAATTCTATCCTTAAATAGACTTTCCAGAAAATTTAAAATATTTTATTTATACACACACATACATGAGTGTGTGTGGGTGTGTGCATATGTGATTGTGAATGGAAATGATTTGTATTGGATGGGGTTAGAAAGGTCTAGATTTTCATTTCTATGAATTTCTCCAATTATTGTTACTAAAATATGTCCAGAAAATATACTAGGTGAACAAAGAAATTTTAGAAGCTAATAGTAGTCATATAGATTATATATATGTATATATAGCTATATTATTCTTGCCCCTGAACTCACAGAATATTTTGGATGCAGTTTATGGGAGAAAATTACTTCTTACATCTGATATTAGATGCAATAGTTATGGAAATTCTCTCCCTGGATAGCTCCTTTCTCATTCAGTACCAAATTATCATTATCATAACAGCTGTGTCAGCTAGCCAGGGTTCTTCTCAAAGTCAATGGGAGTTGTGTAATCTTTCACTCACTGTCCAGCAAGATAAAGTACAACCTCATAATAATGCTGCTGTTCTACATAAAAACCAGTTACATAACAGTGGCCCATCTATTGATGAAGATTGTATTAAAACTTAACAAGAAACACTCAAGCTTTATATTTCCAACTTGGAATGGATGTGAATTAACAATGATGCAACGTTTAAAAAATTAAATAACACACAAAGGCAAATCATGCTATACTAGAGAAAAGTTTTAGAAACATTGAAAATAATTAAGTTATAATAAAATGATAAGTTGATTAAATTATAATTAGGCAAATAGTCATATATTTTTATAATTCAAAACATTATCTGTGCTTATGAATTTTATTTAAAATTGTCAATGAGTAATAAATTTGTCAAACATATTACATAATTGTAAAAGTTTTCAAGAAAAGGATCCATACTTACCGCCTCACTTAGTCTCTGGAAGAGATAAGGTTATGGTAGTACAATTTTTTTAACCTTTAAATGTACCTAATTGTAGTGGTTAAGTGTTTGGTTGCTAACCAAAAGGTTGACAGTTCAAATCCACCAGCTGCTCCTTGGAAACCCTTTGGGACAGTTCTACTCTGTCCTATAGGGTTGCTATGAGTCGGAATCAATTCGACAGCAATGAGTTAATTTGGGTTAATACTAAGTTTAAAATATTAATATGATATTGGCATGTTATTATGATTCATAGACAGAAACAATTCCACATGCTAGACCTTATTTTTAATAAAGGAAAATGTCTTACTGACTCCCAAGAAATCTTAAATATTCATAATTTCAATTCTACTTTTTATATGTTGCAAATTTTTTTTCTAATTTTATTTTTCTTTTTACTTTTTTCTAAATAGCTGTTTGTCTGTTTGTTTTTAAGGGAACAAATACTGAGTCTTTCTCTGGTAACATAAATACTCATCAACAACCCTACTTAAAACTTGTTTAAATGTATGGATGATCTTGCAGAAATATAAGAATTAATTAGATGACAAAACTAAGTGAAAGTAGAAATCTGGAAAGAGAGGAAAGCCGTGAACATACCTCTAATGGTGATTTTGAGTTTGGTTTTCAAAGCCTATGGGAAACAGGATTTGGGGACAAAATTCAGGGCCTGCCCCTAAAAGAAGTTCTGATAGAATGCCATCAGCTAAGACTGGCCCACATAGAACTGTAGCCTCTCATTAAAGTAAACCAGAAGTAAATTCATTCCTCCAGAAGACAGAAAAGAAAATTACCTGTTTAAAAATTTGATGTTGAATTTAGACAGGAAAAAAAAAAATCTGTGCAGAATTTATAACAACACATGGGCTCTGATATTGGCTTTAAGCAAAAATTATTATAAACAATTTCTTTTAACCAACAATCATTGGTTCAAAAAAGAATATAATGTTGTTCTTTGTCACTCATACTTTTTATGTCACACCTAAGAATCTATTGTTAAAAGCTATGTCCTGAAGCTATACCCCTATTTCTTCTAAGAATTTTATAGTTTTAGTTCTCACATTTAGGACGTTGATCCATTTTGAAGTAGCACTGAAAGCAAAAGACAAAATCTATACATGGAACCTGATAAAGTGAAAAAGGGTTTACTATCCAGAATATATAAAGAACTCCTACAATTTAATAACAAAAAGATAAACAACCCAATCAAAAATGGGAGAAGTACTTGAATAGACATTTCACCAAAGAAGATGTATAAATGGCCACTGAGAGCATGGAAAGGTGTTCAACGTTATTTGTCATTAAAAAAAAAAAAAAAAAAAATTGCCATGGAGTCATTCCAACTCATAGCAACCCCATGTGACAGAGAAGAACTGCCCCCTAGGGTTTCCAAGGCTGTAATCTTTATGGAAGCAGATTGCTACATCTTTCTCTAGCAGAGTGGCTGGTGGGTTCAAATCACTGACCTTTTGGTTAGCAGGCGAGCTGTTAACCACAGAGCCACCAAGGCACCACATTCATCATTAGGGATATGCATATCAAAACCACAGCGAGATGCCACTTCAATTCATTAGTGTAGTTATGATTAAAAAAAAAAAAGAAAAGAACAGACATTGGAGAGGATGTGGAGAGTTTGGAACCTTCATCCACTGCTGATGGGAATAAAAAATGGTACAGCCACTATGGAAAACAGTTTTGTGGTTCCTCAAAAAGTTAAACATAAAGCTACCATATGAACCAGTTATCCCAATCCTAGGTATATACCTGTCTTAGGCTGGGTTCTCTAGAAAAACAAAACCAGCAAAACATTTAAATATCTATATAAAGAGATTATACCAAGGAAATGGTTCCCGTGGTTGTAGAGGCTGGAACATTCCAAATCTCTAGTTCAGGATGGATTCTTCTCCTGATTCATGTAGCTGCAGAGGCTGGCAAACCCCAAATAGGCAGGTCAGACAGCAGGGCTTTTACTCACAGTCTGCAAAAACCAATGAATCCCAAGATTGGCAGGCAAGACTGCAGGTAAGCTGCTCGCTCAAGTCCCAACAACTGCAGGTCAGATGAACAGGAGCCAGCTGCAAGAGCCAGAGTGAGCAAATGCCCACAAACCTTGCCGGAGAGTCCACTTACATTCAATACAGGCCACACCCTCAAGGAAATTCCCTTTCAACTGAATGACTGCTCACAGCAGATCCCATCATGGAGGTGATCACCTTATATCAAATCTCATCATGGAAGTGATCACATCATCATACCATTGCCAAACTATATCATAACTGCCAAACTTCCGAGAATCATGGCCCAGCCAAGTGTACACACAACCTTAAGAATCACAATACCCAAAAGAATTGAAAGCAGGAACTGAAACAGAAACTTGTATGCCAATGTTCATTTCAGCACTATTCACAATAGCTGAAAAGTGGACAAAAGTGTCCATCAACAGATGAATGGATAAACAAATATATGTATATATACATATAATGGAATACCGCTGATCCATTAAAATAAATAAAATTCTGATTCATGCTACAATATGGATGAAACTTGAAAACATTATGCTGAGTGAAATGTCAGTCACAAAACGACAAATATTTTATGATCTCATTTACATGATATAGGCAAATGTATGACGACCAAAGTTTTCTTATAATATGAAAAAGAGTACTTTTTTTTTTTTAAAGAAAAAAGTGTAATCCAGGTTAGAAGATTGAAGAGAATGTGATGTGTAAGTACCCTTTGGCAAATGAGCAACACAAGTCATAGTTACTTTAAGTGATTATTGTTTGAATATTTGCAAATTCCTTAGAGGTAGTCTACATTCTTAAAGATTGTATTTAGCTCATTAAATGCAAGATATTTAATATCTCTGTTAGTCATATTTATATGTAAAATATTTCTTATAATTTTCTGGTGGGCAATTAAGTAACATTAGTTTTTGAATAGCATTAGTGTTTCTTCTATGGCTGGATGTGAATATTGGTCAGTTAAGGATTTATTCTGAACTTAATTTGTACAATATATATATTGTACAAAGCACTGGTCATGACACAGAGGGAAGTAAAACAAACAGATCATATTCTTAAAGGCATTGTCATATGATTGAGAAAAAAAAAACTAACACATAAAATTCTATTCTGACTCATAGCGAATTGCCCCATAGAGTTTCTAAGGAGCTGCTGGTGGAGATGAACTGCTGACCTTTTGGTTAGCAGTTGTAGCTCTTAACCACTGCACCACCAGGGCTCCTACATAAAATTATTGGTGCTTAAAACCAGACACTATATAATTTAAAAGATTTTCGCTGTTGTTGTTAGAACAGGCTAGAAATGGTGTTAGAATGCAAGAACAAAGAACACAATTCAGTTCACAAACTCCATCCAGGTCAGGTTCATGAAGTATCTCCTTCCTTCAGATGTCCAATTCAGAGTAGGTGCTCCCTTTAGAACACCATTCTGTTTCCTTCCATCATTATATTTAGCACATTCGTCTCTGTGAGATGCTTTGTGGGCAGAAAGGGCAACCAATCTTTTTGTATGCTAGAGTGACCCCAATATTGTTGAAAGGACAATATAAATCATACTAAATATAAAACAAATATTAAAAATGGAAATAGTAATAAATTTTAATATTTCTTTATCATATTTTTATTGGGGCCCTGGTGGTGCAGTGGTTAAGGGCTCAGGCTGCTAATCAAAAGGTCAGCAGTTTGAATCCACCAGCTGCTCTTTGGAAACCCTGTGGGTCAGTTTTACTCTGTCCTATACGGTCTCTGTGAGTTGGAATCGACTCGACAACAATGGTTTTGGTTTGGTTTTTGGTATATTTTTGTTGCCATCTACAAATCATGCATTCTAAAATGGCATTAAAGTAGCTGTCAGCAACTATCTTGATCTGACTTATATTAATGGATCTTTTCTTCAGTAAGTCTGTGCTCATCTTGATGAGAAATGACTTCTTGGCATTCTTGCAAACATTCACATGTATCATAGCTTAAAATATCAACAATAACATACTCTTCTTAAGAACAGCATTCCTTATTTATTCCACAATGATTGACATAAGTAATTGACACAAATGAAAATTGTTTCTTCTTTAAATGTCCTTGGCCGGATGGTTGTGGGGAAGTTTAGAAGAACATGATCATCTGTTACTATTATAAAAATATGAAAACAGAAAGAACACATCTGATGTTGAAAGAAAAGAAAATAGCATTTTCAGTCAGTATCTTGTAAAAGTAATTAGAAGTTCTGTCAGAGAAAGCAACTCAATGAAAACTGTATGTAATATCCTGTTTACAGCATCTGCTTCTCTGACAGTTTGCCTTTTTTACACTGGTAGGAAATTTGGAAATAATAAATACAATTTAAACAGCAAAAGAACTGATTTTTTTTTCAGTTTTAAATAACCTCAAAGTAAATTTTACATAGAACAAAAAAATTAGGGGTATTACTAGGTTCTGTTGTATAATCTACGTTCTACATAGTGTATTTCTGTATTCCTCAATGCATTTTGTAGTGCCTGGCAGAGAATTTGTGTTGATAGCTGTTTTGGGAATTGATACTGAACTGATAGTAAAGGAAGATTAGGCATTACCTATTAAAATATAGTAGGATTCAATGACTTTGATAGATATGTAATTAGAATAGCTTCAAAACTATATGATCAATGGAGAAGAAGATGGAGTTATTACAGAACTGAAATTAGAAAACCTGAGAACTGAATAGGTTTATCTGCTTATTCTTTTATTCCTAATCTGACTTGATCCACAACTCATTTATGGAAATTTGTAGGAAATACATACAATAATATATAAATAAATAACATGATATAGCTCTCATGGGAGATATCAATAAGAATAAGACACGTAGCTTTGAAGACATATCATAATCTTGAATACCTTTATTTTAATTAAGACTTAATGAAATCCACTTTTTTTTTTCTTCTACATCATTGCAAATTATTCCACTTAAATGACTGATGAACAAATGTGGAAGTTTTATTTTAATCTACGTCAAGGCTCCTTAATCTCCAATTGTTTTTATGCATGACCAAATGCATTCAAATCTTGTTTTATACTATGCTACCCACAAAAAACTGAGACTTCAGATTCAATCTGAGCCAATTAATGAGTTCCAGGAAAGCTTAATAGCCAATCTACAGTTCATTTTATTTATTTTTTAAAATAAAATTTGCAAATGAAGCAGAAAATAGGAAATATATTAAAAAATGAAAACATGATCAGACAAGGTTCATATTTAATAACCAAATTGATTTCAACAGAAACATACCCTAAATTGGAATTTAAGAAGTGTCTCATTTTGTAATATCTAATTAGTTCTATAAGAATACAGAGTTAGTATTTTCCTTTTGCAAGTAGTTTATAGATCCGTGTAATAGATGAAACATAAGCAACATGTATACTTGAAAGTGCACAAAGCTTATTATCTGCATAAGATTAAGTTTAGGTAATATTATGCTAAATTATTTTTAATAAAATAAATCTGATATGGGTGGAACTACTTTAATTATACTTTCAAGACTGGGCGTATATTAAGGAGCCCCAGTGGTACAGTGGATAATCACTCGGCTGCTAACGAAAAGGTTGGAGATTTGTATCCACTAGGGACTCTGTGGGAAAAAGATGTGGTAGTCTGCTTCCAGAAAGATTACGGCGTTGAAAATTCTATGGGGCAGTTCTACTAGGTCGTATAGGGTCACTATGAGTCAGAATCAACTCAACAGCAATGGGCTTGTTTCTTTGTGGGGGCATATATTATTCAAGATGCAATGGTGGTACAGTGGTTAAGCACTTGCCTGCTGACCAGAGCTTGGCAGTTCAAACTCGCCAGCCACTCCGCAGGAGAAAGATTTGGTAGTCTGCTTCCATAAAACTTTACCTCCTTGTAAACCCTATGGGGCGGTTCTACTGTGTCTTGTAGGGCTGCTATGAATTAGAATTGACCCAATGGCAACGGGTTTGTTTTTTTCATTATATTATTCAAAGACTGTAGTCTACACCTCCATGTTCCTTCCATTTTCCGTTCCACTCTCAATTTATGTATAAACAGTGTGTGTGTCTTCTATGTGCTAGAAGAGGGGCTACAAAGAGAAGTGATGCAATATTTGTTCTAAAGAAACTGAAAATCTAGGGTAATCTGATCCACTCTCTTGAGTAAAAAGAATAATAATAGTAATAAAGATTAATCTTCAAAACATTTAGTGCTTATGTATGAATCATATATTTTATTAATCATTTTATTTATGATTGTATATAATTACATAAAATCACATATTTTACATTTATGAAATCTTTTCTATGTATTACCAAACCCACAGCCATCAAATTGATTGTGACTCACAGAGACCATATAGGACAGAGTAGAACTGCCCCCATAGGGTTTCCAAAGCTGCAAATCTTTATGAAAGCAGACTGCAACATCTTTCTCCCAAGGAACAGCTGGTGAGTTCAAACAATGGACCTTTCAGTTAGCAGCCCAGTGCTTAACCACTGTGCCACCAAGGCTCCTCAGTACATTACAAGTATGATGGTATATAATATAAAACTCATAATATATGAGAAGTAATATATAGAAAACATACAATGCCCATAAGCACTTATTATATACTTTTATATAATGTAATCTAGACTCTACAATGTAGTCTGTAGTACACATACATATAATATATAATCCAAATATAAATCAACATATTAATTTATTATGATAGAAAATAAGTATGTAAAATAAAAAAGAGTATACAATAACATATACTGACACCTCACTTAACGACATGGTTAGGTTCCACAGACCAGGTTGTTAAGTGAAAATTGGCATTAAGCAAAAATGGATAATTTTCTTTTTGTTTTCTGACCATCTATTTGTCATTTAGAAAATATGATCATAGAAATAATAACAGCTAAGATTTATTGATGTACTTAACACTGTAACCAGTCCAGTTATGGATTATTCTTCTGTGGAGAAGGAGGCTTGAAGGAGACAAAACTGGTTAAAGCTGAGCTGTGTGACTGGGGGGCCCATGGTTTAACCACTTCACCTTCCTCACCTGCTGGATTAGAGCTTTCCTAGCAGAGCTGCCTCCAGGGCTCCACTCCCACTCCTGACAGCACTGCATTCACTATCCAGAAGCCTGCTCTGCCCTCGGGGTCTGGTGAGTCACCAAGGTTTAGGGCTTCCTGTGAAGGGCCGGGAGCCTGGCTGTGTACTTGGCACAACTGAGGTGGAAGCTTCAGGCCCAGTTCTGCTCACTTTGAGATGTCATTAAACTCGCATGCAGTTCTTCCAAACATCTTTTCCAATGTATCTTTCTTACTCGCCTTCCCACCCCTCAGCAATTTTGAGCTACAAGGCCTCAGGCCACATAGAAGCTGGGAACACAGAACAAGTACCCACTGGCTTGGTCCTGACTATGTGTCTACCTGGAGGACATGGCCAAGGAAGAAGCTGGCACTGTCGTGGCAGCTGGATGTAGCGCCCCCACCAGCAGGAGGGAGTGGCAGGCGCAGGGCAGTGTAACCCAGCTTCCTGAAGACCATCCAGAGACCCTCCTCGAGGGAGAGTACACTCCAGAGACACTGCCGCCATGCCCACCACCTCCTTAATGTACAAAATAGTTGGATAGTAGTTTTTTTTACTGTTGTTGTAAATGCCAAATATCAGATAATGGAATAGTTGATAAGTGAGGAATTGGTGTAATATAATACTTTATGAGGAGCCCTGGTGGAGCAGAGGTTAAGCACTGGGCTAGTAACCAAAAGGTCAGTGGTTCCAATCCACCAGCTGCTCTGTGGGAGAAAGAAGTGGCAATCTGCTTCCATAAAGATTTCAGACTTGGAAACCCCCTGAGGCAGTTCTACCCCATCCTATAGAGTTGCTATGAGTCAGAATCTACTCAACGGCACACAAAAACAACAACAATGATGTGATATATGATACCGTATGGTACATAATATGATATGATGTAATATATATATCTAAAGGAAAATAATAACAGCACAAATTTAATATAGGTAGTATCTTCAGAATCCTCTTTACTCATTCATCATTCAGCATCTGAAAGTAGGCTTCTATGAGGTAAGGAAGAGGGAAAACAGAGGATGTGGGAGGGCATATGGCACAACTTTTAATGATAAAACGATTTTTCATTAACAAATAATAACAAAAAAAAAATCCATACCGATTGATGGATCCTATACATGGGTAGCCATGAGTTGGAATTGACAGCAATTAACAACAACAAAGATCTTCTAGTAGAATATATTGTAAGATCATTAACATTCAAACAAAAATTAAACGAAGAAAAAATTGAAAAAATTCTACAAGTACCCTTTACATCATTTTTTCACATTAGTCATGACCATCTTCAATACTTGTTATATTTAATGTTTTGGTAAATTTTGGTTTAAAGAATCAGTAGTAAGTTTGGGCTCTTGTAATGGGGGAGATACTTCAAGAACACAGAATTTAAGACTTCTCAATATTTTGAGTGAGGTAGCTACCAGAAATAAACTGCAACATTTTTATGATTAAGAATTGTGTTAACTGGAAGACGGCAGAGTAGTCAGATGCTTCCGGTGGACCCTCTTACAACGAAGACCCAAAAAAAACAAGTGAATCAATTACAATGACAATCTAGGAGCCCGAACATCTAAGGCAAAGTTGAGGAACCGGACTGAGTGGCAGGAGAAGGAGAGACGTTTCGGAAGAAGCGAGGAGTTGCCAGGCCTGACCTGGCGAGAGCCTGAGCCCTTCAGGCCTGATCAGCTCATGGGTGAGCAGTGAGACAGGCAAGTAGCAGCGCTTGGAAGGTGTATTCCACACCAGGAGAGACTCAAATGCAGAGAGTCTACTCGGCCACTCAAAACCAGTAAAAAGCAGCCCTAGATCAGCGAAAGATAAGTACTTATGTATGGCTTACTGCACGGATCAGAAACACCCCCTAGGGAAAAACCTCTCTCCCATTTACCTACCAACTCCCTGTTCTACATAGGGTCGGGTCCTGGACCAGCTTCAGCAATTGCTGAGTCCCATGGGCTGGAAGTAGGATCCATCACACACCCTGAGCCATTCTCCTGGCCTTGGAGAGTGAACAAATTAACAACAGGGGAAAAAAAAAACTGCCAGCTCCCCTAAGCCAGGAACCCAGGGTGGGCACAGGGTCCTTTGCTTAGGCACAGGCATAAGGGATCCACAGACTTTGAGTGTCTTTCCCCCTGCAGAGACTTCTCTGGGCCCATTTCAACAACGTAGGCCCTCTTTACCACAGTACAACAGAGTATATACCTGAAGGCTAACTTAAACTGTTTCAGCTGTGAAGTGACAGGTTCGTGATATTTGGCACTGCTCTGCCCATTAAGCAGGGTCTTCACCTACCCACATCAGGGGCCTGAGGACTGGTGGCTCCACCCATGCCTTCTAGTCATCTGTGATAGGGGCCCATGAATAAGAGGTGCCCCCCAGTCCTTACAGCCAACAGCACTGGGTGTTCATAGTCTGGCTGCAAAACCCACCCACCTATGCACTCTTGGGAACAGGGACACGCCTTCCTCCTGGACACTCAGGGGTGGCCATCAGCCCCATGCCTTGCTTACAGCATGTCCCCCTGCTGTAGCCAGATGCTTGTACCTACACCAATCACCCATGCCTGTCTAGGACTGTAGGTGAGAGCCTACACCACACATTTGGTGGCTATCTACCTGGGGACCTGAGCTGAATACATACAGGAGGAGTGGGTGGACTCCTGAGCTCACATACCTAGTAACAGATCTAACACCTGGTGACAGCACATTAGAGCTTCAAAGGTGCCAGTCATCAAAATAACTCAAACGGGCAGCCTATTTGGGCATATCAAAACAAAACAAGAAGCTAGGACACACTAAACAAACACAAAATAAATAAATATAATAACTTATTGATCATGGCTCAGAGACAACAGTCAATATCGAATCACATAAAGAGGAAAGCCATGATGGCTTCAGCAAGCTCCCAAAATAAAGAATCTAGAAATTTTCCAGAGAAGGAAAATTTCTTGGAATTACCAGAGGCAGAATACAAAAGACTGATATACAGAACTCTTCAAGAAATTACGAAAAAAATTAATCGAAAGGCAGAACATGCAATAGAGGAAATTAAGAAGATTAGAGAAGAACATGATGACAAATTTAACAGGCTGCAAGAATCCATAGAGAGACAACAATCAGAAATCCAGAAGATTAACAATAAAGTTTCAGAATTAAACAACTCAATAGAAAGTCACAGGGGCAGAATTGAGGCAATGGAAGTCAGAATTAGTGAGATTGAAGATAAAGCACTTGACACCAACTTATATGAGGAAAAATCAGATAAAAGGATTAAAAAAAACGAAGAAACCCTAAGAATTATGTGGGATTCTATCAAGAGAAATACCCTACGAGTGATTGAGGTACCACAACAGGCAGGGATAACATAAAATACAGAAAGAATTGTTGAAGATTTGTTGGCAGAAAACTTCCCTGATATCGTGAAAGATGAGAAGATATCTATCCAAGATGCTCATCAAATCCCACATAAGGTAGATCCCAAAAGAGAGTCAACAAGACAGGTTATAATCAAACTTGCCAAAACCAAAGTTAAAGAGAGAATTTTAAGAGCAGCTAGGGATAAAGGAAAAGTCATCTACAAAGGAGAGTCAATAAGAATAAGCTCTGACTACTCAGCAGAAACCATGCAGGGAAGAAGGCAATGGGATGACATATACAAACCCTTGAAGGAAAAAAAAACTGCCAACCAAGAATTATATATGCAGCAAAACTGTGTCTTAAATATGATGGCAAAATTAGGGAATTTCCAGATAAACAGAAGTTCAGGGAATTTGCAAAACCAAACCAGAATTACAAGAAATACTAAAGGGAGTCCTCCAGCTAGAAAATCAGTAACATCAGATAACAACCCAAGGCTAGAACACAAGACATAGCAACCAGATTACCAACCCAGACAGGGAAGTCACAAAAATAAATCAAAGCTAAAACACTGAAAATAAGGAAATATATGTCAATATGTAAAAGATGACAACATTAAAACAAAAAAGAGGGACTTAAAAAAGTAGACATAGATTTTTCATATGGAGATGAAGTCAAGGCGATATAAAGTAACAAAAGACTGGTATAAACTTAGAAAAATAGGGTAAATATTAAGGTAACCACAAAGGAAACCAACAATCCTACAAGTCAAAATAAAAAACTAGAAAAATATAAACACTCAGCAAACACATAATGAACAACAATGAAAAAGATGAAAAGAAAATACATAAATAAAAATGACTCAGCATGGAAAATTAAGTGGAACAAAGAAACTGTCAACAACACACAAAAAAAGTCATCAAAATGACAGCACTTAACTCATACCTATCAATAATTAAGCTGAATGTAAATGGACTAAATGTACCAATAAAGTGATAGACAGTGGCATACTGGATAAAAAAAACATGATCCGTCTATATGCTGCCTGCAAGAGACACACCTTAAAGACACAAACAAACTAAACCTCAAAGGATTGAAAAATACATATCAAGCAAACAACATTCAAAAAAGAGCAGGAGTGGGAATATTAATCTCTGACAAAATAAACTTTAAAGTAAAATCCACCACAAGGGATAAGGAAGGACACTATATAATGATTAATGCGTCAATACATCAGGAAGACATAAATATAATAACTATTTATGCACCCAGTGACAGGGCTCCAAAATACATAAAACAAACTCCAACAGCACTGAAAAGAGAGACAGCTCCACAATAGTAGTAGGAGATTTGAACACACCACATTTGTTGAAGGATAGAACATCGAGAAAAAAGCTCAACAAAGACACGGAAGAGCTAAATGTTACAATCAACCAACCTGATCTCATACACGTATACTGAACACTCCACCCAACAGCAGGCAAGTATACTTCCTTTTCCAACGCACATGGAACATTCTCCAGAATAGATAACATATTAAGCCGTAAAGCAACACTTAGCAGAATCCAAAGCATTGAAATATTACATAGAATCTTTTCTGACCATAAAGCCATAAAAGTAGAAATCAACAAGAGAAAAAGCAAGGGAAAAAAAT
>NW_004444019.1:4002690-4008142 GCF_000243295.1 Trichechus manatus latirostris
AAAAAAAAAAAATTACAAAACAATAACCATCGTGAACATTGACACAAAAATCCTCAACAAAATTCTAGCCAATAGAATTCAGCAACATATCAAAAAAAAATAATTCACCATGATCAAGTGGGATTTATACCAGGTATGCAGGGATGGTTCAACATTAGAAAAGCAATCAATATAATCCACCACATTAATAAAACTAAAGACAAGAACCACATGATCTTATTATTTGGTGCAGAAAGGGCATTTGACAAAGTCCAATGCCCATTCATGATAAAAACTCTCAACAAAATAGGAATAGAAGGAAAATTCTTCAATATAACTAAGGACATTTATACAAAGCCAACAGCCAACATCGTTCTAAATGGAGAGACTTTGAAAGCATTCCCCTTGAGAACGGGAAACAGACAAGATGCCCTTTATCACCACTCTTATACAACATCGTGCTGGAGGTCCTAGCCAAAGCAATTGGGCTAGAAAAAGAAATAAAGAACATCCACATTAGTAGGGAAGAAGTAGATGTATCTCTATTTGCAGATGATATGACTTTATACATGGAAAACCCCAAAGAATCCACAAGAAAACTACTGGAACTAATAGAAGATTTCAGCAAAGTTTCAGGATACAAGAAAAACATACGAAAATTAATTGGATTCCTTTACACCAACAAAGAGAACCTCAAAGAGGAAATCACCAAATCAATACTATTTACAATAGTCCACAAGAAGATAAAATACTTAGGAATAAATCTAACCAGAGATATAAAGACCTATACAATGAAAACTGCAAGACGCTACTGCAAGAAACCAAAAGAGACCTGCATAAGTGGAAAAACATACCTTTCTCATGGATAGGAAGACTCAACATTGTGAAAACGTCAATTCTACCCAAAGCGATCTATAGATACAATGCAATCCCGATCCAAATTCCACCTGCATTTTTTAATGAGTTTGAGAAACAAATCACCAACTTCTTATTGAAAGAGAAGAGACCCCAGGTAAGTAAAGCATTACTCAAGAATAAGAACAAAGTGCGAGGCCTCACACTACCTGATTTTAGAAACTGTTATACAACCACAGTAGTCAAAATAGACTGGTACTGGTACACCAACAGATACATGGACCAATGGAACATAATTGAGAATCCAGACATAAATTCATCCACCTTTGAGCAGCTGGTATTTGACAAAGGCCCAAAGTCCGTTAACTGGGGAAAGAGAATCTCTTTAAAAAATGGTGCTGGCATAACTGGATATCCATCTGCAGAAAAGTGAAACAAGGCCCATACCTCATGCCATGCACAAAAACTAACTCAAAATAGATCAAAGACTTAAATATAAAATCAAAAACGATAAAGATGATGGAAGAAAAAACAGGGACAATATAGGAGCCCTAATACATGGCATAAACACAATATGAACAATAAGTAACAATGCACAAGCACTAGAAGAGAGACTAGATAAATGGGAGCTCCTAAAATTCAAACACTTATGCTCATCAAAAGACTTCACCAAAAGAGTAAAAAGATAACCTACAGACTGGGAAAAAATTTTAGCTACAACTAATCCAATCAGCGTCTAATCTCTAAAATCTACAAGATACTGCAAAACCTCAACAACAAAAAGACAAATAACCCAGTTAAAAAATGGTTAAAGGATATGAACAGGCACTTCGCCAAAGAAGATATTTAGGCGGCTAACAGACACATGAAGAAGTGCTCACGATCATTAGTCATTAGAGAAATGCAGATCAAAACTACAATGAGATATCATCTCACCCCAACAAGGCTAGCCTGAATCCAAAAAACACACAGTAATAAATGCTGGAGAGGTTGTGGAGAGACTGGAACACTTATACACTGTTCGTTGGAATGTATAATGGTACAATCACTTTGGAAATCGATTTGGCGCTTCTTTAAAAAGCTAGAAATAGAAGTACCATATGATCCAGCTATCCCACTCCTTGGAATATTTCCTAGAAAATTAAGAACCATCACACGAATAGACATATGCACACCCATGTTCTTTGCAGCACTGTTCACAACAGTAAAAAGATAGAAACAACCTAGATGCCCATCAAGGGATGAATGGATAAACAAATTATGGTATATCCACACAATGGAATACTATGCAACAATAAAGAACAATGATGAAGCCATGAAACCTCTTATAACATGGAGGGATCTGGAGAACATTATGCTGAGAGAATTATTCAGTCACAGCAGGACAAATATTGTATAAGACCACTATCATACGAACTCAAGAAAAGGCTTAAACACAGAACACAACATTCTTTGATGGTTACGAGGGTGGGGAGGGAGGGTGAGAGTTATTCACTAAGAAGATAGTAGACAAGTATTATCTGTTCAGAGGTGAGATGGGAAGGCAGAGAGGGTTAGGAGGTGGTTGAATGGACATGGGGATCAAGGGTGGAAAGGAGACTGTGCTGTCACAGTAAGGGGAGGGAAATTACGGTCATGTAACAATGTATGTATAAATTTTTGTATGGCAGACTAACTTGAAATGTAAACTTCATTTAAACTACAACAATAAAAAATAAAAAGAAATTTAAAAAAAAGAAATGTGGGTAAGTAAAATATATTATCCTTTTTCAAAAATAAAAATATTCTGTTTAAATTGTGTTAACTGATTTTATTCAAAGTATGGATTTTTTTTTCATGAGGCATGCTTTACAGTTTCCTCAGTTTTCCTTTTAGATTTTATATATGAATATTTTTTGTCTGCAGACCATTCAAAATATTTCTTGACATTTAAATATGTTGGCTATTCAAAAATACTTGTTTACTTCATTCTAAAATCATAAAACTTCATAAAGCTATAAAGAAACTTAAGATAGCTTAACTTTTTAAAAAATGTGCAGCAGTCTCATAAGAAAAAGAGAAAGAAATCTATACAAAAAGATTTGAATTTGAATGTTGATTTTCTTATTGAATACGGAAACCTTATTCAGTTTGGCTAATGCTGAGGATTAATAGAAATGCATAGGAATGATTTTTATATGTAAGCATTTTGTAAATGTAGTACAAATCACTGTGATTCATTGTGGTATCTATAAAACATTTTGATTTTCCAATCTCATAGGTAAGTAAAAGGGTTTAGAAAGGACTATAAAAAGCTTTAAATGTTCTACAGGCACAAAGTATTATTATTCAACTTCACCAGAAACTGTACATAGTGGACATGGAATTGAAACTGAAATTTTGAAGGCATCATAATTTCTAGCTGCTTCCTTTGTTTGGGAAAAATTGTTTAACACTTTTGTGCTTACCTTTCATGATCAATAAAATAAGAATAGAACAAAGATATCCAGAGCTTTTCGACTGCCTCATAAAAATGCTATGAAAAACATTGAAGCTGATTTGAGCTTTCGGACAGTAAAGATTTGTTTTCTTTCTCTAGTGCAAAATATATGAAAATTTAGAGAGAAAAAAATAAAAAGTTGATAATATTCTTAATGCACACGCAGCAAAATGTTTTCTTTTACTATACCTTAAGTTTTTCCTCTTTGTTACATAGAAGGTATAGGGACTTTCTTTAGAAATTTTTAATTGCAGATAGATGGTAAAATTGCTAAAACAAACTGTGAAAAGTCATCATACTATAAGTAGCACAAAATTTTACTTTTTTTTTTCCCATCTGCTAGTGAAACTTGATTATCAGAATCAAAAACATTAAAAGTACTCTGGATTCTGTATTGCATAACATAAAATTATCCTCAAATCAATCCTTGAATGAAAATACACAAATAGTGAGTTATAGACAGAGGAAGAGGGAAAGATAGCTATTGCTGTGTAATAAATCATCCCAAACTCATTAGCTTAAAATAGTAATAATTTACTTTTTCTCACAGATCTGCCAATCAATGAGTGTTGGTATATATACGCTGGGCTTGGCTAGGCTTAGCTGGTCTTGACTCCAAGATGCAGTTCGGGTCCACATTTTGACAAGGTGTCTTTTTTTTTTTTTTGGAAAGTTTTGTTTGGAGATTATTCTTTTTATTTATTTATTTTTTCATTGAACTTTAGATGAACGTTTACAGAACAAATAGTTTCTCATTAAATAGTCAGTACACATATTGTTTTATGACACTGGTTAACAATCCCATGACATGTCAACACTCTCCCTTCTTGACCTTTGAGGACATTTTCTTTTTCTGGTGAAAATATACATAGCCAAAGTTATACTATTTAAAAAATTTCTAGAGGAGTTCCAGCAAAATGGTGCCCTAGGCAGAAGTACCACGCGGTCCCTCCACAGCAAAGATCCAAAAAACCAAGCTGAACAGAGAATACAACAATCCTGAAACCCTAAACATCAAATGAAGAGATAAAGAACTCAGCCAAGCACCAAATGGAGTGAGAAAACTGACAGAGAACAGAGAGCAAGGAGAGATTCATGCAGAGATCCCCTACCAGCTAATGCAGCGTGTATCTGCCATCTTGGACTCCTATTGGAGACCAGCAAAAGGGGTATGAGAAAGTAGCCTCACAGAGCGTCCAGCGGGAGACAAAACAACCACTCTAAAATAACAATCTCCCCGCTGAATTCTGCCTATCTGCACCGTGCTCTTGACATCACACCACCAGACAGCACAGGCACGGCCTACTGAAACCTGCCCTGCACTGATTACCGACCCGCTCTGGTGGCTGTAGTAAGTGCCACAAACAACCTGTCCCAGTAACTCCTCTTCATATGTGAGTGACTGACCCTACTAATTGGAGAAGGACGTGAAAAGTATTGTGCCTCCAGACGAGCAAACAACAAAGAACCCACAGTCTGCCTGCTCAGACACAGTCAAATTTTTTAAAAAAAAGGACAAAACAAACAAATCTACAATCAATAAACGAGAAAAATAACTAATGAATGCCCCGAAGACAGCAGACAATATCAAAACATTTATAAAAACAGGACACGATGGTTCCAGTAGGCGTCCAAAATAAAACACCAGATGACTCTCCAGTGGAAGAAAATGCACTAGAACTACCTGATAGGAAATTCAAATCTCTAATATTCAGAATTCTCCAAGAACTGAGGCAAAAAGCTGATAAACATGATGAAAAAATAGACAAATTCATGGAAAATACAAAAAATTGGAAGAATTCAGGAAAATAATGCAGAAACAAAATGCCAAAATAAATTCACAACTAGAAATTATACAATGACAACAATTAGAAATCCAAAAGATTAACAACAAGATTTCAAAATGGACGGTGCCATAGAAGGGCTGAGAAGCAGATTTGAAACTGTGGAAGACAGAATCAGTGGAATTGAAGACAAACACTTGGATAAAACTCTGTTTCAGGAAAACTCAGAAAAAAGAACAAAGAAAAATGAAGAGACCCTGAGAGTTATGTGGGGCACAATCAAAAGCAAAAATTTGCTAGTTATTGGAATTCCAGAACAGGGGGAGAAAACAGAAAACACAGAGAGGATCATTGA
>NW_004444019.1:4011006-4019636 GCF_000243295.1 Trichechus manatus latirostris
GAAAGATTCAGCAGAGTAGCAGGATACAAGATAAACATTCAAAAATCAGTTGGATTCCTATACACCAATAAGGAGAATGATGAAAAGGAAATCAGGAAAACAATACCATTCATAATAGCCCCTGAAAAGGTAAAATCCTTAGGAATAAATCTGACCAGGGATGTAAAAGACCTATACAGAGAAAACTACAAAACACTACTGCATGAAACCCAACAGGATCTACATAAATGGAAAACCATACCATGCTCATGGATAGGTAGACTCAACATTGTGAAAATGACAATTCTTCCCAAAGTAATTTACAAATACAATGCAATCCTGATGCAAATACCAACAACATTCTTCAAAGAGATGGGAAAACCAATCATTAACTTTATATGGAAATGGAAGAAGCCCTGAATAAGTAAAGCACTACTGAAGAAGAAGAATAAAGTTGGAGGACACACTACCTGACTTCAGAACCTACTATACAGCTACAGTAGTCAAAACAGCCTGGTACCGGTACAACGACAGATACATTGATCAATGGAACAGAATTGAGAACCCAGAGGTAAATCCATCCACCTACGGTCACCTGATCTTCAACAAGGGCCCAAAGTCCATCAAAGGGGGAAAAGACAGTCTTTTTAACAAAATGGTGCTGGAAAAACTGGATATCCAGCTGCAAAACAATGAAATAGAACACATACCTCATGCCGTATACAAAAACTACTTCAAAATGGATCAAAGATCTGAATATAAAGCCTAAAAGTATAAAGTTTTTGAAGAAAAAATAGGACTAACACTGCAGGTCTTAATACACGGCATTAACAGGATACAAACCATAACCATGAATGCACAAACCCCAATAGATAAGCTAGGTAACTGGGATCTTCTAAAAATCAAACACCTATGCTCTTCAAAAGACTTCACCAAAAGAGTAAAAAGAGAACATACAGATTGGGAAAAAATTTTTGGACAGTACAAGTCAGACAATGGTCTAATCTCCATAATCTACAAGGAAATCCAACACCTCTACAACAAAAAGACAAATAACGCTATTAAAAAATGGGCAAAGGAAATGAACAGACACTTCACCAAAGAAGACATTCAAATGGCCAACAGACACATAAGGAAATGCTCGCGATCACTAACCATTAGAGAAATGTAAATTGAAACCACAATGAAATACCATCTCACCCCGGCATTACTGGCATGAATCAAAAACACTGGAAAGAACAAATGTTGGAGGGGCTGCGGGAAGATCGGAACTCTTATGCACTGCTGGTGGGAATGCAAGATAATACCACCATTTTGGAAAATGATGTGGCGCTTCCTCAAGAAGCTAGAAATAGACATACCATTCGATCCAGCAATCCCACTCCTTGGAATATATCCTATAGAAGTAAGAGTCGTCACTCGAATAGACATATGCACACCTACGTTCATGGCAGCATTGTTCACAATAGGAAAACGATGGAAACAACGTAGATGCCCATCAACAGATGAATGGATAAACAAACTATTGTACATACACACAAAGGAGCACTATGCAACAAGAAAGAACAACAATGGATTTGTGAACCATCTCACAGCATGGATGAAACTGGAGGACATTATGCTGAGTGAAATAAGTCAATCACAAAAGGACAAATATTGTATGAGACCTCTATTGTAAAAACCCATGAAAAAGTTCACTCACAAAATGTAACAATCTTTGTTGGTTACCAGGAATGGGAGGGGTGGGGGGAAAATACTAAATAGGCAATTAGATAAGTGGTATCTTGGGTGAAGGTTGAAACAGTACATAATACAGGGGAAACTAGCACAACTTGTACAGGAAAGTTCATGGAAGCCCCATAGACACATCCAAACTCCCTGAGGGACTGAATTGCTGGGCGGAGGGCTGTGGGGACCATGGTCTCGGGGAACATCTAGCTCAAATGGCATGACACAGCTTATGAAAACAATGCTCTACACTGTACCTTGGTGAGTAGTGTCTGGGGTCTTAAAAGCCTGTGAGCGGCCATCTAAGATACTCCAGTGGTCTCATCCCTTTGGGAGCAAGGGAGAATGAAGAGAACAGGATACAAGGAAAAGATTAGTCCGAAGGACTAATGGTCCACAGCTACTAAGTCCTTCACCGGACTGAGTCCAGTACAGCTAGATGGTGCCCGGCTACCATCACTGACTGCTCTGACCAGGATCACAACAGATGGTTCTGGACAGAGCTGGAGAAGGATGTAGAACATAATTCTAACTCACAAAAGAAAGACCAGATTTACTGGCCTAAAGGAGACTGGAGAAACCCTGAGAGTATGGCCCCCAGACACCCTCTCAGCTCAGTGATGAGGTTATCTCTGAGGTTCACCATTCAGCCTGGGAGTGGACAGGCCCGTAAAACCAAATGAGACTAACGAGGTACAGTAGTCCAGTGACAAGGGCCAGAAGGTAGAAGGTGACAAGGAAGCTGGTGATAGGGAACCCAAGGTTGAGTAAGGATATTGTTGATGTGTTGTGTGATTGTTAACCATTGTCATAGGGCGACATTTGTAGTAACTGTTAAATGAGAAACTATTTTGTTCTTTAAGCCTTCATATGCAGTGAGAATAACAGCACGATTGGAAGAGCACAGTCAGTGTCACTGAACTGTGCATGTAGAAATTTTTGATATGGTATATCTTTGGCTATGTGTATGTTCACCATGAAAATAACGGTTGAGAAGTTAGAGGACTGACATGTTGTGGGGTTGTTAACCAATGTCATAAAACAATATGTGTACTACTGTTTCATGAGAAACTATTTGTTCTGTAAGCCTTCACCTTAAATACAATTAAAAAAAAAGAGAAAAAAATTTCTACATGTACAATTCAGTGACATAAATTACATTCTTCCAGTTGCGCCTCTATTCTCACTATCCTTTTCCCAATTATTCCATCACCTTTTTCTTCAACTTGCTGCCCCCTAGGTTTCCCACCAAACCTTTTGAGTTGTTGTTGTCAATTTGATCTCACATAGATAATTCTTTTTTTTTTTTGTACCTTAGACAAAGGTTTACAGAACAAATAGTTTCTCATTGAACAGTTAGTACACATATTGATTGCTCTAGGACAATGGTTAACAACCCCACAACATCACAATATGTCTTTATGTTCATTTGTCCTTTGGGCTAGATGGGGCATAGTCTTTTCATGACAATGGCTGAGCATAAGAGAGCAAGTAAAAACATACAATGATTTTTAATGTCTTAGTGCAGAAATGGTACATTTTTACTTTAAATACATCACTTTAGCCCAAGTAAGTCTCATGGCTGAACACAAATTCAAATGGTTGAAAATTACACTTCAAATAGATGACAGAAGATTGGAACTCAGGGTAGAAGATGAACAGATGGAGTTAATAATTTAATCTCTCAAGGGTTTCAAACTTGGGAAGTAGGACAATAAATAACGTTACTATTACTATTATCATTCTTATTCTCTCTACAGATGCACCAATGGCAGGAAGCACAAAAATAGCAGTGATGAGTGATGACTACCACAAAAGTGGGATACTATATTTTCCTTCATACTCTGCATATCAGATTAAAGATTCTCTCAAAAGGAACATATTAAATTCAACAATATTGGAGAGGGTAAGTGTCAAAATTGACCTTTCTTGTGGGTTTTGGACCTGCCCAGAGGAATGGAAAAATAATGAGTAGTTCCTTGTCCTGGGATACCAACATGAAAACTTCTTTGCATGAGAACCCTCCTCCCCAAAGCAGAATATGAGCTTTTGTGTATAGTTGTAAACAAGAGTGGACTCTTGGTGAAGATTTCCAGATACAATTAACATTTAAGTTGTGTCATATCAGTGGGGCTTGGTGGGATGATGGAATGTGCATAGGCGCTGGCAGGAGAGAGAACACTTTTCTTCTCTGAAGACTTCTTACTCTAAATATTGACTATCTGCTAATTCTAAAATAAGAATAATCCACTCCCCCACCCTAGGTAAAAGAAATAACCCATTTAAAAACCGAATACTATGAAATTTATATTTTACGGAGAGCTTCATTAAATTGTATATTAGGTTTATTATTGAAACGAAAACCCAAGAAATCTTTGACATCCTTTTTCTATAGCTACTAATAATCAATTCAGATTTTTACACTATTCTACATTTGATGATATATTAAAGATTTTTTTCTCTTTCTTAGCATACACTGCGGTATTTCCCTAAAGGCTGTTTAAACTTCTCCTTGTATAACACTACATTTTTTTATTTATTTATTTTTGAAATAACTAAATGTCTTAACTATTCTCTGATGGATGGGGGGCCTGGTGGTGCAGTGGTTAAGCTTTTGGCTGCTAACCAAAAGACTGGCAGTTTGAATCCACCAGCTGCTCCTTGGAAATCCTATACGACAGTTCTGCTCTGTCTATAGGGTCGTTATGAGTCGGCATCATTTTTCGTTCACTAATGGATCGGTATCCTGTTATTTATGCAGAAAACATACTTTGACATTTAAAGACCCTAATGTGATTGTCATTTAGGAAATAATCTGCCTGTAATGAAGAACACAAAGTTAAGATGGAACTCGTCATGGCCAACAACTTTTGATAGACTGTTTTACACATCTATCTAGGTTCAACTGTTCATGATGCATATTTGTTGGTGGAGCAGTCTTTGCTCTTCAGATTTATTACTTACCTGATTTAAAACTAAATTGAATTTATATACAATTAGTTGGCAGCTGTCCAACTGTCAATGCCATAATTATGCTTAATCTTGGAGAACTTGTCACAAAATGGCAACCCAAACATCTCATATTTGACTTCTCTAGTTCTTTCTGGGGCATTCCATTAGATAAATTTAATATATAATGGCAATACTTACTATCACCTCTGTTTCAGGGGAAAAAAAAATTAAGCATATTTCTTAACACTTACCAAAAGAACAACAGCTATTTTAAAGCATAGATGATAAGGTTCAATGACAGGAGTTAAGTGAATGGGAATGAAAAAACTAGAACAGAAATAATGAGAATTTTGAAACAATGTGAAGAATATAACCAATGAATCTAGAAACTGATGAATGAGAACAGATTTGGATGTGTATATTTTCAGCTAAAATAAAATATTATTAAAAATAAAGAAGAGAACACTTAGTTCTTATTCTCTGCATCAATATAGTAGTCAAAAATTTTAAAAAATGGTGAGATGACTATTAAATATTTAAATGACTATTTCAATATTGGTGTGAATTTTATTCTACTTTCCTCAAAGGAAAATGCAGCATCTTATTTTCCTTCACTATATCGATTGCTGAGAATGATAAGTTTGATCAATAATGTAAATATGGAGTTACATCTTTCAGTTAATTTTAGAAGTGTAGCACAAAAGTTAGGTTTCTAACAATGCTAACAAGGGTATAAAATGTGGCAGGGTTTTAATTGTGGTGTATAGTCTTTACCTTGAAGTATTATTTCCCCTATTTAAGAATTTAAACTTTAAAGAATGATAACTCTATTTTCCATAATAATGTATGTATTATTATTCAAGATGTTTTTGGTACATTTTACTTTTCTTTGGCAATTAGCCCACATTGTAATCATTCATTTGAATATAAGTCATTGCTGTTGTTGTTGTTAGGTGCCAACTCAGTTCCAACTCATAGGGATCCAACGTACAACAGAAGGAAACACTGCCCAGTCCTGCACCATCCTCACTGTTACATCAACCCATTGTTACAGCACTGTGTCAAACCATTTCATTCAGGGTCTTCCTCTTTTTTGCTGATTCTCTACTTTATCAATCTTGATGTCCTTCTCCAGGGGACTGGTCCCTGCTGATAACATGTTAAAAGTACATGAGACAAAATATCGCCATCCTTGCTTCCAAGGAACATTCTGTCTGTACTACTTTCAAGACAGATTTGTTCGTTCTTCTGGCAGTCTGTGGTATATTCAGTATTCTTCACCAACACCATAATTCAAATACATTAATTCTTTTTCAGTTTTCCTTATTCATTGTCCAGCTTTCACATACATATGAGATGATTGAAAATATCATGGCTTGAGTCAGACACAACTTATTCCTCAAGGTGACATCTTTGCTTATTAAAATTTTAAAGAGGTATTTGCAGCAGATTTGCCCAATGCAATGTGTCATTTGCTTTCTTGACTGCTGATTCCATGGACGATCCAAGCAAAATGAAATCCTTGACAATTTCAATCTTTTCTATATTTATCATGATGTTGCTTATTGGTCCAGTTGTGAGGATTTTTGTTTTCTTTATGTTGAGGTGTAATCCATACTGAAGGCTGTGGTCTTTGATCTTCATCAGTAAATGCTTCAAGTCCTACTGGCTTTCAGCAAGCAAAGTTGTGTCATCTGCATACTGCAGGCTGTTAATGAGTCTTCCTCCAATTCTGATGCCGTGTTCTTCTTCATATAGTTCAGGTTCTCAGGATATTTGTTCGGCATGCAGATTGAATAAGTATAGTAAAAAGATACAACCATGATGCACACCTTTCCTGATTTTAAACCACATAGTACACCAACATTCTGTTTGAATGACTGACTCTTGGTCTATGCACAGGTTCCACATGAGCACAATTAAGTGTTCTGGAATTCCCATTCTTTGCAATTTTACCCATAACTTGTTATAATACACACAGTCAAATGCTTTTGCATAGTAAATAAAACACAGGAAAATATCTTTCTGGTATTCTCTGCTTCCAGTCAAGATCCATCTAACATCAGAAATAATATCCCTCATTTCATGTCCTCTTCTGAATCCAGCTTGAATTTCTGGCAGTTCCCTGTTGATGTACTTACTGCTACAACTGTTTTTGAATTATCTTCAGCAAAATTTTACTTGTATGTGATATAGATGATATTTTTAGATGCTTTCCAGATTCTGTTGGATCACCTTTCTTTGGAAGGGAGACAAATATGGATCTCTTTCAGTTGGTTGGCCAGGTACCTGTCTTTCAAATTTCTTGGTGTAGATGAGTGAGCACTTCCACCTTTCATCTGTTTGTTGAACCATCTCAATTAGTATTCCATCAATTCCTGGAGCCTTGTTTTTCATCAATGCCTTCAGTGCAGCTTGGACTTCTTCCTTCAGTACCATCTGTTCTTGATCATATGTTTCTTCCTGAAGTAGTTCAATGTTACCCAATTCTTTTTTGTACAGTGACTCTGAATTTCTTCCATTGTTTTTTGATGCTTCCTGCATTGTTCAATATTTTGCCCATAGAATCCTTCAATATTGCAACTCGTGGCTTGTATTTTTTCTTCAGTTCTTTCAGCTTGAGAAATGCTAAGTGTGTTCTTCCCTTTTGGTGTTCTAACTTCACGTCTTTGCACATTTCATTATAATACTTTACTTTGCCTTCTCCAGCTGCCGTTTGAAATCTTCTGTTCAGCTCTTTTACTTCATCATTGCTTCCATTCACTTTAGCTACTCCTACATTCAAGTGCAAGTTTCAGGGTCTCTGCTGATATCCATTTTAGTCTTTTGTTTCTTTCCTGTCTTCTTAATGACTTTTTGCTTTGTTCTTATATGATGTCCTTGATGTCATCCCACAACTTGTCTGGTCTTTGGTCCTTAGTGTTCAATGCATCAAATCTATTCCTGAAATGGTCTCTAAATTTAGATGGGATATACTTTGGCTCTTGTGAACTTGTTTTAATTTTTGTTAACTTCAACTTGAACTTGCATATAAGCAATTGATGTCCGGTTCTGTACTCAGCCCTTGGCCTTGTTCTGACTGAGATGATGTTGAGTTTCTCCATCATCTCTTTCCACAGAAGTAAGTCAATTTGATTCCTGTGTTTTCCATCCAGTGAGGTCCACATATATAGTTGCCGTTTATGTTGTTGGAAAAAGGTATTTGCAATGAATAAGTCGTTGGTCTTGCAAAATTCTATTCTGTGATCTTTGGCATTGTTTCCATCACCACAGCCATATTTTCCAACTACTGATCCTTCTTTTTTCCAGCTTTCACATTCCAATCACCAGTAATTATCAATGTATCTTGATTGTATGTTTGATCAATGTCAGACTGCAGAAGGTGGTAAAAATCTTCAATTTCTTCTTCTTTGGCATTAGTGTTCAGTGCATGAATTTGAATAATGGTCATATTAACTGGTCTTCCTTGTAGGCATATGAATATTATCCTATCACTGATAGCATTGTATTTCAGCATAGATCTTGAAATGTTCATTTCGACAATGAATGTAACACCTTTCCTTTTCAATTTGTCTTTCCTGGCATGGTAGATCATACAATTGTCAGATTCAAAATGACTAATACCAGTCTATTTCATCTCACTAGTGCCTAGAATACCTATCTTCAAGTGATCTATTTCATTTTTGACAACTTTCAATTTTCCTAGATTCATATTTTGTACAGTCTATGTTCTGATGTTTGCAGCTGTTTCTTCTCACTTTGAATCACACCACATCAGCAAATAAAGATTCCTGAAACTTTACTCTACCCACATAGTTAAGGTTGATTCTACTTTGAGGAAGCAGCTCTTGCTCAGTTGTATTATGAGTGCCTTCCAACCTAAGAGTCTCATCTTCTGGCACTATGTCAGACAATATTTAGCTTCAGTTCATAAGTTTTTAAATAGCCAATTTTGTTTTATTTTTATTTAT
>NW_004444019.1:4027538-4043035 GCF_000243295.1 Trichechus manatus latirostris
AAAAAAAAGCAACACTAGCAGCCAACAAATGGCCCCCAGAGAGCCGCCTGCTTGGGTGTGTGGAATCCAAGCAGCCGGTGCTTCCCGGTCAAGAAACCGTGGCTGCGGGAAGCAGAGGAGCCCGAGCCAGGGCGAAGAGGGGTGGGGGGTGGGAAAGCACACACTGCAAATTACCGTTTATTTTGTCTCCTGCTGGATGCTCTGTGAGGCTGCTTTCTTGTACCCCCGTTTGCTGGTCTCTGATAGGAGTCCAAGATGGCGGATCCGTGCTGTGTTAGCTGGTAGAGGACCTCTGTATGAATCTCTTCTCGCTCTCCATTCTCTGTCAGTTTTCTCACTCCATTTGGTGCTTGGCTGAGTTCTTTATCTCTTCATTTGCTGTTTTAGGGTTTCAGGATTGTTGTATTCTCTGTTCGGCTTGGTTTTTCGGATCTTTGCTGTGAAGGGACGGTGTGGTGCTTCTGCCTAGAGCGCCATTTTGCCAGAACTCCGGCCAATTTTGTTTTAGAAGTAGATCACCAGTTCCTTCTACCTAATGTGTCTTATTCTGAAATCTCTGCTGAAATTTGTGCACCATGAGTGACACTGTTGGTATTTGAAATAGCTGTGGCATAGTTTCCAGCATCACAGCAACATGCAAGCCACCACAGAATGACAAATTGAGAGACAAGCAATGGAATGTAGGTCCTAGAGACAGCAAATTCTGTTCGTGTTTCAATTTAGATAAATGGAAGAATTAAAGGATTGCATCAAATATTCACAACACTATTCAGTTTACATGATAACGTAAATCCAGGCAGCCCTGTGTGGAAATATCATTTCTTACCTATCCATCACTATGCTTAGAGTAGAAATTAACCAAGTTCTATGACAGCTATGGCCCACATGAAAAATTTTTAGAGTTCTTTGTGAAGCTGATTGGGAGCTTACATATACTAAGCGAATTTATTTGATATCCACCCACCCATATAAACGAACATTTGTTCTTTAAATTATTTTGTTAGCAAAACTAGCAATGAAAAGTCTGAGGTATGGGTGGAAGGATGAGCAAGGTTAGACTTTCAAAATAAAACTCTGACTGGCCTATATGCTACGGTGGCTTCAAAATTTTATTATGCATCTTGGCTGGTGAGTTAATCAAAATGCTATTTCAAATATTGTGTTATGCTGAGTACTAGTTCTGCCATCTAATCGAAACCTGAAGAAATAACAAAAACATTATTTAATTATTTTGAAGATTCCAATTATAAACTGAAAGGACCAATGACATATTATAGTGTTCACCATGTAATTACATAAGATTTTGCGTATAACAGGCATAAAATGACCGTTTGCATTGTTCAGTCCTTTGACTTAAAAAAAAAAAAACTAAAAATAAGTTACATATACTCAATTCTTCACAAATGATTATAACCATTTATAAATATATGAAGATGAACACAGCACCAAAATTGGAGGAAGATTGATTAACAACCTGCAATATGCAGATGACACAACCTTGCTTGCTGAAAGTTAAGAGGACTTGAAACATTTACTGATGAAGATCAAAGACTACAGCCTTCAGTATGGATTACACCTCACATAGAGAAAACAAAAATCCTCACAACTGGACCAATAAGCAACAACATGATCAATGGAGAAAATATTGAAGTTGTTAAGGATTTTGATTTACTTGGATCCACAATCAACGCCCACGGAAACAACAGTTAAGAAATTAAACTATTTATCGCATTGGACAAATCTGCTGCAAAACACTTCTTTAAAGTGTTAAAAAAGCAAAAGTGTCACCTTGAGGACTAAGGTGTGCCTGACCCAAGCCACGGTGTTTTCAATCACCTCATATCCATGCGAAATCTGGACAATGAATAAGGAAGACCAAAGAAGAATTGACACCTTTGAATTGTGGTGTTGGCGAAGAATATTGCATATACCATGGACTGCCAAAAGAATGAATGAATCTGTCGTGGAAGAAGTACAACTGGAATGCTCCTTTGAAGCAAGGATGGTGAGACTATGTCTCACATACTTTGGACATGTTATCAGGAGGAATCAGTCCCTGCCGAAGGACATCATGCTTGGTAAAGTAGAGGGTCAGCGAAAAAGAGGAAGATCCTCAATGAGATGGAATGACACAGTAACTACAACAATGTGCTCAAGCATAGCAACAATTGTGAGGATGGTGCAGCACCTGGCAGTGTTTCATTCTGTTGTGCATAGGGTCGCTATGAGTTGGAACTGACTCGACGGCATCTAACAACAACAACAGCAGTCCCTGAAGAAGGACATCATGCTTTGTAAAGTAGAGGGTCAGCAAAAAAAAAGGAAGACCCTCAACAAGATGGAATGACACAATGTCTGCAACAATAAGCTCAGATATAGCAACGATTGTGAGGATGGTACAGGACTGGGCAGTGTTCCTTCTGTTGTAGACAGGATCACTATGAGTCAGAACTGCCTCAATGGCACCTGAAAACAACAACAAATATGTCATCTATCATCAGATTGTCAATATTGCTGGCTTACTATATATATAGATATGGACAGAAATAGATAGAAATAGTGATACGTATCCATTCTTAGGCTATAATTTAAATTATGCTTTGTTCTCACCAAGAAGTTTCTTCTAAATTAATGTTTCCATCTAACTTAATTTGTTCCTTAGACACGAAATAAGCAGATTGTTGGGAAAATTGCACCCTTTCAAACATCAGTATCCTTCATACATGTCCTTTCTTTATGATCAAATATACAAGGCTAAGTAGTTTGTCTTTGTATTGATCATTGCAGAGAGGATTGATTTGGATTCAGATTTTTTTTCAGGAGGTTTTCTTTATTTAACACTAAAAAGATTCACTTTATTATTGCTATTACATAGATATTGTACTATCTAATATGAGGCTTAATCCACATCCTTTTGCATTTACTATTCAGAAGAAAACTAGACTCATCTCCATTTTGAACAAAGACTATTCCAAATACATGTTTTTATTCTATTTAAGGTATTTCCATTTAGGCAATCCATAACAAATCTCTAATCTTAATTTTAAATTTCCTGAAATTTACATGCCTATTATTTCCCAGTGCTAAACCTTGACTGTTAAACAAGCTTTAGCTTCTTATTCTTTTTGTTGTTTAAGGAATTCCGTAATTCCTTTAAACATAATTTTAAATTGATCTCTTTATGATGTCTTTTGTTGATTTGTACACACAGTCTAGAGGGTGAAATATCTGGTTTTAAAATAAATAGATTCTACTTCTGGATTGTTTATACACAATCCAGAATTTCTGGTAAGCGCACTTTATTGATAAAGCTGTCTAAAATAAGTTTCTATTTTAAATTCTTGCCTTCCATGTGATAGACTATGAATTGATTCCCAGTCAAAGCACATTATGCACAGATACTATCCGTCAGTGGAGGCTAACATGTGATAGAGTAAGAAGAAAATTCTGATGGTCTACTTCCAAAAATCAGCCATAGAAAACCCCATGGATCACAATGGTCTAATCCACAACCAACCATGAGGATGGTGTAGGACTGGCAGCTTTTTCATTCAATTATGCACAAAGTCTCCAGGAATTTAGGGCCAACTCAAGGGTAGCTAACAATAGCACCTTCAAATCCATTATCACAGTTCTTTCCAGGTGTTATCTATTACCAATAAGGAACCTCTTACAGTTCTTTTGGTAGGGAAACCTGTGATATGCTGAATGTTTTTCTAGTTTTATGCCTGGAGACTCTTGGCTATGGTAGGGGTGAGGGTGAGAAATGTCAATAGCTTACAAGGAAACTGACTCAGTGATGACCCTCCAGAATCTTTCAAATGATTATTGCCAGCAAAATGCTGGCAACCAGTAAAATCAAGGTAATAGTTTGGTGCTCATGTTTTCTCCACCTCCCACTGTCTGTTTGTTAGACTGAGGTGGCTTTCATGTTGCTATGATATGGGAAGCTATGCCACCAGTATTTCAAATACCAACAGGGTTACCCATGGTTGATAGGTTTCAGTGGAGCTTCCAGACCAAAACAGACTAGGAAGAAAGGTTTGGCAATCTACTTCTAAAAATTAGCCAATGAAAACCTTATGATGACAACAGAATATTGTCTAGTACAGTGCTGGAAGATGAGCCTCGTACGTTGGAAGGCACTTAAAATACACAGTGGCCACAGCAAGAATGGACTCGAGCATATCAATGATCAGGAATATGGCAGGGGACCACAACAGTTCATTCTGTTTTATATGGAGTTGCTATGAGTTGGAGCCAACTCGACAGCAGCTAACGACAAAGGGAAAATTAATAACATAAACAATTTATACTATTAATAATTTAACATTAAAAAAACAACTCATTGCCATTGAGTTGATTCCGACTCATAGTATCCTATAGGACAGAGTAGAACTGCCCCATAGTGTTTCCAAGGAGTGCCTGGTGGATTTGAACTACCAACCTTTTGGTTAGCAGCCATAGCTCTTAACTACTCCACCAGGGTTTCCATAACATTATAATTAATCATTATTCTTTATTTCTCTATATTAAACTCTTCCTGTTTAACTTACTGTGTGATTTCTACTCCTGATTGGATCCAGTCTGCTACATTGTACGTACAGATGTTATCTTAGGCTGGGTTCTCTAGAGAAACAAAACCAGTAAAGCATATAAATATATATACGAAGAGATTTATATCAAGCAAACAGCTCATGCAATTGTAGAGGCTAGAACATCCCAAGTCCGTGGATCAGGGTAAATGCCTTTCCCAATTCACACAGCCACAGAAGCTAGCGAGCCCATGATTGGCAGTTCAGAGAGCAGGGCTCCCTGTCACAGGCTGTGAAGGTTGATGAATTCCAAGATCGGCAGGCAAGACGGCAAGGTTTCTCCTGATTCGCATAGCTGTAGGGGCTGGTGAATCCAAGAGCGGCAGGTCAGAGAGCAGGGCTTGGCTCACAGGCTGTGAAGATTGATGAATTCCAAGTTTGGCAGATAAGCTGACAGCTCAAGTCCCAAGAACCAGAGGTGAGAGGAAAGGAGGCAGCCGCAGGATCCAGAGTGAGCACAAAGCCAGAATGTCTGCTTATATTCAGATGCAGGCCAAGCCCCCAAGTAAACTGTCCTTCATCTGATTGGCTACTCACAGCAAATTCAGTCATGGGAGTGATCACATATAAACACTGAGAATCATGGCCTAGCCAAGTTGACACACAATCCCAACCATCACAGATGTGGTCTTTCCTTTTCTTATTTATTTATTTTTATTTTCCACATTGCAATCTGGAGCACTCCAGTAGGAAATTTTAGAAATGCCATAAATAAGCAATGCACATACACACACACGCATTTGATTAATTCATTAAAGAAGTTCACCTCTATAAGTATTAAAAATTGCAGATTACAAAAGGGGTTTCTATTTGATCTATATCTGTGCTGTCCCGATACTGTCACCACTGGCCACATGTGGCTATTTAAATTTAAATCTACATTAAATGAAATTGAAAATTCAGTTTTTCATCTAGCCACATTTCACGTTTTCAATAACCAGTGTGATCACAGATTGGACAGAGAAGATCTAGAACATTTCTATCTTTTTAGAAAGTTCTATTGAACATTGCTTATTTATACTTGGTAGATATTTAAAAAATTGCCATTTGTACCATTAAAGAGAGGATATTTTAGTATTTTACTTATAATAAAATTATTTATTTGACTCAGAATATTCCACTTGTAGGAATTAATGATAAAGAAATCCTTTCAATTATGCAGAAAAATGTGCATTTTCGAATATATATTATTCTATAATATATACATACTTATGATAAAAAATTGAAAACTAATTTAATAATTTATGAAATAGAGTGGGCTTATATTACTAAAATAATTTTAGGCCACAATTACATATATTTCCATGTAATTATCTTACATATTAAAATACTTCAGCAGTGTGTTAGATAATTACATGGAAATATATTTGTGGCATATGTAAATGAAAATTTTATATTATAAAACAGTAAGAAGTACACTGAAGCACTTTCATGTATTATGTATCTGTATATCTCTAGAAGGGAAACTAGAAGGATAAGCATTAAAATATTTACAGTGATCATTCCTCTATGACTAGATTAAAATTTTTTTTAATGTTTTTGTTTATTGCACATATAGAGAGTTTTACAACAAAACGTGCATTACTCCCTAAACATATCAGTGATACTTTCAAAATCTTGTTTATTTACTGCCATGGAATGGAACTTTGAGCCTGCAATCTGTATGTTTCTGCTTCTCATTAAAAAGAAATGCTAATGGCATTTTACGTTTGCACTTGTTGCTGCAGTTAATTCTAGTTTCAGGGACAAACCACCACAATGGTAGATGTTACCTATAGACAGTTAGTCCCTTGAGTAAAATAGAAACTTGATAAATGAAAATAAAGTGTAGTGAAGAGAAGCTTGTTACAGTTTATTAACTCACAAATCATAAACAAAATGTACTGCTTTATGGAATATTGGAATGTATTTTATTGAGTTTCATAACCTTGACTAATAGTTGCTCCATTTTCTTGAAAGACATTAGTTTATCATTCTAGGTTGAATTTCCGTTTATTAAAGAGCTCAAAAATCTCTTCCTTTTGAAGAAAACATAGCATGTGACCTTTGCTTTCATGTAAGTACAGCTTTGTCTTCTTACATACACTCAGTTAAAGTCTTTGTTCCCTTTCTCCTTCCCATTATTGTCATCAATTACCCTAGAAACTCCCATCTTCATTTTCCTCGGGTAATTGAATTGGTGAATTATTTTCACATTAATCTGGATTTTTTTTTTTTTATAATAAACATTCCCTTCAAGGCAACTTCCAACCTTAATGCTTTTTATCTCTTTCCCATAATTAAATTGGATATGATTTCTTAGAATCTTGAAAGTGGAAGATTGAAAATGCACCATTGCTTCCCAAGGGGTCAATGAAGTTTAGTCCAATTTATTTTCACCAGTAAATTCCTACTTGTCTTTTTTTATACCCTTTAAGAACCTTGATTAAATTAATGAGAGGATATTATTACAATCTTTCTTGTTTACACATTCACTTCTTCTAGTAGGAATCTGTGTTAGGAATGTCATATTACCAGGACAGATACACAGGGACCATGTGAGCCAGGGAATTTTATATTTCACAACAGTTATAAAATGATTAAAACATTTTAAGCAGTTTAGCTAAGAATCTTTCAGACATTATTACCCTCTGATAAATATTCTTATATCTTTAGCTGTTAATTTCAGTTGAGTAAGTTATTTCAGATGAGTAAACTTCAGTGGTCCTGGAAGTAGACTACAAGCCCCTACAAGTAATTGAAATAAATGTTTAGGAAATATTAGAAAATACTGAAGTGACATCACCTCTAAATTTTGTTCCCTGAAAAAAATTTCATACTTCATTCTGCTCTAGTTTCTCTAAATGTGTACATAGCATCTATCATGTTACACTCAGTGGTGGGGTGGGGTGGTCAGTAGCAAGAAAGAAAAGAGAACAGGTAAATCAAAGAGTTCACTGTTACACACATATATGCTACTGAAGCAGAGAGGAAACAGATATGTCTTGTAATGATTAAGAAAGGCAGTTTTTTGATTATTAAATTAATTATTATTAAATGTCAGTCTCATTTAGATTACCACCATATGTGGGCAATTCTAAACAATGTCAGTATAAAATACTCCTCCTCGAAAAAATATTCTTGATCTAATTCCAATACGATTTTTAAATTTCCTAATACATTTATGTCTGAGGCTGGGTTTTCTAGAGAAGCAAAACTAGTGAAGTGTATATATATATATATATATATATATATATATACACACACATATACAAGTTATGCAATACCTGTTGCCATAGAGTCAGCTACTACTTTTGGTGACCCCATGTGTGTTAGAGTAAGACTGTGCTCCACAGAGTTTTCAGTGGTTGATTTTTCAGAAGTGGATCACCAGGACTTTCTTCCTAATATATATATAGAGAAAGAGAGAAAAAAAAAGATTTATGTCACGTAGTTGCAGAGGCTGGCAAGTTCCAAGTCTGTGGAACCCAAGACTGGCAGATCAGACAGCAGGCTGCTGGCTCCAGTCCCAAGAACCTGAGGTCAGATGATGACGAGCCATACGCAGGATCTATAACAAGTGAGTGAACTTTGCCAGAATGTCCATATATATATATATATTGGATTTCCCTCAAGAAAACTCCCCTTACAACTGATTGGCTGATCACATCAGATCACATCATGTAGGATGACTAATCATTCCATAACTGCCAAATTACATCATTACATAACTGCCAAACCACTGAGAATCATGGCCCAGCCAAGCTGACACATAACCTTAACCATCACAGTATTTAAACTTCAAATTATCATATTTTTATTACTTATCCTTTCATCAATATTGTTATTTTATATGGAAGTTAATTGGACAATTCTCAGTAAACAGTTGGACTCAGATATATATGTATTCACCTACATACACTAATCTAAGTTCATAAAACATCGAGATTTTTCGAAAATAAATTCATAATGCTTTAGGATTGTTTGAGCCAGCTTTGGGTGTAGTTTGTATGTACTACATACCATACTTGCTTTTAAACAGTAGATATCTTATTATGTGAAGATGAAGTAGCTGAATTCTAGTTATTTAATTGTTCCATCCTATGTGAACACTTGAAGATTTTAAATGTTTACAATTAAGAACAGTGAAAAAGAACACAAAATGCAAGTTGTAATGTCTGCTTGGTAAGAATAAATTTTAGTTCATGCATGAAATACTTTACTAAATTTGAACAATGTCTACAAATTGAAATTATTTTTAATTAAAAAATATCTGTTTTAATAAAGAACAAATCAAGAAAATAATGATTGTTATTAGTTACTGTATGATTATTATTAAAATTCATTTTGTCATTTATAGGAAAGTATGTTAAAAATGATCGGCTCAGGTTGTCAAATATGCTAGGTAAGCACTGTGGCATAACTCAGCCAGGAAAATGTGAGTAAAATGATATAATGACTGAAACACAGGATTCAAGTCACAGTTTCGTAGGAAATGAGGTTATTAAAGTAGATGGGTTATAAGTTGATATTGCATCCAGCCCATATCTTGGCAAGTCTTATCATTCATTGATTGATTGCTTAATTTATTTATTCACTCTTTCAAGGATTATTTATTGATACTCTATTGTATTCTAGGTATTTTACTGATCACTGAGGACAGAGACATGAGCAAGAAAAATCCAGGGCCTATCTTCACAGTACATGTACCTTAGTTTTCAAAATCACACGTAAGAGAAGTTGACGAACTGTAAGTAACTACAGAGATATAAAGTGCTACTAATAAAAATACTCATGCCATTGTGCTAGTAGATTTTTAATAACATCATCTTACATATGTTATCAGTATATGAAAGGCTACATATTCGCTAGCATGTCAATTATTTTTACCCATACTTTAGAGTATTTTTTATATGGCCAGGTTACTACATTTCTAGTGTTTTAATTGTTATACAGTCAAAACTAAATTCATCAGATATTTGCTTAATTTTGGTATGATATCTGAGTTTGCAGGTGAAATCGCATTAAGTCAGTCTTTCATTTGTTTTAAAGACTAATTGTTAAGGATTTGAGGAAAGAATTAAGGAAAGATCTGTCATCTATATTACTGACCTTATTCACGGAAGAATAAAATGCAATATCAATTCAGTATTTTCTAACATTTCCTAAATATTTATTACAATTACTCTTAGGACCATTGACACTTACTCATTTATACAATGCCAAGCTGCTGGCAGGAGAATTTTTCCTTTTTCTCTTCCTCCCTCCCTTCCTTCCTTCCTTTTTCTCTCTTTCTCTCTTCCTTTCTAATGATGGCTTTGCTCACCTATCTTCGCTGAGATCTAAGAAGCCCTGCCATTAGGTTTGTGATTGTTTTAAAAAAGAGACATCTTTAGTGATACGCTTCAAAAGAGAAATATACAATGTTTTTAAAAAAAGGCTGCAAATGAAGTAGGTGACTCTTATTAGTATGAGAATAGTAGCACATATACTCTAAGTATATAATTAACAGTTTTCATCCCATGCTAACTTCTCAATCACTGATCCATTTTAGAAAACAACATGAATTAAATTGTACCTTTCAGAACTGGAAAATAGGATTTGTCTAAATACCTGGATTTATTATGACCAATGAATTATTGCTAGTACGTTTGTCTTTGAAATTTCATTTGTCATATCACCTACATTATCTACTTAATTTTTTGACATTATCTGTTTTCTCATAGCTATGAAGTTGAAAGAAAGAATCATTTATACACAAATTCTTTAAAGTGATGTTGCATTTAATTGTATGATACTGTAACTTACTGTTAACAAAAACCATTTAAAATACAAAAAAGTTTATGAACAATTTAATTATTTTCACTATCATTAAAGTGTCATAACTATGCCTAAATATTTAATGGCAATTGAGATAAAGTTTAGGTTGGCCAAATACCCCAGGTCCACACAATTGTAGTAACCTCTAGAAAATAGCTTTCTCAGTTTTCATTTAATCATTTCTAATTTGTGTAATGAATCCTGATCACTTACACAACCTTCACAGTAAAAACAGTATCTTCTTTTAATTATCTTGACATCACTATAGAATGGAAGTGACAATAATGCATAATGGGAAATATAATTGAAAGCACAGTTTACAAAATTATGTGATCACGTATAAGAATTTTTTTTTTTTTGCCAATGATATATATGTGGCACAAATTTTCAAAGTCCATGTTGTTTTAACACTACTTTGTTCAGACGCATATGTGCCAAGATGAGACCGTAGTTCTGTAACTTCACATAGACTCGTGTGTCTCAAAGGTAAGTACATTGTCTGTTCCAACAACTTGCCTTGTGTACAAATTCTGACTGATCCCTGCCCAAATCAAACTTACTAATTTCTGTGTGAATCTGTGACCAAAAGCAGCTTCCAAAACTCTATAAGAACTCTTGTCCTATCTTCCCCTTTTGAAATAACTTGGTCAAGTTGGTGCTTTCCCTTGCTCAATTCAGCTTTCTTTAATCACCAGGTTCCCCTGATTGTGTTTGCATGGGGGAAGGGGAAAGCAACAATAATTATGGGGTAAGATTCACAAAAGATGCATTAATTGACTTACTCTATTTCAAGCATTGTGCTAAAGCCTGCAATTAAAGAACTCCAATGCAATGACCTCACAGATTTGTTGTTTTAATCTATCAACCTTGCTCATATGTTCAATTCCATCCTTATACAGAATAGAACCAATTACCTGTCATTATCAATCATTTTCTGACAAATACCTTCAACTACCAGGTGCTTTCCTCTCTCCATTATGCAGACTAGAATAAACATCAATTTTCTAGTTGAACTCAGCTACCCACCTTTGTCCCATCTGGATCACATAATCTAAAATTGCTAGAGAAAATAAGAAAATTAAGTTGACATCTTTCCATTTAAAATCATGTCCACAAATCTCAACTGTGCAATCAAAACTTCCTGGAAATCCTGCTACCCTCTTGCAGTAAGTTGCTTTCTGACTCTACTATTTCATAATATATATTAATATTTTACTCTCACATCTTTCAGACCTTTCCTTCCCTTACTGTCAATGATGCCTTTATTTTATCACTGATAAAATAGAAGCATTTGACTGGAACTCAACATTCTTCTCATGAGAAAATCTTCAAAATTACCTATATCCACACCTATGTATATATTTTTATCTGCTGTCATGTGAAAAAATGCCCTGGCTTCTTACAAAGTCCAGTCCCTCCATGAGCAAGTGACTTCAACTATGTTTATCTCAAACAGTTGTTTGGAAAAAGAGATTGTAAGATATATCTAAATTTAAAAGATGTTAAATATGAAACGTGCATCTTGGACCATTTAGGGCTGGTCTTTTCTTTGTGCTTCATGACGTATTTTGATGAAAAGAAGTTATTGATCTTAAGGTATTATCCATTTTAATGCCTCAGGGCATTTACACTCACTGTCCTCTCTGCCTAGGACTCCCATCCCTCAAAGAGGACATGACTCACTCCCTCACACTTCCCAGTCTTTGCTCAAAGTCACTTCCAGATTTGTTCTGTGTAAAATTAACCTTCCCTCAGCGTTACTTATCATCTGTTCAGAAAAAATGTTAGAATGAAGAGATAAGCATTACTAATCTGTACAGAGTACAACTGCTCCATAGGGTTTTCAAAGCTGTGACCTTTTGAAAGCAGATCACCAGGCCTGTCTTCCAATGTTCCTCTGGGTGAGTTCATACGGGGTTGCTATGAGTCTGAGTCAACTAGACGGCAACTAACAATTAATAATACAGAGAAACACATACTATGAAGTGTCTGATATAAAAGATGAGAGACTATGTTCAGTATCTTCATGACTATAAATTTAAAATGGAAAAATGTCTAGAGAAATATAATTTATTAAAACTGAATAAAAATTTGAATATATGAAGTCATAAAATAAGTATAGTGACAAGTGATTTTTTTTAATATAGAGAAATACTATTATCCTGAGTATTGTTCTTATAGTAAAAAATTTAATAATTGTCTAATTAATTTTAGTAATTTACTGGTAGATTATCTGATTTTCTATGCAGAAATTGCTTCACTTACAAACGAGTAATTTTAATTTTTTAATTTTGTTTCATCATTTCTAATCCTTATTCTCTCTTTCTTTCTTTGTTAGTATGCTAACTTGAATATCTAGTATGATGTTTACAATGTTGAATAGAAATAATGAGGGTCAGAATAACACAGAACAACATTGCCAAATATCTTCAATCCCTGGTTTACAAGGAGTTTTTTTTTCCCCCATAATAAAAATATTGCATCGTATTAAATTTTAGTATTTTATATTTCTTGATATTAATATATGATTATTTCTTTAAATCCATATGATATATAAGGATTACTTTAATTGTTTCTAATATCAAGTGATTCTATTTTTTTCTCTTTGTATGAGAAACTTAGCTCATTAATTTTCAGCTGCCTCTTTTCTTTTTTTTTGCTTTTCTAATGTAAAATTTCAAGGTTAAACAAACATTATTGTCTGTTCAATATTTTGAGACACAGCATTTGATTTTTACCCAGTTCTAGACATTTCTGAATTTGAATTTTGATTTTTTCTTACTCCCTGAAGTGTAATTTAGAGATATGTTTTAAAATTTCCATACTTACATGTGTTTCTTTCTGTTGTTAACTTTTAACTTAACAAGAGTATACTCAGAGACTTTCACACATATGACTATTTGGAATGATTTCTTAAATTTGTGGGAAAAAAATTAAACATATTCCATTGCACTTGAAAATACTCTGTATTTTCCAATTGAAGGGTGCTTTGATCATAACGTGTTTTTTTTTCACAATGTTATAGTTTTTGAGTATTCAGATCTTCCTTTTTAGGCTATCTACCTTTCTGCCTTTGTATTTTTCAGGTCATCTCTTGCCTTCAGTGTTTTACAAGTCAATAAGATATATCTAGGTGCAAATTTATTTTTATTAATCCTGTGCAGGATTGATTTATCTTAGATCTGAGAATTCACCAGTGCGGTGAAATTCTCAACCATTACCTCTTTGAATATTGCTTCTCTCCTACCTTATCTTTTCATTTTGGAAATCTTTTAGAAACAGAAAGCTCTTTTTTAAAAAAAATAATATTTCATTGCGTTTTCGGTGAAGGTTTACACAGTGCTTTAGGTTCCCATTCAACAATTTCTACACAAATTGTTCAGTGGCATTGGTTATATTCTGCACAATGTGTGAACATTCTCATTACTTCCATTCTAGTTGTTCTGTTTCCTTTAATCTAGTTTCTCTGCCCCCTTACATTCTCATCTTTGTTTTAAAGTAATTGTTGACTATTTGTTCTCATACAGGTGATTCTTTAAAGAAGCACAGTATTTATGGGTAATATTAATTATTTTGTGAGCCAATTTGTTATTTAGCTACAAGGTGACCTCAGGGGTTAGTTTCTGTTCAAGGTTTTCAAGGTTTGAAGACTATCTTGGGACAGTAGTCTCTGGGAGTCCTCCAGTCTCAATCAGTTCGGTAAGTCTTTTTTGTGTTTTTTTAGGAATTTGAGGTTCTATTCCACACTTTTCTCTTGTTCTATCAGGGTCCATCTATTGTGGCTCTGATTAGAATGGTCAGTAGGGGTAGTCGGGCACATTGTACTGTATTTTTAAGCAAATAACACACACTTTCTACATTTGGTTGCTAACTGAGCCCTTCCCCTAAGAGGTATCTTTGTAAGAATGCTATTATTTTTTTTTGACAACAACATAGAAAAAAATTGGCATAGCAGCACTTAGGAAAATACCTTGCAAGGAGAGGGCGGTTGGCAAACAAATGTAGAAGGTGCACATTATTTGTGTAAAAATACAGTAGTCCTTCTGGTCTCAGGGTAGATGAGGCCGTGGTTCTTGAAGAATGTTTTTCCTGTAGACTAGTTTCTTCTTTGAGACTTTTGTTTCCTTCTTTCTCTTTTGCTCCAAATGAACAGAGACCAATACTCGTGTATCTTCAATGGCTGCTCACAAGCTTTTAAGACCATATCTCTAGATCTCTTTTTCATAATTTCCACTCTTATTATCTTGTGATGCATCATTGACAGTTTCTTCAAATCTACTCTCTAATTCACTAATTCTCTCTTCAGTGCATCCCAATCTGTTTTTGAAAAGAAATCATTGTGTTTCTAGTAACTACTATTTCATTTTTCCTTATAGAAGTTCACTTGATTCTTTTCAGTCTTCCTGATCATATTTGTTAGTATCTGGTTCCTTAGATATAATTCAGATATTCTCTTTTGTTTCTTTAAAAATATTAAACACTTTTTTCTATATTTAGTATCTAATCTTCCAAGTTTTTACGTCCAATTGTTATATGTATTGTTTTTGCTGACTCTTGCTTTTTCCTCACTTGCTCTTGAGTTTTTTTTTTGTTTTTTGTTTTTTTTTTTGAGCTGATGTTCCTTTAAACATCATCTTTGGAGATCCTTGGATCTCTAAGAACATGTCTGGTTCCTCAGAGATAGTTGTGTTTGCTTGTGCTTATAGTTGAGATACTGTCAAACCAGGATACATTTTAGTTGCTGATCCCCGGGGCCTAGAGAGTCTGTTTTAAAGACACATGTATGAGGAACAAGCTCTTTGCCAGATTCATTGCATTTATAGAGAACAAATGGTAAAATAAGTGTAAATATTTTAAAAGAATACAAGAATTCTAAAACTTAATAAATAAAACTGTATGTGAGAGAGAGAAGAATATGTTTCTATTTGATCCACTAATAATTGTTGTTGTTGTTAGGTGCCATAGAGTTAATTTTGACTCATGGTGACCCCATGTGACAGAGCAGAACTGCCCCATGGAGTTTTTTTTTTTTAATATTTTATTGTACTTCAGGTGAAGGCTTACAGAACAGATAGTTTCTCATGTAACAGTAACACACATGCT
>NW_004444019.1:4050712-4059387 GCF_000243295.1 Trichechus manatus latirostris
TTCTTACTCCGTTTGGTGTTCAGCTGAGTTCTTTATCTCTTCATTTGATGTTCTAGGGTTTCAGGATTGTTGATTCTCTGTTTGGCTTAGTTTTTCAGATCTTTGTTGTGGAGGGACGGCGTGGTGCTTCTGCCTAGACCGCCATCTTGCTAGAGTCCCCCCATGGAGTTTTTTAGGCTGGAATCTTTACAAAAGGAAATGGCCAGGTCTCTCTCCTAGGGAGCCACTGGATGGGTTTGAATTGCTAAATTTTCAGTTAGCAGCTGAGCACTTAACCATTGTGCTGCCCAAAGGGCTCCTCCACTAAAATTATAATTATAATTATAAAATTATAATATCATTTAGAATTTACACAGTTTATAAGCATTGTTGATTACAAATATTAGTAGTTCCTTTTACCAAAATTTGTATACTGTACTTACGAGTAATAACTCTTATTATAGCAGCATTTTCATTGTAGAAGAAGGGTGTGGCATAATTAAACATGCATAGAATCTGAAGTGAATGAAACAAGTGTACATTCCAAAATCAGCTCTGATACTTTCGAGCTGTGTAAACTTAAATATATTAACTCATCTCTTTAACCTCTACTTCACAGAATGAATATTAACAATGGGCTTGATAATAAGAAATGATACGTATTGAAACTTGGCAGGCACTCTTCTAAGGCAATTTAAAAAAATAAAAAAGATTAAAAACGTGGACTCATAAACGAGACCACATGGTTATAAACTTAGATCTGTCCCATACTAATTGTTGAATTTAGGGAAATTAATTAGCTTCTGTATCTGCAGTTTGCAGTCCTTTGGCAGGATCCCAATTATCATTGTGATAAGTGTCAATTGTCTTAGAATAGGAAATAATAACCTTCATCTCATTTTTCACGTCTGACTGAATAGCTTCTTCCAGTTCACAAATAGCTTCTTCCAGTTCACAAAAGAGACATCACAGGCTTCCATATACATGTAGATGCTTAATATTTTATATATATATATGTATATATATAAACGAGGTAAAATTATATATATATATAGTTAATTTTTACTCCATATTTTAAGTTTGCTTAATACATTAGTTTCTAAGAGATGCCTTCCCAAGCTCTCCCAGGCTGAATTGGGCATTCACATCCGTCTTCATTTGCTCTCAAAGTAGCCTGTTGCATCCTTTTCACTCTGTACCCTATTCATTCCTGACTCATCATTTTAAAGAGAAGGATGCATATTATTTTCTTCCCTGCAATACTTAAACTGGGGCCCAGATATTATAGGTGCTCAGTGAAAGTTGTTGAATACATAAATTACTGCAATTCAGACAAATATGTGATAGTGATATTCCACAACAATTCAGAACATTTTACCTTTCAAAGAAACATTTCTACTGCATTTACAGTATATAAATAAATACTTGGGTGTACATAAAGATAATTTCTTGTTAGCACTTGTCCTAAGTTTCGATACATCATATTTTAATTCACCACACATGCAGAAACATGACTCTTAATAACAGACATGAAACATGCCCCTTGATTCACAGATTAGAAGCTAGTATAAATCAAATAAAAATGTCCAATAAAATATTTGTTTCTGTAAGACTCATTTTAAAATAAGTGTTCTTAGTGATCAGCTTATGCAATGCAATCATGGTCTGTCTCCCTTTTTTAGAATTTCAGTATATTTATTGAAGAAAAATAAGCTAAGTTAGAAGAAAAATAAGCTAAGTTGAGTTTGAACTAAGAACTAAGTCTTTCTAAATGTTAATCAAAGAGCAACGTTGAATTAAAAAAGAAAGAAAAGAGCTAAAATTTCAGGGCACAACCTTGCTGTTTTAGAAAAGCACATCAAGTTAAGTATGCCTCACTGAACATTAGATTGTCTAAACGAAAAAGTTAATTTTAGAAATTCATCCTAATCTTTATACTATTTAATTGGTAATAGTGATGTGAAGAACTGAACTTTGTTCTTTTGCCACAACTGATTTATTTTTACTTAATATTCAGCAGATGACTAAGAGTAAGGAGTTTCTTAAAGTCAGTTTATAATGTCCCTTTGTCTGTTATAAACCAAAGGCTTTCTTAGTCATAGCCTGCTACTTTAAGTTATGCTCCCTTGGACATTTTCTCTCATTGAAATGCATCTCTTCAACACAGTGCATCTCGTGTGTATGCCTCTGCATATCACTACATATGCATATATACATATGCATGACTCACATAGAATTCTGTAAAATCATCCAAAAGAATTAACATATATTTTCCCAAGGGTTTGGATCTTAAAGGACTTAAACCAGACAGAGGTCCAAAATAAAGACGAACTTCTATCAACTGTTTCATTGTTATTTCATAACACTTTCCAGGGATGTATTTGTGCATGGCGAGCCACTTACAACTACAACATGCATCTCAATTGTAAACAAATTAAAGGCAGAGGAGTTAAAAATTTCATTTTTGAAACTACAGTTTCTAATAAACAAATATCAAGTACCCCAAAATTGTAACAAAAAAATAACTGGTGACCTCTGGAAGAGACCAGATTTTACGTATTGGCAGTGTTTCTCATAACAGTATATTTTCGACCTATGTGCATTATGGTAAGATGATTTTATTGCCTTAATATATGTGACTGTTAATTTTATGTATCAGCTTGGCTAGACTATGGTGCCTAATTGATTGGCCAAACACTAGTCTACATGCAGTTATGAAGTTGTTGTTGATATTAGATGCCGTCAAGTTGATTCTGATCCATAGCGACCCCATGATTAACAGAAAGGTTATATGATTAAATCAGTTGGCCTTAAGTAAAGTAGATTACCCTCCATAATATGAGTGGGCCTATCCAATCATTTGAAGGCCTTAAGAGGAAAAGGGAATTTCCCTACGGTGTAGTCTACCTTCATACTATGAATAGACAGTTTTCCAGAACTCCCTCACTCCTCACCCTTCCTATCGCGTGAATTATGGATTTGGGGACACAAAACTTCAAGAATCTCTAGTCCGTCACTTGACCTACAGATTTTGGACTTGCCAGCTCCGTACAATTGTGTGAGCCAATTCCTTAAAAATATCTCTTTCAATATAGCTGTAAACCTGTTGCCATCGAGTTGATTTCAACTCATAGTGACCTTATAGTGAACTTACAGGACAGAGTAGAACTGTCCCATAGAGTTTCCAAGGAGTGGCTGATGGATTTGAACTGCCAGCCTTTTGGTTAGCCATAGCTCTCAACCACTGTGCCACCAGGGCTCTGCTATAGATACAGATATAAATATATCTTACAGTTTCTATTTCTGTAGATAATTCTAAGACAGTATACTCATATAATCAACAGTAAGGAAAGATATAACTATGAAAAATTTCAGAGATAATGGATTTCATTTTATGCCTACTTACAAGATTGAACATTGCAGGATCAGGAGTTTTATGGTCAGAAGTACATAAAAGAAAAATAGTTACATCAAAATTTATTTATCTTGAAATGTGGCAAACTCAAAAATATAGATAACCAACTGAGATATATTGCATTTGTTTTTAAATAGCCATCATAACGATTAACACTAAAAGCATAAGCATCTGTTAGAATATAAATGTATATTTTTTCTTTAGAATGTGTAGTAGGAATTATGTTTGATGTTTGTTGTCTCATTTAAAAACAGAATACTTAGAAAGGTATTTGATCGAGAAAGACTGAGAAAAGTGAAGTCAGCAATATTATTATTTAATGTGTGGCCTAGAATACTTCAATTAAAATGTCTGGACTACTGGTATGTTTTCTCATCCGTTGAATAATGTTAAATCAGTAAAAACAATAACTCAATATTAAAATCCTGCTATGTGTTATTATAGTAACCCAAAGAAAAGACTTCGGAATGCTGCCCTGAGTCCTCATGAGACGAGGCATCTGAATCCCTTAAGGATGTCTATGCAGGGCAAAAACCAGACTTTGCTTGCTTTAAACGCTATTGTTTGCCTGATATTTTTCTTAGGGGAGTAATAGTCTTTCTGGTGGCAGAACCAGGATAGAAATTGGAGCAACCACCCTAACGACTCAAGTATCCTCTTAGGGATATCATCTGAATTTCTTTGGCAAAGCTTATTTTTATAATGCCAGGGTAACAATCTGTGGGAAAAAAAACAAAAACCAACATATATGTGTGTGTGTGTGCGCACGTGCGTGTGTGTGAACATAGCATCACTGATCTACTTCCATTACATAATTATGAAATTAGTCTAAGAAACTGGGCTGAATTATAGTTTTATTTGCATGGACCAGTTTCTCCAAAAGCCCTGTAAATGGATGAAAGAAATTTACCATATATGGTTTCAAGAGATATGTTTTTAATCTCCTTCATAGAAAGTGCTTACTTGCTTTGAAATAATTCTCTCCACTGTATATAAAAAAAGCACAATAAATTTAAGGTTTTATACATTTTCATGGGAAATACTCAAGCTGGGTTATGCTCTGAGAAACTGTTTCCTTTTTCTTTTTTTGTATGATATGGAGTGGGATAAGAAATAATAGAATGTGTGTAGGAAAAGATAAATATGTGCTATTGATATAAATATTATTTATTAATGCTTGTGTAATTTCACACTTAGTGTATATATGTGATGATATGATGATAAAGAATAGATGTTATTTATTATATATATGATCATCCAAACCAAACCAAACCCACTGCCATTGGGTCTATTCCAACTCAAAGGGACCCCATAGGATTTCCAAGGCTGTAAATCTTTATGGATGCTGACTACTACATCTTTCCCCTGCAGAGCTGCTGGTCGTTTTGAACCTCTGATCTTTTGGTTAGCAGTCAAGTGCTTTAACCACTGCACCACCAGGGCTCCCTAAATGATGATAAATATATTTATATATAAATATAATCATATGTATTTATATATATGCATATATATCATAAAGAATCTCTTAGCTTTCTGAGATAGAATTTTTTTCATTAATATGAAGAAATTTCTGCCTATTGAAGTGTTGTTTCTGATTACAGAAATTATACAAATCAGAATAGATTATCACTAATTGGAGATGCCAGATTATACAAACACGAAAATTATGACAAGCCTCTAATATAAAATAATATAAGCACATTTGGAGGGGGATAATTGTTTTCTTTTTTTTTTTTTTTTTAAATGTAATTCTGACTCATGATAATCCCATGTATGTCAGAGTAGAACTGTGCTCTGTAGGATTTTCTTTTATTTATTTAGTTATTGCTGTTGAGGATATAGACAGCAAAACATACATCAATTTAACAGTTTCTACATGTACCATTTAGTGACATTGAATGCATTCTTCAATTTGTGCAACCATTCTCAATCTCCTTTTCTGAGTTGTTCCTCCTCATTAACATAAATTCACGGTCTCCTAAGTTTCCTATCAAATTTTTTGAGTTGTTGTTAGCAGTTTGATCCTGTATAGATCTTTCTTAACAGAGCATAATGTTCAAGGCAGACATTTGCTTTACTAGTTAAACTATTTTTTGGTTTTAAGAAGACTTCAGGGGATAATTTTGGTTTAAGGTTTAAAGATTACCTCAGGACCATAGTTTCAGGGATTCATCCAACCTTCATGGCTCCAGGAAGTCTAGAGTCCTTAAGAACTTGAAATTCTGGTCTACATTTTCCCCCTTTTGGTCAGGATTCTTCTACAGAATCCTTGATCAAAATGTTTAATAATGGTAGCCAGACACCCTCCAGTTCTTCTAGTCTCATGGCAAAGGAGACAATTGTTCATGGAGGCAGTTATCCATATATTTCATACCCTCCTCTTGTTCCGGACTGTCTTTCTCCTCTGTTGCTCCAGGTGAACTAGGAGGTAGAACAGAAGCATGTTATTAGACCAATTAACTGGAATGTCCCATGAAAACATGACCCTAAACCTCCAAACCAAGGAACCAAATTCCATGAGGTTTTTGATTGTACATAAACAACCTCAGCAGCTACTCCTTTTTTTTTTTTTTTTTTTCTGGTTGTTCTTTTAAATGTATCTATCACACAACTTTTGCCAGTTCAGCTTTTTACAGGTGTACAGTTTATTAATGGCAATTAAAATAATTGGCTGTACAACCCTACCCTTAATCAATGGAATATTTCCATCACCGTTAACCCCATCTCTCCCCCTCCCTCGCACCCCTACTAAACACTAATAAACTTTGTTCTTTACACATTTGCATTTTCTTGTCTTTTTATCTAGGCAAGGTTGTACAATATTTGTCCTTTTGTGGTTGATTTATTTCACTGAACAAAATGTCTTCTAGCTCCATCCATATTGTAGCATGTATCATGACTTCATTTCTCCTACTGGATGAGCAGAGTCCCATTGTAGGTATGCACCACATTTTGTTTATCCATTCATCTGTTGATGGGCATTTAGGTTGTTTCCACCATTTGGCTATTGTGAATAGTGCTGCAATTAACATTGGTGTAAAAGTCTCTGTTTGGGTCTCTGCTTTCAAGTCTTTTGAGTACATACCTAGGAGTGGAATTTTGGGGTCATATGGTAGTTCTGGGGCCCTGGTGGGGCAGTAGTTAAGAGCTTGGCTGCTAACCGAAAGGTTTGCAGTTCAAATCCATCACTGTTCCTTGGAACCCCTATGGGGCAGTTCTACTCTCTCCTATAGGTTTTCTATGAGTCAGAATCCACTTGATGGCAATGAGTTTTTTTTTTTTTTTAATGGTTGTTCTAATTTTATTTTTTTGAGGAACTGCTATGCTGTTTTACGCAATGGCTGTACAATTTTGCATTCCCATTAGCAATGGATAAGGGTTCCAATTTCCCCACATCTTTGCCAACATTTGTTATTTTCTTTATTTTTTTAATCTTAGCCATCCTAGTGGGAGTGAAATAGCATCTCATTATGGTTTTGATTTACATCTCTCTGACGGCTAATGACGCTGAGCATCTATTCATGTGTTTGGTGGCCATTAGAATGTCCTCTTCGGTGACATCTCTATTCAAGTCCTTTGCCCATTTTGTGATTGGGTTTTTTGTCTTTTAGTTGTTGTCAAAGTTTTATGTATATTTTTATTTCTGGATTCTTGTTGGATGTATGGTTTCCAAAGATATTCTCCCAATCAGTAGCTTATCTTTTTACCTTTTTGGTAAAGTCTTATAAGGAACAAAACTTTTTTTTTTTTTTTTTAATTTTTATGAGGTTCTATTTATTTATTTTGTCTTTTGCTGTTTGTGTTTTTGTTATTATATTAGATAATCCATTGTTAAAAGTGGCCTGACAGCATTGCCTCTGCTTTTTCTTCTAAGAATTTTATGGTTTTATTTTGCACATTTAGGTTCTGAATCCATTCTGTATTTGTTTTTGTGTGTAGTGTGAGAATGGATCCTGTTTCATTTTCTGCATGTGGAAATCCAATTTTTCACTATCATTTATTGAAGAGACTCATCTTTCTCTATTGAATGGACTTAGCCTCCGTGTCAAAAATCCATTGACCATAAATATGTGGATTTATTTCTGGACTCTCAATTCTATTCCATTGGTCTATTTGTCTGTTGTTATACCAGTACCAGGATGTTTTGATTACTGTGGCTGTATAGTACGTTTTAAAATCAGAAAGTATGAGTCCTCCAACTTGGTTCTTCTCTCTCAACATTGCTTTAGCTATTCAAGGACTCTTGCCATTCCATATAAAGTTGACGATTTGTTTTCTATTTCTGTAAAGAAGGCTGTTGAAATTTTTAATCTATAGATCACTTTGAGTAGTATTGACAACTTAACAATATTAAGTCTTCCAATCCATGAACATGGAGCATGTTTCCATTTATTTAAGTCTTCTTTAATCTCTTTCAGCAGTGTTTTATTGTTTTCATTGTGTAAGTCCTTCACATCCCTGGTTAGATTTATTCCTAGATATTTTATTCTCTTAGATGCTATTGTAAAGGGACTCGTTTCTCTAATTTCCCTTTCAGATTTTATCATTGTTGGTATATAGAAACCCAACTGATTTTTGCTTTTTGACCTTGTACCCTGGAACTTTGCTAAATTTCTCTATTAGTTCTAGAAGTTTTCTTGTGGACTCTTCGGGCTTTTCTATATATAGGCTCATATCATCCATGATAAAGATTATTTTACTCTTCTTTTCCAATATGGATACTGTCAGGTGCCTCTGGGCACTTATTGGTGGAGCTAGGCTTGCCGACCCACTGAGCGAGGGAGCTGAGTGCCTGTGCACAGGAGGCTTCCTGGTGGAGTGGGGTGCCTCCGGGCACTTATACCGGTGGAGCTACTGAGCTTTGGAACATTTGCCCCAGCAGGGAAGATGTGGGCATAAGGCCCAAGGGCCAAAAGGCCACAGGAAACAGAAGCAGAAGCTGAAGAGACAAGGGACACAAGAAGCCGAGCTGCCTCAGTCTCAAAAGGTATGGCCGAGACCTCAGGGGTTGCAAGGGTGGAGCAACAGCCTCTGGTGTTTCTAAGGGTGGAGTTGCCACTCAGATGGACTGGGAGAATGGTGCACCTAAAGCCAAGGGAGCAGAGTTGCTGTCCCAGTGGGCCTGGAAGGTGGAGCTGAAGCCCAGGGCCGAGGGGCCTCCACTCAAAATCTGGAGAGTGGGGCCAATACCTAGAGTCTGGAGGGCAGGGCTACTGTGTAAATTGTCTCAGAGAACAGAAGATTATTTTCAAAGCCTTGAGGGCTAATGTAAAGTGTTCTG
>NW_004444019.1:4059487-4142399 GCF_000243295.1 Trichechus manatus latirostris
TGCAAGGATGTGATTTTGGGGGGGCCAAAGGGTGGAATGTCATGGTTTGAATTATGTCCCCCCAAAAAATGTGTGTATCAGTTTGGCTGGGCCATGAATCCTGGTACTGTGTGATTTTCCTATATGTTGTAAATCCTGCCTCTATGAAGTTAATGAGGGAAGATGGGTGGCAGTTGTGTTAGTAAGGCAGGACTGGATCTACAAGACTGGATCGTGTCCTGAGGCAATCTCTTGAGATATAAAAGACAGACGTGAGCAGTGAGACAGGGGGACCTCATACCATCAGGAAAGCAGTGCCGTGAGCAGAGCGCATCCTTTGGACTGGTCTCCCTGTGCAGAGAAGCTCCTAGTCTGGGGAAACACTGAAGAGAAGGCCAACAGAGAGGAAAAGCTTACTCCTGGAGCTGACACCCTGAAATTGAACTTTTAGCTTACTTTGACTGTGAGGAAATAAACTTCTCTTTGTTAAAACCATCCACTTGTGGCATTTCTGTTATGGCAGCACTAGATAACTAAGACAGATACCTTTTATTTCTTTTTCTTATCTTATTGCTCTGGCTAGGACTTCTAATACAGTATTGAATAGAAGTCTTGAGAGAAGACACCCTTGTCTTGTTCCCAATTTCAAGAGGAAAGCTCTCAGTTTTTCTCCATTAATTATAATGTTGGCTGTTGGCTTTTTATATATGCCTTGAATCATTTTGAGGAATTTCCCTTCTATTCAAATCTTCTTTAGGGTTTTCATCAAGAAAGAGTGGTGGATTTTATCAAATGTTTTTTCTGCATCGATAGAGATGATCATGTGGTTCTTTTTCCTTGTTCTTTTGATGTGGTGTATTATGTTGATTGATTTTCTAATGCTGAACCATTCCTGCATTCCTGGAATAAATCCAATGTGGTCATGGGTATAACTCTTTTAAAATGCTGTTGGATTCTGTTCACTAGTATTTTGTTGAGGATTCTTGTATCTATATTTATAAAGGATATTGGCCTGTAGTTTTCTTTTCCTGTGGTGCCTTTGTCTGGTTTTGGTATCAGGGTTATATATGCTTCATAGAATGAATTAGGAAGTATTTCTTCCTTCTCTATCTTTTGGAAGCATTTAAACAGTATCGATATCAGTTCTTCTCTAAATGTTCAGTGGAATTCCACAGTGAAGCCATCTGGTCCAGGACTTTTTTGTTGTTGTTGTTGGGAGGTTTTTATGTTTGACAATATATTCCCTCTTTAAATTTTACATGAAATATAGTTATATGTTTCTAGTTCTGAAAAATTTAAAATCTTAACACAGACTTATGAACCATAGACTAAAGGTTTCAGTTATAAAGAAACAGACTATACCAATGTACAGCTCAGTACCCTTTTGTCTTCACATAATTTATTTCACTGACTGTTGCTATACCATTTAACAATATAAATATTAGTCTGAAATAGAAAAAAAAAGATATCTACAGAAATTAAAATTGTATTTTTTAAGTAATTAAATTATAGTTATATGACTGGTGCATTGTATTTTGAGGGGTATAAAGATGCAACCTAGAGCTGTTGATTATGTCATATCAGAAAGAAAAGATCCTAGCACAATAATCATTGTTGTTATTCTTCACATAGGATCCTGAGGCCAACTGCTTAGAGATTGAAACCTGTCAACCACAATTGATTTAACAAGGACAATCCCATAAAGGACTTACATCCATACTACTCTCTCAAACGTCAGTCTCTAGAGGACCACAGAGACAGGCCTGGGTGGATAAATATTTCGAATAGTCTTATTGCAGTAGTTCTGAGAGTTTCTTATTGACAATATCAAAAGCTTTAAGGAAGTGTTCTGCATAATAAATGCTCAAATACAGTTCTAGAAAGGTCTTTGAAGGATAATGCTTTTTAATTTAATAGATGGGTTATAGGAAATGTATTGAGCAGTTTGCCAGAGACTCCAACTCTAGCTAATGAAAAGGTGCCAACTCTGTGAGTCAGAATGTTAGATTGTAAGTTATTCAGAATTATTCTGAGAAGATATCCAAACATAGAAACACCTGAAACTTTGATTCTGAATCCATTTACATAAATTATTTTCAAGGAGTCTTACAAACTTAACACATACACACAGTAATACTCATAGTGAGGCCTTGTAGAAGAGGTAGATCACTAGAGTTTGATTGAAGGGATATAATTTTATGAATTAATATGGTCGTGTTAACAAAACTTGGCATGTTAACCCTGAAAGATGTTATGCAAGATAGAAAGAAGCTGAATAAAAATAAATAAACATAAACCAGATTTTAGCCACCTACTGCACAGGCATGGTAGTTAAGAAGTCTCATAAACTTAAATTATATTCTCACACATTATTTAATGAGCCAACTGCATTTAATCAGCTGGCTGTCAATTCAAACAGGCTTACGTAATTCTCTGTGAGGAGCCTCAATCTATGAAAACTAATAAAGACCTCAGTAACAGCAGCCCACTAAAGATGACTAGGAAGATTATAGGATGCCATATGAGTTTTGCAAATAAAAATGATGCTTTACTTGTTAAAGTTGCATTCTGGGCTTTCCTTTGAGGTGATTTCCCAGAAATATATGCTTGAATGTGCATTTAAACTTTATGATCAGTTGTTGTTTTCAACAGGAAAAGATCTCCGAAAGATGGGTATTTTTAGGCCACAAAATGGCCTATAAAGAAAAATCAAAACTTTTGAAATAGACTTGGTTCTATCAGATTTTCTTATGCTAAATGTATTTTTTTCAGTGTTAATTATTAGAAGTTATTCTTGCTATGTGGGAATAAAGTATTTACAAGTAATTTAATGTTATTATTGTATTCATATTATTGTGCCTTTATATAAGATAATATATTGTGAATTTCTTAGATTAGGTATTTCTGAGGCAACTCCTTTACCTATCTATCCATCCATCCAACCATCCATCCATCCATCCATCCACCCACCTGCCTGCCCTCCCGCCCTCTCATCTACCCACCTACCCATCCATCCATCCATCCATGCATCTATCTGATAGACGGCTTTATTGAAAGTACTCACCAAAATAATTAGAGGTGATATAATAAGCCAAGAAGGGTTGGATGATTAACTGAACCAGTTACTTGAGTTTTGCTAATTGACTTGGGCAAATTTTGAACTTCATAATAGAAAGTGGAGTTGAATGTGAAGGTATAGGGTAAACCTGGACAAGCATTATGTTTTTATTTATTTTTGTTGAGAATAGACACAGAAAAACATACACCAATTCAACCATTTCTACATATACAATTTAGTGACATTGATTACATTCTTTGAGTTGTGGAACCATTCTCACCCTCATTTTCTGTGTTTTTTTTTCCCCCTGTTAAGGGAAACTCACTGCCCCCTAAGGTTCATATTTAGTCTTTAAAGTTGCTATTTTCACTGTGATCCCATATAGGTAGTTCTTAAAAGAGCATAATGTTTAAAGCAGACATTATTTGCTAGCTAAGTTAAACTATCATTTGGCTTTAAGAAGACTTCAGGGGATAATTTTGGTTTAAGGTTTAAAGATTATCTCAGGGCAATAGTTTCAGGGGTTCATCCAACCTTCATGGCTCCAGAAAGTCTGGAGTCCATGAGAATTTGAGATTCTGTTCTACATTTTTCCCCGTTTGCTTAGGATTTTTCTATAAAATCTTTGATCAAAATGTTTAGTAATTGTAGCCGGGCACCGTTCGGTTCTTCTGATCTCATGGCAAGGAAGGAATTTTTTCATGGAGGCAATTAGCTACACACTCCATATCGTTTCCTGTTCCTGACCCTCCTTCTTTTTCTATCAAGCATTATGTTTTGATGAGGAAAACTAATCATGAACTAAGGTAAGATGGTCACATAGATGACGAAAATGTTGTAGGAAATAAAATGCTTTCCCCTTCATGGAGAAAGGTTTTCAAACTTTTTTTTAGAAGAATTTTTTTTTTTTTAACTAAAGTGATGCTATAAAGATTATAACTAAATAAATATATTAAGCACATGAAAACCAATTAGTTCTGAAAGAAGTAGGAAGGAACAATAAGAAGCTACACTTTTCCAGATTCTGCTCACCTCCCACCCCTCCAACACCTCCTGTAGTGGTCTCTGTTCAGCCTACACAGAACCCTATGGCCAAACGGTTCTGTAAAGCAGAGTTTTAAGGAAAATTTCCTTTAAAACATAACCAGAATTTCCTGTTTACAGATAGACTAGCGTAGTAGATATGGGTACACTAAGATCTCTGCTTCATGGCCAACTTAAATTCAAATTTCAGTTACTAAAAATGTCACCGGCTGACACCTCACACCTTCAATATCGCTAGGCATTCTTTGGCTGAAGAGGATTGTCTTGCCCAAGATCAAATCCCCTTCCAGAAAGACACAGCAATGGCAAACTGGCGTGGGGACAGAGAGGCCAGGCCCTTTTCCCTCACATCAAGATTTCTGAGGGCTCATTCTTGTTCCAGAGTTCCCCTTAGGGTGAGTAGAGGCCTCAGTTGTAACTGCATTATAGATCAGCTACTTTCCTTTGCATAATCAGCAGCTCACTCATGGACAATGTGAAGTAGATAGCAGGTGCTGACATGCCAAGCTCAGGTCTTCCTAAACTTGTGTTGCTTGGGAATGCAACCTCAAGCAAGTGGTCAATGACACATAAGGCTCTTCTGGCCTGATGCTCAACAAGTACTATAAGAAAATGTTGAAAAGAATTTTGAAGACAGAATTTAAGAAAGTTGATTATGATAGGTGAAAAACATGTCCACAATGATTTTTAGTTTCTCCCATGAAAAATTGGAATCATTCCCCTCTTTGAATTAGGAATGGCCCTGTGCTTTGCTCTGACCAATAAAATTCATTGACTATACACTTAATATGGGTGAATTGTGTGGAATGTAAATTATACCTCAATGAAGTTCAATAAATTTTGAAAATATAGTAGTAATGGTTCTTCTTCTAAAGATCATAGTACACTTAGGTCTTTTGTCAATATTTCTTGTTATAACAGCCTTTACTTTAATGAGAAAACTGTCCAGCATACTGAGAAGTGCATGGACTTTGGAGCTGGTCAAATAGATGCAAACATCAACTCTGACACTTTCACCGTGTGGTCAAAACATATTATGTAATATATTATGGCATCATTTTTCTTGAGAGTATTAGCAATAGTGTGGGAAGTGCCTGGCACTAAGTAAAACTAATAATGATAAAAGTTAACATAATCGAGCATTTTTTCTAAGTATTTGCTGTTGTTGTTGTTGTGTGCCATCGAGTCAATTCCAATTCATAGTGACCCTGTAAGACAGAGTAGAACTGCCCAATAGGGCTCCCTAGACTGTAATCTTTATGGGAGTAGATTGCCAGGTCTTTCTCCCCTGCAGCCACTGGTGGATTTGAACAGTCAACCTTTTGGTTAACAGCCAAGCACATAACCATTGCGCCAGCAGGGCTCTTTAAGAATACTGATTGAAAGAGTGAGCAGTGAGGATCTGATTGCCTGCATAGGCAGAGCCTGGATCTTCCACAAACACAGAAGAAATTTCCCGAAAATTGCTTCTCTTCTACGTGCATCAGGAACTTGTCTGTATAAAATGCTTCTAATCTCCTAGAATAATGTCTAATGATTACATAAGTGCTCAATAATATCTGCTATTATCATTATTACTATTCTAGGTATTATTATGGTTAATACCTTATAAGTTTTTAATGGATTTATGTGTAAGGGGCTTAAAGTGTTTCTGTGTGCTGTTGAGTTGATTCCAACTCATAGTGACCCTATATAGGATGAAGTAAAACTGCCCCATAGGGTTTCCTTGGCCATAAATCGCAGTCACTGGTGGGTTTGAACAGCTGACCTTTTGGTTAGCAGCTGAGAGTTTAACCATTGCACCACCAGGGCTCCTTCTGCATATTGGTAGTGCTCCATAAACGTTAGCACAATTTACCTAAATTAGTTAATCTGTACAACGGTTAATTAGATGGATATTATTGTTATGCCCAATTTACATTAGGTAGAAACAAGTGGTAGCTATTAATACAATAGCAAATTCACTTTTAACTTATACCATTTTGTCTATAAGAGCTTTTTCCAGGCTCCTAAATCTCTATTTACATGAGGATTATCTGTCCCCCCAAGTTAGCAATATTAACTCTGTCTGCAACCAGGCAGGGCATTTCTTTTGAGGAAAAAAAAAAAGTTGATATCTTGAATAAAAACAATAGAAAGTTTCCTGTATGGTATAACTCTTTCCATGGAAACTCCCTAGTATTACCCCCATTTCTCAACTCTATTAATTGTTGTCTAGGGACACATTGCTAAATTTTCTCAGTTATCTCAGGTCTTGTAACTCCACATTTGTTAACAGTTTAAAGTGCACTCATATTAGTATCAATCACTCATGTTTTGTTAGTCAATTCAGGTCCTCTAAACTCTTGTGATGTTTACCCCAATCATTGCTAAAGTCCTTGAGGACACAGGATATAGATTTTGAATACTTCTATTCTTCTACCAAAGGGTACCAGCTATGCTATGCCTCTCCAACCCCCAACACTTTCAGGCGTCAGGTGCAATCACCTACATGCTGAAGACCTTGATTGACCGAAACTGCTTTATAGTACTGAAGTCCTGAATGAGAGGCAGCCATGCAGTATTGATAAATAGGTGGTAACAGGCCCCTCTGCCTGAACTGGGTTTGACTTTGTTGTCTGGGCCACAAAACAATGCTGTTTCGATTCCCAAAGATACAGCACGTTACTACAAATAGTGCTCAGTTAATCTTTTAATCACTTCTCTCTTCCTAGGGCTCAGGCATAAGTGCATGGTTGTGGGACACCAATGTCACTTATGGACAAAATCACCTTATGGACAAACTCCAATGCTCCAGTTAGCTCCTCTTTGGAGAATGCAGTCATTTGACTGTGTTACACAAAAGCCTTGTGAAAACTGACTTCTTCTAAGAATTTCCCACCAGTGTATGACAATAGGGATTCAGCCATGGACAGGGCTTTGGCTGGAGCTGAGCATTAATTCTTTGATAATATTGTAATTTTGAAGATAAGAATGTATCACTTTTGATACTGGTAAATTATTTCATCATTAAAAATGAAACTCAAAGCAATAATAGATAATATACACATCATCCGAATGTATCACATCCAAATGTAATACAGTAATATTTCAGAGCTTCTGGTGTAAGAATCCTTCTGGTGACATTTAAATGCCAGCTGGGTGACCATGAGAAAGTTAATTAACTTTCTTCGGTCAGCTTTTTCATTTTTAAAATAGAGTTAATAATACAAGCATAATTCATAGAAGATTTTTAAAGAAGGGTACTTGGCACAAACTGAATATTTAATTGTTGGTTGCCATCGAGTCAGCAGAATAAAACATTGCTCAGTCCTGCGCCATCTTCATGACCCTTGGCATATTCAAGTCCATTGTTATTGGTATTGTGTAGTGCCTTTCAAGCTAGGAGCTCATATTACACTATATCTAACAGTTTTCTGTTGTGATCCATATGGTTTTCAATGGCTAATTTTCAGAAGTAGATCGCCAGTTCTTTCTTTCTAGTCTCTTAGGCTACAAGCTCTGATGAAATCTGTCCACCATGGATGACTCTGCTGGTCTTTGAAATACTGATAACATAGCTTCTGACATCATAGCAACACACAAGCCATCACAGTATGACAAACCAATGGATGGAGAGTGGAAGCATTAAATAAACAATAGTTATTATAATCATTTTTTGTTGTGTAATTAATACATTTCTTTCCACCAAAAGAAAGAAGTTTGTAATTTTAACTTGTTCTTGTCCTAAAAAGAGAGACAAGCTCGATACATGGCATGGGGGCAGGAGTCCTGTGCCTCTCGGGGGCTGTAATGTGCTGCATCCCTGAAGGGCCCAGGGAAAGGGGTCTGGGCTGAGGAACTTTGGTGCCAAATGCCCTTGAAATGGACTCAAAGAGTCTCAAAGCACAATGTAAACCAGGCCAGCTTGCTGGTCTGCAGAGAGTCAGGTTTCTGACCCAGAATGTGGAAGTCCGTGGCAGGCTCAGGTGTCCTTGCAGGGGCTGGGAGGGGAAGATAATCAAGTCCCTTTGGACCCACAAGGCTGATGAATCATCACCCACAGTGAAACTTACAAGTCTCAGACCTTAGGCTTCATGCTTGCCGTTATACAAAGGGAGGGGCCAAGATGGTGGAGTAGTCAGATGCTTCTTGTGAATCCTCTTACAACAAAGACCAGAAAAAACAAGTTAATTGATTATATATGACAATCTAGGGGCCCTGAACATCAAAAGCAAAATTAAGGAATAAGACTGAGTGGCAGTAGGAGGGAGAGAAGGTTGAGAAGCAGCGAGTAGTTGCCAGACCTGACCTAGTGGGAGCCGGCACCCTTCAGGTCAGATAGGCTGGCTTGCTCAGTGAGGCAAGCAGTGGCATTCAGGAGGCGTTTTCCATATTGGGAGAGACCAAGTGGCAGAGAGTCTACCCGGGCCTCCAGAACCAGTAAAAAGCAGCGCTCAATTGGCAAAAGATAAGTACATAAGTCTGACCTACCATGCAAATCAAAAAACACCTCTTTTGGGAGAAATCTCACCTCCATTTACCTGCCCCCTCACCTCTCTGCACCGTGTCCCAGGCTGACTTCAGCAATTGCCACATTCCCTGAGCGAGAAGTAGGATTCGTCACATACCCTGGACCATTCTACCAGCCTTGAAGGGGGAACAAATTAACAAATAGGAAAAAATAATCTGCCAGCTCCCCTAAACAAGGAACTCAGGGTTGGCACAGATCCTTTGCCTAGGTACAGGCATAAGGGGTCCATGGATTTGGAATGCCTTTCACCCCTGCATAGACCTTTGTGAGCCCATTTCAACAGTGTAGGTCCTCATTAGCACAGTACAACAGGGTATATACCTGAAGCCTAACTTCAACTGTACCAACTATACGGCACAGTGACAGGTTTGTGACATTTGACACCACTCTACTCATTAAGCAAGTTCTTCACCTACCCACATCAGAGGCCTGATGACTGGTGGCTCCACCCATGCCACCTAGCCACCTGGAACAGGGGTCCAAGAATAAGTGGTGCTTCCCAGTCCTTACAGCCAACAGCACTGGTTGCCCATAGTCTGGCTGCAAAACCCACCCACCTATGTGCTCTAGGGAACAGGGACAGACTTTCCTCCCAGACACTCAGAGGCAGACTTCAGCCCCCTGCCTTACTCAGAATATGACCCCTTAATGCAGCCAGATACCTATGCCTACACCAATCACCCCTGTCCCTCTAGGACTGTAGGTGAGAGCCTGCACCACACACTTAGTGACTGACTACATGGACACCTGAGCTGAATCCATACAAGAAAAGTATACGGACTCCTGGACTCATATGCCTAGTAACATCTCTAACCACCTGGTGCCAGGATGTTAGAACTTCAAACGTGCCAATAATCAAACTAGCTCATGCAAGCAGCCTATTTACGCATACCAAAACAAAACAAAGCAAGAAGCAAGCACACAGTAAACAAACATAAAATAAATAAATATAATAATTTACTGATTATGCAGAGAAAACAGTCAGTATCAAATCACCTGAAGAGGCAGACTGTGATGGCTTCAGCAAGATTCCACAACAAAGAATCAAGAAGTTTTCCTGAGGAAGAGAACTTCTTGGGATTACTGAAGGTAGAATACAAAAGATTAATATGCAGAACTCTTCAAGAGATCAGGAAGGAGATCATGCAAAACACAGACCAAGCAACAGAGGAACTTAAGAAGATTAGAGAAGAGCATAATGACAAATTTAACAAGCTGCAAGAATCCATAGAGAGACAGCAATCAGAAATCCAGAAGACTAACAATAAAATTTCAGAATTAAACAACTCAATAGAAAGTCATAGGGGCAAAATTGGGGCAATGGGAGTCAGAATTAGTGAGACTGAAGATAAAGCACTTGACACCAACTTATTTGAGGAAAAATCAGATAAAGGAATTTAAAAAAATGAAGAAACCCTAAGAATTATGTGGGACTCTATCAAGAGGAATAACCAACGAGTGACTGGAGTACAAGAACGGGGGGAATAACAGAAAATACAGAGATAATTGTTGAAGACTTGTTGGCAAAAAACTTTCCTGATATTGTAAAAGATGAGAAGATATCTATCCAAGATGCTCATTGAACCCTACATAAGGTAGATCCCCCAAAAAAGTCACCAAGACATATTATAATCAAAGTTGCCACAACCAAAGATAAAGAGAGAATTTTAAGTGCTGCTAGGGATAAATGAAAAGTCCTCTACAAAGGAGAGTCAATAAGACGAAGCTAGGACTACTCAGCAGAAACCATGCAGGGAAGAAGGCAATGGGATGACATATATAAAGCCTTTAAGGACAAAAAAATTGCCAGCCAAGAATTATTTTCCCAGCAAAAATGTCTCTCAAATATGATGGTAAAATTGGGGCATTTCCAGATAAACATAAGATTAGGGAATTTGCAAAAACCAAACCAAAATTACAAGACGTACAGAAAGGAGTTCTCCAGTTAGAAAATTGATAACATCAGATAACAACCCAAGACTGGAACACAGGATGGAGTAACCAGATATCAACCCAGATAGGAAAGTCACAAAAATAAATCAAAACTAAAACACCGAAAACAGGGAAACAGAGACATCAACATGTAAAAGAGGACAAAATTAAAATAAAAAAGAGAGACTCAATAACGTAGTCATAGATCTTGCATATGGGGAGGAGGTCAAGGCAATATAGAGAAATAAAAGATTAGTTTAAACTTAGAAAAATAGAGGTAAATATTAAGGTAACCACAAAAGAAACTAACAATCCTACATATCAAAATAAAAAGCAAGAAAAACAAAAAGACTCAGCAAACACAAAATCAACAACAATGAAAAAGGTGAAAAGAAAATTAATAAAGAAAAACGACTTAGCCCAGAAAAGTAAGTGGAACAAAGAAACTGTCAACAACACTCACAAAAAGCCATTGAAATGACAGCACTAAACTCATACCTATCAATAATTACACTGAATGTAAATGGACTAAATGCACCAATAAAGAGACAGAGTGGCAGAATGGATTAGAAAGCATGATCCATCTATATGCTGCCTACAAGAGGCACATCTTAGACTTAAAGACACAAGCAAACTAAAATTCAAAGGATGGAAAAAATATATCAAGCAAACAACACTCAAAAAACAGCAGGAGTGGCAATATTAATCTCTGACAAAATAAACTTTAAAGTAAAATCCACCACAAAGAATAAAGAAGGACACTATATAATGATTAAAAGGTCAGTACACCAGGAGGACATAACCATAACAAATATTTATGCACCAAATGACAGGCTCCAAAATACATAAAACAAACTCTAACAGCATTGAAAAGAGAGATAGACTGCTCCCCAATAATAGTAGGGGACTTCACACCACATTTGGTGAAGGACAGAACATCCAGAAAGAAGCTCAATAAAGACACAGAAGATCTAAATGCCATAATCAATCAACTTGATCTCATAGACATACACAGAGCACACCACCCAACAGGAGTCAAGTACAGTTTCTTTTACAATGCAAATGGAATGTTCTCCAGAATAGACCACATATTAGGCCATAAAGCAAGCCTTAACAGAATCCAAAACATCGAAATATTACAAAGCATCTTTTGTGACCATAAAGCCATAGAAGTAGAAATCAATAACAGAAAAAGCAAGGAAAAAAAAAATCAAACACATGGAAACTGAACAATGACTTGCTCAAAAACCACTGGGTTATAGAAGAAATTAAGGATGGAATAAAGAAATTCATAGAATCAAACAAGAATGAAAACACATCCTACCAGAACCCTTGGAAAACAGCAAAAGCAGTGCTTGGAGGTCAGTTTATAGCAATAAATGCACACATCCAAAAAGAAGAAAGGGCCAAAATCAAAACATTAACCCTACAACTGGAACAAGTAGAAAGAGAGGAGTAAAAGAAGCCCTCAGTTGCCAGAAGAAAGGAAATAATAAGAATTAGATCAGAATTAAATGAAATAAAGAATAGAGAAACAATTGAAAGAGTTAATAAGACTAAAAACTGGATCTTTGAAAAGATCAACAAACTATTGGCCAAACTGACAAAAGAAAAACAGGTGAGGAAGCAAATAACCCAAATAAAAATTGAGATGGGCAATATCACCTAACTGAAAAGAAAATAATAATATGAAAAATTGTACTCTGACAAATTTGAAAACCTAGAAGAAATGGACCAATTTCTAGAAACACATTACCTACCTAAATTAACACAAACAGAGGTGCAACAACTAAAATAAACCTATAACAAAAGAAGAGATTGAAAAACTAATTAAAAAACTCCCCAAAAAAAGCCATGGTGCTGACAGTTCTCTCAAACTCTCAGAGAAGAGTTAACAGCACTACTGTGAAAGGTATTTCAGAGTATCGAAAAGGATGGAATACTCCCAGACTTATTCTATGAAGCAAGCATATCCCTGAAACCAAAACCAGGTAAAGATGCCACAAAAAAAGAAAATTGCAGACCAATATCCCTCATGAACATAGACGCAAACATCCTCAACAAAATTCTCCAATAGAATTCAACAACATATCAAAAAAATAAATCACCAGACTGAGTGGGATTTATACCAAGTATGCAAGGATGGTTCAGCATTAGAAAAACAATCAATATAATGCATCACATAAATAAAAAAAAATGAAAAGAACCACATGATCTTATCAACTGATTCAGAAAAGGAATTTGACAAAGTCCAATGCCCATCCATAATAAAAACTCTCAACAAAATAGGAACAGAAGAGAAATTCCTCAACCTAATTAAAGGCATTTATACAAAGCCAACAGCTAACATCATCCAAAACGGAGAGACTCTGAAACCATTCCCCTTGAGAACAGGAACCAGACAAGGATGTCCTTTATCACCACTCTTATTCAACATTGTGCTGGAGGTCCTAGCCAAAGCAATTAGGCTAGAAAAAGAAATAAAGGGCATCCAGATTGGTCAGGAAGAAGTAGAAGTATCTCTATTTGCAGTTGATATGATCTTCTACACAGGAAACCACATAAAATCCACAAGAAAACTACTGGAACTAATAGAAGATTTCAGCAAAGTATCAGGATACAATATAAACATACAAAAATCAGTTGGATTCCTCTACACCAGCAAAGAAAACTTCGAAGAGGAAATCACCAACTCAATACCATTTACAATACCCCCAAGAAGATAAAATTCTAACCAGAGATGTAAAAGATCTATACAAAGAAAACTGCAAGACACTACTGCAAGAAATCAAAAGAGACCTACATAAGTGGAAAAACATACCTTGCTCATGGATAGGAAGACTGAACATTGTGAAAATGTCAATTCTGCCCAAAGCAAACTGCAGATACAATGCAATCCCAATCCAAATTCCAATAGCATTTTTTAATGAGGTGGAGAAACAAAGCACCAACTTCATATAGAAAGGGAAGAGGTCCATCTAAGATACATCAATTTGTCATAACAACCTGGAACAAAGGAGAATGAAGAACAACAAAGACAGGAAAATATTAGCCCAAGAGACAGAAAGGGCCACATAAACCAGTGACTCCAGCAGTATGAGATGAGAAGAACTAGACGGTGCCCAGCTACCACCAGTGACCACCCTGACAGAGAACATAATAGAGAGTCCCTGAGAGAGCAAGAGAAAAGTGGGGTGCAGAACTCAAATTCTAGTAAAAAGACCAGACTAAATGGTTTGACCGAGACTGGAGGAATCCTGGAAGACATGGCCCCTGGACTCTCTGTTAGCCCAAAACTAAAACCATTCCTGAGGCCAACGCTTCAGATGAAGATTAGACTGGACTATAAGATGTAAGATGATACTCATGAAGAGTGTGCTTTTTAGCTCAAGTAGATACATGAGACTAAATGAGCAGCTCCTGTCCAGAGGTGAGATGAGAAGGCTGAAAGGGGCAGGAGCTGTTTGAATGGACACGGGAAATATAGGATGGACAGGAAGAGTGTGCTGTCACAGTACAGGGAGAGCAACTAGGGTCACATAACAATGTGTGTATAAACTTTCGTATGAGAAACTAACTTGAATTGTAAACTTTCACTTAAATCACAATAAAATTTTTTTTTTGCATCTAAAAGGAGAGACAGTTAATGCTAAAATATAAATATATGAATGCTAATAAATTATGATATATAATTTAAAATCATTTCATGAAATTTTAAAAGAATGATTCAGACATGTATTAACATACAACAATTTCCATATTGTTCTGAAAAAAAAAACATTACGGAGGATCAAACATTTTATTTTATAACAATAACAAATATCTATATCTGTATACAAAATATGGTTAGATCTGGTTATACAGCATTGATTATATCTAAGAAATGGATTTCTTGATTTCTATTTTTTTCTTTACCATACTGATTGAATTTTTCAGTTTGTGTTACATGTGATCAGAAAAAATATAGCTATTTTAAGTTAACAAGTAAGATATATATGAGCATGTCTGAGCTTGAAAAAAGTTTCATATTAGCTTATTTATTTTAAATTTGTCCTAAATGCATGTGAAGAAAGAAATCATCTTGTCATAATTATGATTTCATTCAAATAGGAATAAAGTTATTTAAATAGAAAATTTGCATTTTACATCAAATATGGTAATATAGGCTACACCTGTATGCATAAGAGACTTTAAAAAAATGGAATGTTGGGCTTGTCTTAAAAAGTGTAAAACAAAAATACAAGGTCTCATAAGTTTATTGGTAGTTTTATAGCATAATTCACATTGTGGTAACATATTGGTTATATGTTACTACATAAAACATATTGTAGTAACAACTGGTGGCAAAGTGGTTTAAGTGCTGATAATCAAAAGTTCGGCAGTTCAAATCAACCAGCAGCTCCTTGGAAACCCTATGGGGGCAGTTCTACCCTGTCCTATAATGTCGCTATGCATCAGAATTGACTTGACATCAACGAGTTATTCCACTTTTAAGTAATATAACCTTTTATTTATTTTATATTTCATACATGATTTATGTATTCTATTAAGTATATAAAATTGCTGGTGTTTTCCACCTAGACATAAGTTTTATTACTGGATATCTTATTTTTTTGTGATAATTGTTTTCCTCCTAGGCTGCAAGCAACTCTCAAAAAGTACAAACTCAGAATATGATCAACAGTTTAGGGCAATATTTTTAATCTTGAGGGGACAAAGACACACTATGAGATCTATTCTGGATCATAAAATACAAAGAGTATGACTTTCATGATGAAATGTTTGGCAATCTCCATAGTCATCTTCTAAGAGCCATTTAAACATGTATAAATGCGGTGTAAGATCATAAAAATGCAATAACCACTACATTGTATTCTTTGCTGAAATGAGTGTAATAACACAGCATGGTTACCAAATTAATTTGAAATATTCCCTGAATACATTTTACAATACTATCTAGGGGAACCATTTTCTAAGCCTGTTTTATGTGTGACCAGTTCTATAAACAGGTCTTTATGATATTGTCAATAATTATCCTTTTCAGATAGAGAATGACACAGTCACTTGACAACAAATTTAAATAGATTATATTTTAATGAGATTCATGCAATTGTAGTTCAATTAGTAAAAAGTGTATGTTAGATAAGACAGTATATTTTACTTCTTAATTAAAACCACAGGGTACTGCTTATTTGATTAGATGATTTGTGTTAATATCCTGAGGATTTAGATATCTGGTTGACATCCCAAATTTAATTTAAAAGTAACTCTTGATTTTTCCCTTGGGTCCCACCTTACCACAACAAACCAAGTTGCTCATGTCAGACTCTTAGGAATAATAATTGGTAACTTCTTTCTCTATCTCCCACATAGTCAAACCATTAAAATGTTCCCTTACTTTTACCAACAAAGTATATCCCTACTCTGTCCGTTTCTTATTTCTAATGACATCACGATAATCGAAGCCACTAAGATCCTTTGTCATCTAATATTATCTGAAATAGTCCCCTACCTACTTTCCCTTCTTCTATTTCTAATCCTTTACAATTAATTCCCAGGATGATGTTTAAAAATGTACATGAGATCATACAGTTCCTCTGCCTAAAACCTGTCAATAACTCACCATCATACTTAGAATAAGATCTAAATTCCCCACCTTTTCATAAAGCTCCCGTGTGTCTTAATTCCTGTCTACATCTCTGTCATGGATTGAATTGTGTCCCCCAAAAATATCTGTCAGCTTGGCTGGATCATGATTTCCAGTATTGTATGATTGTGTACCATTTTGTAATCTGATGTGATTTCCTTATGTATTGTAAACTCTATCACTATGATGTAATAAAATGGATTAGCGGCAGTTATACTGATGAGGTATACAAGATTAGATAGTGTCTTAAGCCAATCTCTTTTGAGATATTAAAAAAAGAGAAGTGAGCAGAGAAACATGGGAACCTCACACCTCCATGAAAGCACTGCCAGGAGCAGAGCGCATCCTTTGGACCTGAAATTCCTGCACAGAGAAGCTCCCAGATCAAGGGAAGATTGATGACATGGACCTTCCTCCAGAGCCAACAGAGAAAGCGTTCCCCTGGATCTGATGACCTGAATTTGGACTTGTAGCCTACTGGACTGTGAGAGAATAAACTTCTCTTTGTTAAAGACATCCACTTGTGGTATTTCTGTTAGAGCAGCTCTAAATGACTAAGACAATCTCTAACGTTGATCCCTCTCTTCCTCTCTCTCTCTTTCTTTTTTCCCTCCTTCTGCCCTTCCTTTTCTCTCTCTCTCCCTCTCTCCTCTTGTTTCTGCCTCTGGAACCTTGCACTTGGTTGTTCCGGTTGATTGGAAAGTTCTTTCAAAAGGTATTCATAGCATATTAACTTAAATGTTACCTTGACTGAGAGGCCCACCTGATCACCCTGGCTTAACTAGTGATCCCCCATCCTGTTCCTCTTTACCACCAATTGATAATTTGTTAGTCCCAGTTTATCTTCTATATTTTTGTCACCCTAAAACAGAATTTAAACCTCTTAAAGGAAGAGACCTGTTGTGTCTTTTTGACCATTGTATATGCCAAGCACTTAGTACAGTGACTAACACATAGAATATGATGTGATAAATGAATATATGGACTATACACACGAATTTTGGAACTGGTAGATAGAAAATATCCAAGAATAGGTTATATAATATAATTGATCTTCAATTTGCCTACAAAAATTCGATCAGGATTTAAAATTGAAAATGGTCCATGATTTATGTCTTGTTACAAATAATTTGCTAATATTCATCCCACTATAAGAAGATTAGTTAAAACTTCCCAGCCACTCACTGGCCTCGAGTCCATTCAGACTCATAGCGACCCTGTAGGACAGAGTAGAACTGCCCTGTAGGGTTTCCTAGGGAAATCTTTAGGGAAGCAAATTGTCACATTTCAACTGGCAGATACGAGTGGTTGGTGGGTTCGAACTGCTGGCCTTTTGGTTAGGATCTGAGGGCTTTAACCACTGCACCACCAGGGCTCCTTATTTAAAAGTTACTCATTGAGAAAAAGAAATTTCTCAGTGCTATGAGCAGGCTACTCCATTTTCCTTTGGGTTGTTTAATCATAACCATATTTTTTGTCATTCATTTATTGAGATATTTAGAGTTTGTGTGATAGGATTATGTAGAGGAACATTTTTAAACGTCTTAAGCTCTTGGCTGCTAACCAAAAGGTCGACAGTTCGAACCCACCAGCCTACCTGTGGGAGAAAGATGGGACGGTCTGGATCCATAAAGATTACAGCCCCAGAAACCCTAAGAAGTTCTACTCTGTCTTTGAGGGTTGCTATGAGGTGGAATCCACTTGACAGCAACAAGTTTTTTTTTTTTTTTTTTGGATGGGAGTATAGTGCAAAAATTGATATGCTATCAAGAAAAAAGTGCTGTAAAACTTTATGTTGGTCCTGCCAGAAGATGCAACACCATCCCTAAAACCACCTCACTCTTTTTGGCCACTTCATCCTAACCTCTATGTCTGTTTTCAGTTTTCTTTTATATACATAAAAAATAAAAATACCCAAACCCATTGCCATCCAGTTGATTCTGACTCACAGCAACCCTGTAGGACAGAATAGAACTGCCCTCATAGGGTTTCCAAGGAGCATTTGGTGGATTCAAACTGCTGACCTTTTGGTTAACAGCTGAACTCTTAACCACTACAGCATGGGTTTCCTTCTTTTACATAGTAATTATTAGTAATATTTAATGACTCTAATAATAATTCTTTTATATAGTAATTATTATTAGAGTCATTAAATATTTTTTCACTTCTATATTTTGTTTGCTATATTTTCCTATCTTCTAATAATGCATGATTAGATTATTTCTTTTCAGTCATCTAATATTGTGCTCTATTTAAAACTACATACACATACATGCATATATATATATATCTTAAGTTATCTTATGAAATACTCTCACTGATTTATTTCTGAATAAAATTTCTTGTTAAATACAGAAGTCTGTTCTTTTAAGTGTCTGTGATGTGCCTATGACTCTCATTTAGTTAAAATTTATTATTTTACATTTTTATAAAATATAAGAAAAGTATGAAAAGTACTTATATGTTATATATTTATTTTATTATGGTCAAAATAGACTGACTTTCAGGTACATTTTATATTTATATTGATAAACTTACATGTGCATTTTATATTGATAAGTTATCAGCATTTGTCAGAGAGAGTTTTCCCCTAAAGCCAGCACCCTGAATTCAGACTTCTAGCCTCCTGTCACAGCGACGACGGTTGTCAGGGCGGCGAAGACAGTAGCCAAATGCAACTCTTACAGAGAAGTGAGGCCAGGAGGGTCACTCTGAGGAGTCGACCCCCGGCTCCAGTCCCAGGAGTTTATTTATAGTCAATAGAGCAAGCAGTGAAGCAAATAACAGAACAATGGGCTTTGGGTGTGTAACAATAAGTTTCGGGCAAAGGAGAAGGAATTCAGGTAAACAAGCCAATCAGTAACAGGACAATAGGTTTGGGAAAACAAGTCATGCCTAATCTCTTTCCCATCGCTGACTAGTCTCCAACATGTCGTATACAGCACAGAGGCCTGTGGGGGCTGCAGTTGTCAATAGTGCAGCCATGTTTAAATGGCATATATCCCCACAGCCTCCTAAACTGAGAAAATAAATTTCTGTTTGTTAAAGTCACCCACTTGTGATACTTCTGTTACTGCAGAACTAGATAAGGGTTGTTATTGTTAGGTGCCTTCAAGTAGGCTCCAACTCACTGGAAGCCTATATACAAGAGTGTTTCTTTCTGTTGTATATAGAGTTGCTATGAGTCAGAACTGGTTTCAAGTCAAAGTGACCCTATGTACAACAGAAGTAAACACTGCCCAGTCCTGCGCCATCCTCATAATCATTGCTATGTTTAGCCGTATTGTTGTAGCCACTGTTGAAGATCTCAGTAGGCCCCATAAAGTTTTTCCACTACTTATAATTATTCTGTCCAACTTCTCCTCTTCTATCTGTAGTTAAAATGAACACTAGGCACCCGTATAATGCATAGCTTAAGTCCCGGCACTCTGGGCCTCCCCGACTGCTGTGAGCTGGGCCGATGGTTTTACTCTAGGGACATATGCACATGTCAGCTTTTCTAAGAGAATTGGACATTCATTGGCCATTTTTAATAAATTTTGCTGACTCCTCAGAGTCAGAAACACCACCCTCCCCCACCTCTCTAAGGATGATGCAGGAAATTCCAAACCAAAAATCCAAAAATGCCCTTGTCTTTTCTGAGAGCTTTTCTTTTGCCCACAAGAGCTAGTGAGTTTCTCATTACTAATAAATTTCACTGTAAGGCTGATTTCATCTACTGAATATCATCCCAAAATTCGTTATGACTAAAGGTATCCTTCTTGTCTTTTTCTAGTGCTTCTTTGGGGTTTTCTAATTTGTATGGTCCTTCTTTCTTTGCAATGGAAAGTTGATACAGAAATAAGGTAAATGTATGTTTTTAATCAGCTGCCCTGAACTAGAGGTCCCAAAACCTATGGAGAAAGACCGGTTGCATGATGATCTCCTTCCGTTATCCTCCGAAGCCCTACATAAACTGGTTCTCAGTTTCTTCTTTAACATCATTCACTACTCATCTCAGTACTGCCTCTTCCATTCCCTCCAGGACAGTCACACTGGCTTCCCAGTTGCTCCTAACAGAGCAAGCTTGGCACTGCTTCAGGGTTTTGAATTGGCTCTTAATCTATCTGCAATGTTCTTTCTCCAAATATCTTATCTCCTCACTTTCTTTAGTCTTGGTTCAAATGTCATCTTCTCCTTGAGGCCTACACTGAACATACTGATACAATCACTCTCCACTAACAGTCTGGAACTACACACACACACATATTTGTCTGTCTTTTACTTGCACTTACCAACTTTTATCTTAGTACACAAATGATCAGGTTTATTGTTTATTTATATAAATCTCTCTACTTTCACAAAAATATCACCTTCATTAGGGCAAATATTTTTATCCTTATGCTATGTATTCCAGCATCTAGAAATGGCCAGTGAATTTCCCTGGAGCTGCAATAGCTAATCGTTTGACCTTGGTCCTCAATTACTATGCATACCAAATCATGGGTTAGCTTTTCCCCTGGGAAGGGTGAAGGTCCAGTTACCATGGTTCAGAACAAGATCAAGTATTTCTTAAGTCATGTGTGGTCTATATGCAACACAAGTGCTCAAGTTTTAAAAAGTGTGCAAGAGGAGTAATTCCTAGAATTAGGCATCAATAATCTGAAAAGGAGGAGAAATAATATAGCTTTAAAAAACAATAATATTTTTTAAATTATTGCTGATAAAATTATTGTCAACAATATATTTCCTCAAGTAGAATTGTAGTAGTGCTTTATGTCAGAAGAAATTCCTAGTATATAATAAAAATATAGTAATTTTTTTTTCCTTTTGGAAATAGCAGGAATAGAAGAAAGAAAATGTGATTCATAAAACACATACTAAATATGCATGAGCATGCTTTCATAAGAGCAGTATTGATTTAGGTGCAGCAAGTTATATTGGTAACCACCACATATAGGCAACATCTACCATGTTGCACATTAACCTATCATACTGAAGATAATATTATGCATGGATATGGCCTCATTTCTACTTTCATTGATAAAGCATATTAATTTAAATTATTTTATTTGAGAGAAAATATCACTAGTTACAAGATGGACAATTTGATTTCAAGAAAAACAAACACACACATTTACTCAAATCTAGTTTCTAAGCAAAAAATGTAAGTATTTTTATGTTCTAAACCCTTTGAACTAAACTTTTTCATGAGATGCCACTTTCTTTGACAAAGGATGCAGATAAAAGATCTCATCAGACTTCTAGACTGCCGACGAGCGTTACTACTGTAAGGAAGCTATAAACTCTGTATTGAATGTTAGCACTTCAAGTATTACTTTGAATTACAACATTTTCAAAAGCTGACAAAAATCTAATGTGGCCTCTTTGAACTGGAGTCACTGGTAAGTCTCACAAATATTTTCTGGAAGGCAAATGTTGCAGTGTGGTTAAAAATTTTGGACCAAGGACATAATGATTCCTCCCCGGCATTCAGGTATTAAACATGAATTATAGAAAGTGATTATCCTTGTCACCTTGCCTGAAGTAATGATGTTCTGTTTTTTACAGAGCTATCAAAAACCTGCTGTGTCAGAAATGAGTATGATTTCAGGTTATTATCAAGCACACAGACGTAAGGTCTTGATTCAAATGATACTTTGAAGATCACTGTAAATATATTAAGCTAACTTAGAAATGCATATTGCATGTTTACATTTAGATATAGAAATTTATTTTTTATCTTTTAGATATTTTATATTGTCTAGGTAAGCTTTAGATAACATCAAACAAATAAAATTAGTGAGTTAAGAAAAGAAGACTGCATTAACTAAAAATTAGTTAAATCACTCATACAATAGAAGAAAAAAAAACCCTCAGATTACTTAGTGTGGCTCATGAAGAAAGTGAGGTAAGAAATGTAACAAAAACCATATTTCTTTGATTTTATAGCATTTATTTTACTGTATGTGAGCAACTGCTTAAGAAAAGTAATGTTTGCTTACAGTTCCACTGAATAATATTGAAGCAAGATTTGTAAATAAATTATTTAGAATTATTTTTGGAACTTTAATTGGTATGGCATTTAAATTCTTATCTCACCTTACTTTCAACATTCCACTCAATTATTCTGCAATGCTCTACGGAGAGTCTATTGTATTAGCCTGTTAAAAATGATGGTGTCATTTAAATGTGTTTCAAAATATTCCCAGGGAGAAAAAGGGCAAATATCCATTCAACAAAAAAATGAAATAAAATAAAATAACTATATGCTCAATCCTTTTTGTGACAATTATGTCTCACCACACTCCCCCACCCCCAAAAAAAAATTGCTCATAAAAATTCCAAGACTTAGACTACACATACTTGGTTAGACAAAAATTAAGTGACTTAGAGTGAGACATATGTGAAGTCTGGGATGATCAGAAACAATCTTGGGAAAGGACAAATGAAAATACAATGCCACCAAAATCTTCCTTTCTTTTTTTTTCTCATCCAAATGGAAATAGAATTTGAGGCCTGAAATTTTAGAAAGTCGTTAACAAGTTTTCCTTGTTTCTTTCTTGCTAGAAACATGGTTGAAAAAATGGTTCAAAGAATGAGTAAAAACAAGAAATATTCCTTTTGAAACAAGAAAATTAATCAAGATAATGTGTCATTCTGATAAATCAGTCCATTTAAATATTTAGTTAAATAGTACAAAATGAACCAACCCATAGTAAACTGAAAAACTCCCCCCAAAAGACACGTTCATATCCTAAGTATGAGAACTTCTGAATATTGCCTCACATATGCAGAACTAAGTTAAGGATCTTTAGAGGAGGAGGTTATTCTGGATTATCTGGGTGGGCCCTCAAGGTAATCACACATAGGAGAAGACACAGAAAAGAGTACGAAGCAATTGACCATGGAGGCAGGGACTGAAATGACGAAGCCAAGAAATGCCTGCAGTCAGCAGAAGCTGGACAAGGCAAGGAAAGGATTCTCTCTTAGCATCTCTGGAGGCAGTGTGGCCTTGGAGACACCTTGATTTAAGATGGGCAATCAGAACTAAGAGAGAATAAATTTCTTTGTGTTAAGCATCCAGTTTGTAGTACTTTTTAAAAATGTCATCCATAGGAAATTAACACAGATTTTGGTACCAGAAGTGGGTTGCTGCTGTAACAAATATCCACAAATGTGGAAGTGACTTTGGAATTAAATGATAAGTGAGGACGAAGAAGGAAGTAAGGAACATGTTATCAGAAAAGGTGCGCTTTGCTAAATGGTGGTGGAAAACTTGACTGAATTGTGTCCTACAGTTTTGTGGGAAGCAGAAACTATAAGTGGTGATCTAGGATTTTTATCTGAGGAGATTTTTCAAGAAAAGTCTCAAAGGTGTGGCCTGGTTTCTTCTTGCTGCCTATAGGAAAATATGAGAGTAAAAAGATAAATCGAGAAAGAAAATTGTAGACAAAAAGGAACGTGCACTTGATGATTTCAGAGGTTTTCAACCTATTCAGGTTGCAAAAGATGCTAAAATTAAGAGTCATTGTTGGGGAAACCATGCCATGGAGATAGGGCCAAGGTTGTGGCTGGACAACTTGTTGCTGAAAAGATTAAATGTGTGACTCCTGGATCTACTCAACTATCTCAGTAGAAGCCAAGAGTACAGATGGGCTTATCCAGGAAAGATCTGTGCAAGGATTCTTGTCTAATACTACAAATAATTTAACATATAAAGAGGACCCACAGTTTTTTGACAATGTTATTCTAACAGAAACACTGACAACTTCAACTGAAAGGAATAGAGACTGGAAAAAATGAAAGAAAGCTATTGGATTCCCAAATTTCTATGGGCTGATAAAACTGTTCAGGGGAAAAGGTTCTATCTTTCAAGAAAAAGGAGGAATGACTCAAAGTGCAGAGTCTTAGATTCAGAGGTAAGAGCCACAGGCTTATAGAAGCAAGCCTTGAGCACAGAGGGACAGCCTCAAGTCACAGAAGATTTTTCTTAAGACTTGAAATAAAATGAAACTCGCCCTACTATTCACATTTGGTCATAGAAATAGAGCTTTATGACTCAAGATAAATATACATTAAAAATGAATAAATTAACCAAGAGATAGTTTCATTCTGCATGGGTCATGTACCCAGGGAAAATATGACTATAAAGATATAGTATCCCTTTGATAACATTTCATGAAACTATTTCTCTTATAACCTTAATAATTTTTGTAAAAAATATATATTTCCTTGAAATTGTTATGTTGATATACTGAAGATGTGAAAAGTTTTACTTCCTCTACCTTAAAATCAAGAAAATGTGCAATGAGACTCAGACAAAGCCAGGAACAAATGAAAGCCTACATCAAGTTCTTACTTATTATATCAAATGGTAAAAATAACGGGAAGGCATATTCATTAATAGAGAGTGCTATTTTTCAGCTTTTTTTTTTTCTTAAATCTCAAATATTCTTACTCTAACAGCAACAGGTTTCAACAGAGATGAAGCACAGAGACTGCCACCCTCTTCAATATTTATTTCCAGTGTTGCATGCACTGCTGTCATGGGACTGTTCCTTACAAGTCTTATATTCTTTAATAATAGTTCCTGGGTAGAAGCAGAAAGTGTGTCTTCATTGCTACTGTACTGCTTCACAATATATATGAATTCAAACTATCCCAAAGCAAGTTAAAATTGCCATTTTCTAATGTCATACTTTGCCCTCACCAGAAAAATGTATAAAATGGGACAAAACAAGAAGCCTTATCATGAGTTTAGATGCCTTGATTAATAAGAGTTCATCAAGAGAATATTTCCATGTTGAATTCCCACTTTGTGTGGCACCTTGAGATTTTATAAACAATGCATGGCAATGAACTAGAGTAAGACATAGGATGAATGAGAAGTACACTTGCTTTTGTAGAATGTGTGAACAATGTGAAAGGGAATGAGAAAAAAATCTCCATGAGGTCTTGACAACAGGAGAGTTCTAGTACAGCTCAAGTTTAAGAGAGACAAGAAATAAAAGCTCAGGATCTGGAAATTCATTTTCTAAAAACTATGTTTGCCTGTATGTCCCTTGGAAATCCTTCCTGTACCCTGAGGTAGATGTACATCTCAGTTCAGGATAGTGATGAAGAGGACAACAGGTATAAAAATCAAGGCAAATGAAAACAAAAATAAGCCAAGCAAATGGGCTGAGTTCAGACCAGAGGGTAGAAATCTGGAGAAATTCCTGAGCTAAGGTGGCTATTGCAGAATGACCTAGTCAAAAGAGCTTGGGTGGAATACATGCAGGGCTTCATTAGATTTCCCTCCTTGATGTGGGGCAGATTTCTCTCAATTTCCTCTCGTGGAAGGCCAGAGCAGACCTGATAAGTTTCTAAGAAGGAATATGCTTTTCTACAATTTCTCATCTACATTCCATATTTTTTTTTTTTTTTACTTAGTAGTGATCTCTGAAGGAGCCCTGGTGAGACAGTGGTTAAGCACTTGGCTGCTAACTGAAAGGTTGGTGGTTTGAACCCACCAGCCACTCTGATGGCAGAAAGATGTGACAGTCTGCTTCTGTAAATATTACAGCCATGAAAATCCTATGGGGGCAGTTCTACTCTGTCCTATAGGGTTGCAATGAGTGTGAATTGACTCAATAGCAATGGGTTTGGTTTTTTGGTTTAGTAAACTTTGAGTAAGTCTTTGAGGAAGGTCAGAAAAGATTCTTGATACTTCAAGAGGTAATTTATGATCCTCCTTCACTTCTGTGATGGTTTAGATTGTGTGTCAACTTGCCTGGGCCATTATTCTCAGTTTTTTTGGCAGTTGTGTAATGTGTGAGCACTTCCCGGTTGAAATTTGATATGTGATCACCCCCATGATGGAATCTGCTGAGTGGTACCAGTGGGCGTGGGGCCTGTGGTGGCTCACCACCCCTCAGCCTTCTTCTCCCCATCCTCCTCCGCCTACTTCCTTCCTGCTTGCCTTGCCTGGGCTTTTGTTTGTTCCAAACCCTGCAGCTAGCTCCTGTTCATCTGGCCACCAGTTCTTGGGACTTGGGCCAGCAGCTCACTGGAGGTCTTGCCTGCCGATCTTTGATCTTCACAGTCTGTGGCAGCACTGCTCTCTGGCCTGCCAATCTTAGATTCGTCAGCCCCTGTGGCTACGAGAATCAGGAGAATTCTCTTTCCTTCCTCATGGACTTGGGACTTACAGCCTCTAAAAACTGTGTGAGCCATTTCCTTGATATAAATCTCTCTCTCTCTCTCTCTCTCTCTCTATATATATATACATATCCACTTTACTGGTTTTGCTTCTCTAAAGAACCCAGCCTAAGACAGCTCTCTATCCACCCAAATAACTGACAACCTCAAGAATGAGAGAAATTTTCTATTGTCTTGACTGAAATCTTCTAGCAGCCAAATACATTGTCCATCTTCTCTCTGATCCTGGCCCACCAAGAAATTGGGTTGGGCACAAATAGATAAAGCTGAGCTTCCTCAATGTCCATCTGAGACCTCTGTTCTCAAGGGAACCCAGGATCTTGTACCCATCTCCTGGAAATAAATCCAACTTCTATAAAATACACTGGGTGAGAAGGAGAAATGTTAAGGCTTACTTAGAGATATATGAATACTACCATGGAGTATAGGAACCCTATGCAAATATGTTCAGAAGACACAGCTTAGGACAATAAAGGCTTATAGCAATTGGAAAACAGAGTTTCCAGCAAAGATTGACAAACCTACTGCATACTTTATTAATTAAAGTCCATGATGGCACATCATGATACCCACCTGAAGGATGATCCCTTCCGGTACCTAGGAGTAGAGTATCTATACATTGTCTTACCAAGAACTTCCTGACCAGACATGGCGGTACCTCAATTAATAAGAATGATACCTTATGGGCTAGGGATCCAGCTGAGATCCAAACGTCAGGGGTAATTTTGTAAGTTTCTGTAACTGTGTCATGTCATTCAAATGTTTCCACAGAACATGACCATAGTCCTTTAAAATTTCTGAACACAGACCATAGAGATTGTGGGTTAATGTAAGATTCTTTGGTGCATTGTTTTTGTAATTAGCCACTAGATCAAGGGCAAGTTCAGGAGGCATTAAGGATTGTAAAAATTAATTCTCATGAACCTTGAAAATTTCCAGACTTAGACTATATTTCTGACCTGCAAACTGCCCCTTCAAAACAAAATAGTATCTAATCATAAACTCTTACTATGAGATGATAAGTAGAATATACTTTTGAGCAAGGTCTTTTTTTCTGCAGCTCCTTATACATTCTCCTCTTTATTTGGTGCATATATATTAAATGCCCATCTTGTGCCAGATATTATTCTAAATTGGCAATATAGCAATAAAAAAGTGACAAAAATTCTTCACTTCAATAATATTGCATTCTAGTTGTTTAGCAATAAATATAAAAATATGTAAATTATACAATATGTTGGAAGATGATGCAGATTATAGAGCACAATAAAGCAAGGAAATGACTTAGAAGTACATTTCAAAAAAGCATAAAATATGTTCAAAACCCCAATTTTGATAAACATAATTTAATATTTTATTACATAGTTCCACAGTATCTTGAAACTAATAATCATTACCCTAATATCTAATTAATAATGTTGATTTACACAGCATCAAGCCACTAGGACATGATCTACATTGGAAAGTCATTTAAGCTATTTTGGTCTCAGAGTGGTTTAATGTTAGACTCATTGAACTGGATAGAACTATACAAATGAAAACCCCAATCTGCTTTGAGCTCAAATCCAGAGTTTTAAAACTAAGTAGTTGGTTTGTTTTAAATAATTTGACACTAAAAGTGAAGAGGTATCTTAGAGATAAACATCATATACAAATTTGAGACCAACAGTTTTGAATAAATGAGAGTTTACTCAATTTGTTTACTCAATTTGTTTTAGTATCTTGATTTTTTCTTTTAATACGTGGTTTCTATGATTTCCTGTCCTGTCACCCTACTCAATAAGTTTAATAGTATTTCAGGGATCTTACTTCCATATAATAGTAATTTCTCCTGCAATCCACCTGGGAATTTCCAGCTTACACATAGATCCATAAATACATCATATGTCAAGCTTTCCTTGAAATGTAGAACATAGTAACATTAGAAACACCTCCAGGTAAATTCTATTTTCAAGAAAAATTACACTGCATCTCTCCTTAACTATCCTTGTCTGCATACTGCTACCTAGAGAAATGTTATAAACTTTATTGGCCATTTTGATGAGGAAATAACAGTTCATAAGAACATAGGCAAGGGGAAGGAAAGCTCCATCTCTTTTGCTTTGGTGACCCTGTATTGAGGATGGTGTCACGAAAGCAGAGCCATACTTTGCATCTAGTGTTTGCTTGTATGTGAACGTCAGGGTTTTTTGGTTTTATTTTAAAATTTTATTGTGTTTCTTTCTCAAAATTCTTGCTAAAACCTTCTATATGTTTGGAGAATTTCTGTGCAAGATAGAGAGCGAATACATTAATAAACTGATAGGCTAAAAGTCAGCATTTTGGGGACCTGATCTTTCAATTCATTGCCACAGCTTGTCCACTCCTACCCTCAATAATAAAAGCAAACTGATAAAAATAAAACTTGATTATGTGCATTACTGGTATTAAATTTACAGTCCTGTTCTTTTAACATTCTAATTAATATTTTATAAATCAAAATACTCTCTTTTAATCATTTAATCTATTTCAACACAATTTTCTTTGCATTAAAGTGTACTCAAAAACAAAATATTATAAGCAATTGACATTGGTGTTTGAATAAAGGCATATTTAAATATTTTCTAATGGCTGAATTAAAGTATCTAAATATAAGATCTAATGTATCTGCTGGTTTTACACTAAAGATATAGTGAATATTTAACTTAGACAAATGCAGTTTACATTTCTTTTTGAATCACATGGTAGTTGACAGAACTGCAATTGTAAATTGAAATAAGGTGTAATTCTCACAAAAAGTGAAACACATAATGAAATCATTTGTTTCTTTTTTACAGACAATAGAGACTTAAATGCTACAGGTGATTAGACACATATATCTGAGTTTGTATTAATGACAAAGATTCTTTGTTCATAACATATTGAGAACAGTACTGGCTGCATTGAGAAAGAAATGATTGTGACAGGAATATCTCTCTAAAACATGATTATGGGGTGTAGAGTAAGAAATAAAATTGAGCTTATATAACATTGCTATTATCCAAAGCTTGATAAAACCATGCATATATGCTGCTATGCGAAATTGTAAACATGTTTCAAAGGAGTTAGAGATTTTCTTTAAAATTCTAGGTGGATGCTTATATTTATGCAGATAAAACCTTTGAGAGCACATTTACCCAAGTAGTTGTTTACTCTTTTAAACAGGCAAACCACATTCCAAATATATTTGATCATTGCCAAATGCTTGAGTAGTTCATATATTAAGAAATGCTGTAAATAATACCTTTGGGTACTCTCTGCTTGTTAGGCCATATCCAATTTTCTTGGTCCAGTGTTTTTGGAGATTTGTATTGCTTCCAAGTACTGCATAAAAATTACCCCAACCATATGCCTTTGAGAACATATAGTTTTGTTCTCTAGAGAACTGAAACATAGTCTAATTATTTTTTCCCCATTTCTCAATGAGGTATGCAGAGGACATATATTTGTTTCCTACAGGGATTTTTTTTGTTTTTACACATCATTGATGATGCTTAACTCATAAGCTGTTTGTATATTCAAATTGCTGTGAATAATTAAACGATTATCTACATAATGGAAACTGTTGTTTTTCTCAATATTGTGAGCATACAAATAAAAGCAAGTTTAGGATATGGATTATCCAAATTAGGGGGACACAATCTCTAATTAACTCTGTTTATCTTTTACCTGGTATTATTTTCATTAATAACCTAACGATATGTTTTTGTTGGTTACAAAAATACCATATCATCAGATTCACTGAAAAATCTTATAAGTCTAGTTGAGAAAGAGAATAGTTTGTTAATGACAGAAAATATCTTGTGTGTATGTGTATGTGTGTGTTAGAAAGAAGAATAGGGGAATGACTTCAGGAGACATGTGGGTCTCATTAGAAATATGTAGCTACATAAACACCAACTCTTAGGTATTTTCTAATTTACGGTTGCATGGAAATTGTAGGGTTTAAATGGCAATGAATAGTGATGAGGAATAACAGCAAATTTTGTTACCTATGAGCAAACTCTTCTGATCTGGCTAAAAATTTATATCTTCTCTACTGCCTAATTTATTTACAATGGGAATCTAGACGATCCTTCAAAAGAGTATGAAATGAAGATTTAAAAATGATTTTTATGGTATCAATTCCATTGAAAAAGGAAAGAGCTGCTGAATGTTTTGAAATAAAGAGAAAGAATCTAGATATTCCATCTCAAATTATAATTTTTAAAAAATCTTCACAATGTTCCTTTTGGTTCTAATCCATAATATAACTATTACACAAATTGTGATTTCTTGAATATTAGCAATATGTGAAGTTAATCCTCTGTAGGCCAGCGATGATGGTGGGAGATCTAACCAGTAATCCTAATATATAGAAAAGTCTATCATAAATCCTCCCCTCTCCGCCCTTACAGATGGAGCTCTGTTAATGCCACAGGTCAGAACAGGGTGCAGCTGTGTCTACACAGCAGCAAATGAGTGTTAAATCACATATGACACAAGAAGTGATCATGAAAGTTCCTTAAAAATTTTAGACCTGTGAATATTTTAAACTTACTTTATAGATAAAAAATATACTGAGAGGGTAGAGATAAGGAAATATGAAGATTAAATGGACAAAAACAGGAAAAAGAACCAAAGTAACAATTTAAGATATCTAGGAATACTAAAATTAATAAGATATTTATTCCTGTATCTTTTTTAATAAAATACTTTAATAAAGTTATTTTAAAAAAGGGACATTCTGTAACATTAAACCCATTGCTGTCGAGTTGATTCTGGCTCTAGTGACCCTACAGAACAGAGTAGAACTGCCCCACGGGGTTTCCAAGGGGCTCCTGGTGGATTCAAACTGCCTACCTTTTGGTTAGTAGCTGAATACTTAACTGCTGCACCACCAGGTCTCCTCCATAACATTAGATATACAAAAATCATTCTCTTTAATAAAAAGATCTTAAATCTTAATAACAATGAAAAAAAGTTAGTTAAAATTAAGAAGATATTTTGCTTTAAACTTTCCATATGTAAGGTGTTACTACCCCAGGGAAAGAATTAGAGAGTTTCCTATATTTTTAACTTTAAAGTTTTATTTTTTTCTAGTTTATTACTATTATGATTATGTACTTTAAATATTTTATTGTTAACATCGCCTCAGTTATGTTTAGGGGACTTCTAAGAGTAAATTTACAGTTTTATAGTGAGAATTAATAAACATAAGAGATTCCACATAAAATATTTTAATTCCCAGCAAAATGATTAGTGTACTGCATTCGATGTTTTAGGAGAAGCTGCACTGTTTCAACCAATTGATATTGTGTCATGTTTTCATACGGGAAATACATTTTTTTCAAAATCTCTCTTTAGTATGTGCCAAGCACACAGCACAAAAAGAGAACTAGCGTCTCTGGAGAGTAACTAAGCCAAGGACATTGCCTTCATCAACTTTATGATGGACTGCAGATTTCACATTAGGAGGCAAATCTTTCATTTCAAAACATTAACCCATATAGTACTAAATAATTGAAGCCTGTGTGATTTAGAGTTCAGAAATGAATTAAGTACAAAAATAGACTCTTTCCCCACTTTCATTTGATTTTGCCCGGATGGATTGTTACTCATTTGTGAAGCTGCATTTAAGGACTTTGTTCCAAGAGAGTATGAGAATTATCAGTAACTGCTAGATTCAAGAGCATTTCTTCTTTACTTAAATTAGTATTTGTCAGTTAAAATGTTATTAGTAAAATTGAATTTTATATGCACTTTATATATATTAGGAGATTCAGAGGACTATATTCCTATTCTACATGAAGACATTTAAAAGAATGTTAAGAAATCTATTTTAAAAGAAAAGTTTGAAAGTTAATATATTTTCTAAAGTCACACAATGAGTAACTGGAGGAGCCTGGATTTGAACCCAGGTAACTGAGCCCTGGTGGTGAAATGGTAAAGCACTCTCGGCTACTAACTGAAAGGTTGATGGTTCAAACTCACCCAGCCACACTTCAGGAGGAAGACCTGATGATCTGCTTCCATAAAGACTACAGCCAAGAAAATCCTATGGGACAGTTCTATTCTGTCACATGGGGTTGCTATGAGTCAGAAATGACTTGGTAGTACCCAACAACAACAACAGTAGGACTCTACCATTTATGGTCCTAAATATTGCACTATAAACTCTCTTGTTAGAGCGAGGCAAAGGAGACTTCGTAAAAATAGAGGTGTATTGGAAATGTCAACCTAAACCCATGATCTTTATTTAAAAATAAGAAGTAATTTCTCTATTCTGTTATTACAGTAATTGAAGTCAACTTGTCTCTCTTGTTGCCCTGTAATTCTCTAGCTGTCATGCAGAACTAGGTAATGTGCAGCCTTCACCATCCAATTTTATTCTCTTATATTCTTCCCTAAAACAGATCCTTTGTAAAGTATGTTAATTTGTTCTCTGCACCAGGTTAAAATCAAAATGAGTCTGAGACATCTTGTTAAAGAAAGCAAGGGTAGTTTCAGCTGAATCTAGGGTAGAGATAGAAAGAAATACTCTATGAGTCAGCAATTCCCTTTATCGGCATATCCCTTGGAAAATCTTGTTCACATGTGCACCAGGAGACATGTAAAGAATGGTGATAGCATCATTATTTTTTATAGCTCCAAACTGGACAGATACCAAACATTCATCCAAAATGAAACGACTGAATAATAAGTGGCATACAACAATGAAAATGAATGAAAAACAGCTATGACCAAAAAACAAATAACACATATATATGTATATATATACATACATATATATATATATCTGTAAAATACTTAATGCAATTAGTGCTTAATTATATTTAGGAATGCATACATGGGAGAAGAATATTAGAGAAAAGCAAAGAAGTTGTTATAAAATCAGGATACTGGCCAGCTCTAGAACGAAAAATGGGTGCTAGGAATAGGTAAGGACACAATGGGGCATTCTAGTTCCTGGCAATTTTTTTGTCATAACCAGGGTTATGTAACTATTTTCTTTATAATTAATTGTTAGATTGCTCTTTTACATTTTTTTGCACTTTTCTAAATGGTGTGTTATCTGACACGATATAGAAGGAAATATATAAATTCAAAATGAGCCCATTTTAATAAGTTCATTAAGACTTTAAGAACTAAAATTGACTATAAAATATGTTAGTAGAGAGAAAAAATAAAGAATATTTTAAGAATATTCCTCAGGGAAGGGAGAAGGCTTGCCTTTCACTTTAAAACAAAATTACAAAGAGAGTTAAAGAAAACATGAAAGACAGGATAGTTAACACTATATGAGGACTTGATTATGAAAATAGTGATATAGACATCAAATGTTTTTGTGTGGGCCAAATGAGAATCTAATATTATGTCTGGAATAGATTGAGAGTTTAATAAAGACTCATGTCTCATCTCTCTCCCTGTGTTTTGTATCTACACTATTTAGGCTGAAGTAATCTTTATTCAACATACTGTTTGTATTTATTCGCTATACATACTTATAACATGTTCTGATGCAATCTCCTTCCTGTTCTTCTTTTACACCTGTCTAAACTAAGTTACTGCTATTTTTTATTATGATGGTTGCTGATGATTATTAAAATTTATTCCTAAAAACACTGTTTAAGTTCTAGCTTTTAATCCTCTTCTGCTCCCATTTTTTATTATTCTTATGTCCAAGAAATGAATATCACAGTCATTTCTTTGTTGCTTCAGTTATCCTGAAATTAACATGCCTATTGGAAAATATCTAGTATTGTGTCTTTTGGTCATGATTAACAAGAATCGTTTTGCTAGTTATTGTGCTATTTTAACTTCTCTTCATTTCGCTGCTCTTCATTAGACCCTTGTTTGTGAAAGCAAGTTCAGAGACATTTCATTGAAACTTTTTAAATTTTCTTCTGCGACAACAAAGGCAATTCAAGGAAATGAAATACCACTCTCCTGTTCCAAAATCTTCAAGTGTACTAAATACTTATCAAACTCCTTATCATGGCTTTCTGATGCCAATTTTCATTTTGGACCTTTATCTCACTGTCTTTACACATATATTTGACCCAAGCCAAATTGGTTTGTTCAGTCTGTCCACCTCCAGGTGGACTCAAACTGCCAACCTTTCAGCCACTTCACTTAGGACTTCCTTTTCCAGCCATGTCTAGTCATCAAAAGTGTATTCAGTTTCTATTTACCGACTCAATTAACATCCTAAGATACCTAGATTTGCAGTGAGTATGCGTGGTTTATGACCTATAGTACGTTATAATATTCTGGTAATGAATAATGACATATGTAATTTTGTATTGTTAAGTGGGCAAAGAGTGAAGTGCTTTGTATATGGTCATAATAAACAAGCATTTGTGAATATGTGGAAGATTTCAATAAATAGTGTTTGGTTACTCTTTTCTTATTTGATACAATAGAAGTTTCAGAGAGAAAGAAGATACAATATTTAATAAAAAGGATATTGATTATGCTTACAAGTTGTTAAAATGTCTGGATACCAAACAATTAAATAAATGACAAAAATTTCACTGTCAAATTGTTTGCTCTTATATGAGGCAGATGATTCCTCTTGTCCTTTTTTTTATGACAATTTAAATGTTTTCAGTTAAAATAATTTTAAAAAATGAGAGTATAATTAATTTATCAAAATGTCAATTGAAATTTATAGCTGGAAATGTGAAATAGGAAATCATTACATATTTAAGATTAAAAATAAATAATTTTATTTTATCAAGAAACAAAAGTGAATGTCGACACATTTCCCCCTTAACCTACATGTGGATACAAACCATGGATATTTGGCATATCCTAGTAATATTTTAGCATGTCACATTGGTATAATTTACACCAAATGATATAACACTTAAACTCCTTTTCTTTTATTGTTACCTCTAAAATATCAATAGAATGATCAATTCCTGAATAGTAATTCTAAGTCTTTCTTTGAGGCTTAGTCTCTGTTTTAAAAATAGTTGCTAAGATGTGGACTGAATCAACTGTTTCCATATGTCTAGTCCATGATAAGGGTACTCATCTGGACTGGAATAAACCACCAAACTCAGGGTATGAAACAGGCAGTGCCCTCAGTTAAGAAAAAAAATCCTTTTCTCTATAATGGTAGTCAGATCGGGGCTAATCACTACCGAACTTCTAGTGTTAAGCTGGATTTTCTTCACTCTTTAGGAGTTACCTAATCTCCAAGTAACTTTAAAATCCTCTACTGGGATTTCTACAGTGCCAAAACAGTTGTCATATGTTAGTTCTTCTGATTCCCAATCTTAAAAATATTACACTAATCTGGCGTCTGGGGTCTTAAAAGCTTGCAAGCGGCCATCTAAGATGCATCAATTAGTCCCAACCACCTGGAGTAAAGGAGAATGAAGAACACCAAAGACACAAAGAAAGTATTAGTCCAAGAGACAGAAAGGGCCACATAAACCAGAGACTTCATCAACCTGATACCTAGATGGCGCCTGGCTACCACCAATGACTGCCCTGACAGGGAACACAACAGACAGTCCCTGACGGAGCAGCAGAAAGATGGGGTGCAGATCTCAAATTCTAGTAAGAAGACCAGACTTAATGGTCTGACTGAGACTGGAGGTACCCGGGAAAGCATGGTCCCTGGATTCTCTATTAGCCCAGAACTAAAACAATTTCCGAGGCCAACTCTTCAGACAGGGATCGGACTGGACTGTGGGACATAAAGTGATACTCGTGAGGAGTGTGCCTCTTAGCTCAAGTAGATACAAGAGACCAAAGGGGCAGCTTCTGTCCAGAGATGCGATGGGAAGGCAGACAGTGTTAGGAGCGGGTTGATTGGATATGGGGAGTCAGGGACTGAAAGGAGGAGTGTGCTGTAGCAGAATGGGGTGAGCAATTGGGGTCACATAACAATGTACGTATAAAATTTTGTATGGGAGACTAACTTGAAAGGTAAACTTCATTTAGACTACAACAATAAAAAAAAAGAAAAAGAAAAAAAAAAAGATTACAGCCAAGAAAACCCTATGGAGTAATTCTACTCTGTAACACACAGGGTCGCCATGAGTTAGAATAGACTCCAGGGCAACAGGTTTAGTTTTTGATCAGTGTGGTTCTTGGACCATAAGAGTTATCCTTGGACTGAGGAACTGACTTGCTGGGAGGAGGACTGTGGGAACCATGGTCTCAGGGAACAGCTAGCTCAACTGGCATAACACAGTTTATAAAGACATTGTTCTACATTCTACCTTGGTGAGTAGTGTCTGGGGTCTTAAAAGCCTGTGAGCAGCCATTGAAGATACTCCACTGGTCTCAGCCCTTCGGGAGCAAGGGAGAATGAAGAGAACAGGATACAAGGAAAAGATTAGTCCAAAGGGCTAATGGACCACAGCTACCAAGGCCTCCACCAGACTGAGTCCAGTACAGCTAGATGGTGCCCAGCTACCACCACTGACTGCTCTGACTGGGATCACAGCAGAGTTCTGGATAGAGCTGGAGAAGGATGTAGGAAAAATTCTAACACTCAAAAAAAGACTAGATTTACTGGCCTGACAGAGACTGGAGAAACCCCAAGAGTACGGCCCCTGGACACCCTTTTAACTCAGTGATGAAGTCACTCCCAAGGTTTACCATTCAGCCAGGGATTGGACAGCCCCATAAAACAAAACGGGACTGATGAGGCACAGCAGTCCAGGGACAAGGACTAGAAGGCAGAAGGGGATAGGAAAGCTGGTGATAGGGAACCCAAGGTTGAGTAAGGACAGTGTTGACATGTAGTGGGGTTCTTAACCATTACCATAGGGCAATATGTGTACTATTTAATGAGAAACTATTTTGTTCTGTAAACCTTCATCTAAAGTGAGAATAGCAGCACAACTGGAAGAACGTAATCGACATAACTGAATTGTACATGTAGAAATTTTTGAGATGGTGTGTCTTTGGCTATGTATATTCCCCCCCCCCCAAAAAAAAGAGGTCCTCCAAGGCTGAGGAGGGAGCATGTTGACATGTTGTGGGGTTGTCATAAAACAATATGTGTACTGACTGTTTAATGAGAAAATATTTGTTCTGTAATCCTTCACCTAAAGTAAAATAGTAAAAAGAGAGTTAAAAAAAATTACACTAATCTATTAAGAAAACAGATAAACTGAATAGATTCGGATATGCAAACCAGAAAAAAATCAGACATTCTGTTGCAAAATTGCATAGCGTGTTAATTGTGTAGGGTTCCCTAATTAAAAGCATTGCTCTAGAAGTAAAACATGGGGGAATGTCCTTTCAGATAGTTTAAATAACAGAATTATACCCATAGTACAAGTTTTTTAAAAATGATGTAATATTCAAACTTTCCAGATTTCAGGTAAAACTAGAGTATAGGAAAGATAAATAGGTAGATAGATAGACCGATAGATGGTAAAAGAGACAGAATTATAAAAGTCATTAATTACAAGGGAAAACAATATGTTCACAAAAGGAAATGACAAGAACATTCTAGTCTTATACATTTTATGTGCAAAATTATGTAGGTTAAAATATTTTATTTTTATAGTGTTTTAAATTTTAAATAAGACTATTTTTTCTGCACATAAACCTTTTCTTCATTAATGTATATATTGTGACATGACAATAATTGCTCATACATGTTATTTTCAGAAAAACATTCTATCAGAGCAGTGAGTACATTTTACCTAAATTCCAAAACATTTCTGCATATCAAATAAAACTAACAGTATGTAAACCTTCAGTATAAGTAGATGACAATTTTATTATTATTTATTATTTCTGACAACCAATTGAAATTTAAGATTTAAGTTTAAAAGATCTTCATCATTTAGACTTTAACTTTGTTGTGCATTCACATCAACAGTACCTTCCTCCTTCCTATCCATCCATAATTTCCTTCAAAAAGAACCGCTATAAAGTGAATCTACAGAGGAATTTTACCTTTTAGCTGCACTTGTAAAAGAATACAGACAAGACTTAAAAAAATGAAATGAAGAAATAGAACTTTAGTCAGTGAAATAAAGTATGCCAAATTGTACTTGTTCTGCAACTGAATGCTTACTATGCACGAGGTACTATGCAATATTCTGAGAGACAAAGATGAGCAGGTCATGCTGCCTGACTCCAAGGGGCTTATATTGTAGTTGGGAGATATAAAAATGGCTTGGGGGTGGTGTCTGACCTCCTCTAACTTCACCGGGGGAAGGAGAACAAAGATCAACAGTGCAAGGCTGACTCCCATAAGGTGGAGACCAGACAAGCCTCTCTGTCCGACGTCTTTCTGACACCAACTATCCCTTGCACAGTGCTCTCTACTGGGTTCGATAATTCATTGCAGTGGCCACACAGAACTCACAGACCATACTCACAGTTATAGGGTTTATTAGGGAAGTAACAGTTACAATTCAAGCTCAGGAACACTCAGGATACAGTTCTTCCATCAGGACAGCCTCTCTCCAACCGTGCTTGCAGGCACGTCTCTTCCTAGCCCTAGGCCTTTGCCCAAAGACTGCTTTCTCGCTCCAAGGGCTGGGAAACCCAACATGCCATCTCCTACAGCAGCTTCTCACCGCCTTTAGTGTTACATTTCTCTGTCTGTCTCCTGCTTCCAGAAGCTTCTCAGTGCAGGGATCTTGTGTCTAAAGGACTTGCTGGCTCCTGACTATTCTTCCTTGGTGGTGGTGGTATCTTCTATTTCCCACCTCTGGGGTGGCTTGTTTCAAACCCAGTGGAATGGCAAAACTAACCAATCCCCTTGGTGGGCTACAGTTACCCTATCCGCACAGACCCGCCCAATCACTTGGATGGAAGTTACAAGACCGTGGCTAGAAAGGCCACACACAAAAGTGATCTATGGCACCACAGGAGATAAAAACAAATAATTATCATAGAAGATAACAAGTGAAATAATAGCAAAATTTAAAACTTGCTGCCAGTGGAACAAGATAAATTGTCTATTCAGTAATATCTAGAGGATTTTCAGATTTTCAAGGCAAGGGCGATTTTTGTACTGCTCCTTAAAGAAAGACTAGGGATCACTATGTGGAGAAGATGGAAGCCATTCTAGGCAAGGTACCAGCCAGACAAAGCACAAAACTATCAAAGTGTGAAGCCCTGGTGGCAGAGTGTACTACTACATAAGCTTGAGTAAATGTTTCAGTAGAGCCATAGTTGTGATTCTAAACTTTAATGGAGAAACTCTTCCTTCTGTAAGTACAGTATATTGAAATCTACCAGGGATCCATCCCTTACTCTAATTCTGAAGTTTTAATATTCATCCTGGAGATTGCCCTTGTGATTTAGAATCACTACTTTTTATCTTGAAAAATATTACTAATGGTATTGCTTTGCATGAACAAATGTTGCTGAGTCAGAAAAAAAGTTAGAACAATTTGGCTACAACCAATAGTGATGTGGTAAGTTATGCGTGCTTCAGATACCCTGGTTGTGAAGTATTAATACAAGGATAAAAGTTTGTTCATAAGATTGTAGAAGATACGGTCCCATACAAAATGTTTAAGTATATGATTGTCCTGCTTATGTCTAAGTTTGAAAACCATCACACCGTTGATGTTGCAGAGTTGAAATGGGTAAGAAATGGCAAGAGTTAATAAATTTTGCAAGAACCTTAAATGTTACCTCATTGTGGGATTCCTGTTATATCTTGCTACTCTTTCCCTCTTGTTTATGCCATTGTTTTTGTCATTTTCAATGCCTTGCATGGTGTATAATTTAAAATATGTTGAAAACAGCTAATGAGAGTTTATGTATTATGTATTAGGTGCTGTTTTAAATGAGTTGCATGTCCTAATCTATTTAACCCTTGCAACACATTTTACATTTCTCTTTGATAAAACTGAGATGCAGAGAATCCATGATAACACAGCTGTCTGTTCTAGGGAACATGATTAACACATGCTGACTGATCATCACTGTTATTAACTTCCAAATTCACTCTGCTGTTGGCTTTGATTTTTCTTCCATATAATGTGAAGACTTTGAATGGAATTATATCTAGTATAATTAAGAGTACTTAACACTGATGTTAAGTAGATGTTGTTAGGTACCATTAGTCAGTTCCAACTCATAGCAACCCCATGCACAACAGAACGAAATCATTATATATATAAAATGCATTTTTATGTTATGGTGAGTTTTGGTAAGATTAAGAAGTCTATTAAATGCCTAGGAATTAAAGGGCAATTTGGGACGACTTTGGGCAATTTTGTCCAAATATTAATGTGCAAAGGAGATACAGAGTGGTAAACAGGTCAAAAAATATTTTGCAATTAACATAATATACTTCAAAATAATAGTGAAAATTTGCATTGAATAAGCCAATTATGTGAATATCACATGTTTTCATTACTAAAAGTTAGAAAGTAAAGGTCATGATAGTTAAAATATGACAGACTGACACAGTCATAAGAAACTTTAATGTTTATGTACCTGAATCTTGCATTGAGGGTTGAATCATTTACATGCTGACTCATTCATTCACAGTTGTGGCAAGTAATTATCCAGCAACTTTTCAGGAAGTTTTATAATAAAAATCACTATTTACCATACTAATCTACTGCTTTGTTGCAGAGATTTAATTATTAGACTTTAAAAGTGAGACATTTTTGAAAGAGAACATGGTATTTTTACAAAGCTCTGTTACCGTAGCAAAGAACTTCATTCTTCTGGTGTTAATCCATGATCTCTTATGCACATCATAGTTCATTACCTCTTCAGAGGAATTTCTGTGGGCAGAAAGCTAAGTCTACTTTAAGATAAGTTTAAGAGTGGGCTCAAGAATAAGAATGACATGGATGAATAAGTGATAAACAAAAATATCAGTGAAGAAAAGAAGGCATATGACAAGTATGAAAGCAGAAAATTTGAAGAGGATTAAGAGGCTTACTGAGCAAAGCTCAGTTTATAAAAGGCTGAAGTGACAACAAGCACAGAATTTTCTGGTAAAGCCTGTCAAAGTATTACAGAATTCAGTACCATTCACTGCATTCAGGTTTTGTGTACCCCTAGCCATTGGCTCAATTTTGAACCACAGTAGTTAAATTATATACGATTACATTTCTTTATTTTGTATAAAACTACTTTTTTAGAAACTCAGATTTTCTATGACTTTCTTCAAATGCAAGAATAAAAATGTCTATTTAGATTATATTTATATGTTAGTAGCAGTCTTGGTTCAAGATCCAACCCTCATTAATTTATAGTTTAAGTGATTAGATTATGGCAAATTTGGTTGAGTTTTCTTAAAGTTTTGTGTAGACATAGAATAGTATGGCAGTTCATATAGGTTAAGTTCTGTCTGTATGCTTACTGAAGTAGATAGTTGTCAGGATGTGTACCATAGTCTAGAGATGACTGTGATTCCAATGAAGTTAATGAGGATATATAAAAAAAAAAAAAAAAAAAATTAAAAGTTGTCTCAAGATTTGAGATTCAGCCTAGAATAGACTTTTCATTCTGAAATCTCTTTTTTTGAGTTTATGTTTTGGATAATCATCTTTTCTAAAGAGCTTTATTAATTCTATGTTGTATATCTAAAACATGAAGTGTTTGTTACTGCTGAAAGTACTGTTTAAGTATTTTCCGTGATATCTTCTTGAGTTGATGTGGGGATATATGCCATTTAAACATGGCTGCACTATTGACAACTGCAGCCCCCACAAGCCTCTATGCTGCACAGCATGTTGAGACTTGTCTCCAACATGTTGAGACTTGTCTCCAACATGTTGAGACTTGTCTCCAACATGTTGAGACTTGTCAGGATTTGTTTTCTCAAACCTATTGTCCCTTAACTGATTGGCTTGTTTACCTGAATTCCTTCTCCCTTGCCCACACCCAAAGCCCATTGTTTTGTTAATTGCTTTACTGTTTGCTGTATTGACTATAAAATAAACTCCTGGGACTGAAGAGGGGTCGAGTCCTCAGAGTGACCCTCCTGGCCCCACTTCTCTGTAAGAGTTGTGCAGTTGGTTACTGTCTTCTCCGTCCCGATTACCATCGCCGCTGTGACAAGTTGACGCTAAAGGACTATTTCCAGAGTCAGTGTTATATTATTGATGAAAGAAGCTTTTCAGAGCAGAATAAACACCTATTCTGTGTTTTATTTCTAAACTAATTTATAAAAGAATAGAGCACTTAACTAACCAATGTTACCTCAAAAATGCTATCTTCTAAGTCCAACTACTTTCATTCAGTTTTAAAACACATAGGTTCTACTTTTAGCCTGACACTTTCTCTAGCCTATGATTTGCCAATGCAATTATGTGAGGAAGCTACAGTGTAGGACAAGATAAATCAATTACGAGAACCAACACTTACCTTTAAGTACTCCAGAAAAAAGAAAGGCTGAACCTTCAATTGTCTAAGGGCCTCAGCACAAAACACCTCCGATATCTGCCTAAGTGAACAGATAAAACAATGGGGGAATATAAAATTAACTCAAGACTACCACTGAAAGTTACCCAATATGGGAAAACTAAACCAAATCTGTTGCTGCTGAGTCAATTGCAATTCATAGTGACCCTATAGGACAGAGAACAACTGCCCTATGGGGTTTCCAAGGAGCAGCTGGTGGATTTGGGGTAGCAATTGAAAGCTTAACCACCGTGCCACCAGGGCTCCTGATATGGGAAAGCGAGATGTAAAATACGATTTGTGACAGTCTTTTGAAACTCAGGCTAAAAATCCTGTCTGTGCACCTCCTGCCAAAGGTGGGAGTTCAGAACTCAAGTGATGTAAGGAAATTCAAGAATTCTATTCATGTGGCTATATATTTTTTTATACTTAGAGCTTGTTAGTTTCTCTGTCACGACAAGCCAGCTCAGGATTAAAACTTTTAGAAAGCTCATGAGTACAGTGTCTTTGCTGTTGGAGGCTTTGCAATGTGTCTGCTTCACACAAGTTCTTCACTGGTGACCATTGTTGAGACCACAGCCCCCAAAGTAAACAAGAACCTCCTTTGTAGTAATTTGTCATCAGTTTTTTCTTTTTTAATGATTTTTGGCTGTTATTATTTTATTTGGATGGATCATGGCATTAAAAATCAAGTCTGAATCACATTTTTAAGAGTTATACTATAATACAATTAAGCTGCAACCAAATTTACATCTTAAAAAAAAGATTGCATTACTGCACATTTAAAAATGGGAAATATTTTACACGTCAATTTTTTTTTTAACTTTTATTTTGGAATCATTTTGAACTTACAGAAAGTTGTAAATAAATACAGAAGTTTCTGTACACCCTTCACCTAGTTTCCTTTACTGTTCACATTCTACCTTAATTATGGTACATTTGTCAAAACCAAGAAATTAACATTAACATAACAATACTGACTATACTGGAGACTTTCTTTACATTTCACTAGCTTTTCCATTGATGCCATTTTTCTGTTCCAGGGTACAATCCAGGATATGACACTGTATTTAGGCACATTAGTATTTTAAGTTCCTTTTGACTTTTTTGACGTTCAAGTCAAATATGACAGTCTGAGTTTATGACCTAATCCTTCTCCGGGCCAAGCTGACTTTTACATTAGTTTCATGCTATCTGACAGTCCTATCTACTTAAACAGTACATTTTACTCACATTTGAACATCGTGATGTATGACGAACACGATTTTTCTATGCCATAGCTAAAAATGTATTTTATGTGTTTTAAAACAATACACCTGTAGTTTTCTTATTGATTTCTTTTTAAGTTGTTTTATATTAAGAATACACTGAGTTGCTTGAGGCAAAGATACTTCAATTTATATGAAATTATTTTTCATTTTCCCTGGACATTTCAGAGTTCTCTGGAAAGAAAGATTTTAATTTAGTGATATTAAATAGTTTAACTGATTAGAAAAAAAAAATGCTTTCCTTGTATCCAATTTATGCCCCTCCCAGCCTCTATTTTCCCCTATCATCTCATACATGCTTTTCACATATTCTCATTTCCTGTTGATGCAATCAACATTGATGTATTCTTTGAAATACAAGCACTTTAAATTATCTCAGTCATTCTGGATTTTTTCCATCACCTTTGCTCTTTATATTAAATCTGTAGTTATTGGTGATACCACCTCAAAGTTTTTCCTAAATCTAAACCTTGTCCTTTCCTACATTTCCCTCATTGCCTTAGTTCAGGTCCTAGCCATGTCTTACGTACACTAGCTGAACAATCTCTTGCTCTAGTTTCCTGGCATTAACTCACTCAACTCAGGCCCTTTTCATTACTTTCAGAGTGAAGAAGAATAAAGCAATGGAGGAGAGAGAGTATTAAACAAGATAATATTTTAGATACAATGATCAGTAAAGTCTTCTATGATTAGATAATATTGGAACAAAGACCTTTAGGAAGATAAGACATGAAATATATGGATTCCTAGGGAAAGAGCATACTAGGCACAGGGCTTAACATTCCACAAAGGCATTAGTCTGTTTGGGCATTTATTGAGTATAATGGAGGCCAGGGTGGCTAAAACAGAATGACCAAGGAGAAGAGTAGTAGGATATAATTCAAAAAGGGTAGGACAGGGATGGTACGAATCATTAAAATACAGAAGGATATGGTAAGAGTTTGTCATTTTACTTTGGATTTGGGCAGAGAAGTAACACAATATAAATTACATATTAATATAATCATTGTGTGTTCCATGTACTGAAGGTGGATGTGAGCATAAGAAGGAAGATTATACGAGAGGCAATTGTCAGAAATGTTCTGGTTCTCTCAATCTACAATGTCTTTGGTGGGAAAAGAAAGTTCCAGTGAAGTCCCAAGAGTTCTCTTACTCTCACTAAGTTGCTCAAGGAAGATGAACATGGCTAAAGATATGTCTGAGAATAGTTAGAATATGGTATTTAAAGTCATAGGGCTAATTAGCTGTGTAAAATTACACCAACAACACAATGAAATGTTACATAAAAAAAAAATTAAAAAAATAAAGTCATAGGGCTTGAGGAGATTCCAGGTAATGAAAATTACAAGTATAGAAGAGAAGTTTGAAGACTGAGCCATTGGGAGAAAAAGTCCAGGTGATTAGAGAAAACCCTGAAGTATTGCTCTTCCTGTGGTGACTGTAGTATAAAGAGGAGTAGGATTAATGGGTTTAGTGTCATTGGTATCTAATGCAAATGGTAGTTTTGTCAGTAGTAATTGAGCTTGTAAGCAGCAGCAGGGTTGTGAAGGAAGGGGTCTTGCCAAGGATCTTGGTTGCCAGGAGCTCACAGAGTTTGATGAACTCCTCTGAGAGTTTGCTGAAGGCAGTGTAGAAGCCTTAGTGGGTCAGCCTCATTGGAAACATGAGGACTTCTACGGGCCTTTACATTAGTTACTCCTACAGCAATATCAAGACTGATGATGCAGCTGGCTCAGAGCTATCTGGGCCTCCCTTACCTGTCTATTCCTACTTAGCTGACTTTGCAGGCTCTTTTTAGTATTTTTTTCCCCTCTGGTTCTTGTTGTTCCTCATATTTCATCTTTAGCCTTATTCTCTATATTATCTTTATATCTATTTCCATGACATCATCTGCCACCTTTATGCATAGAACACCTATCCTGTATCTTTATCTTTTCCATTATCCTCAACCTGACATCTTCACTGTTATGACCGACCATACTGCAAAGTAAATGTGCTTAAACTCTTTCCTGCAAATCAATAAATGAAAGACAGAGAGCAAATAGAAAAATGAACAAAACACTTGAAAAGTCACATCATGCAAAAGGGTATCCAAACGGCCACTATATATGTAAAAAGATGCACAATTTCATTCATCAAGGAAAATGCAAATTAAAATTATGGTCGATATACTCCAAGCCCAGCAAAATGTCTACAAAAAAAAAAAAAGATGGAAAATTCTAAATGATGGCAAGTGTGGAGCAACTGGTAGTCTCATTCACTGCTGTGAGGAGTTTAAATTGGTACAAGCATATTGGAAAACTATTTGTAAATATCTTCTGAAGTTGAATATATACTACATTTGGTAAATACTCAACGGAAATGTGACATTTACCACCAAATAAAAAAAAGAAAGTACTGAAATGAATATTTCAATACTTTAAATAGCTCTAATCTGGAAGCTTCTGAAGTGTCCATCTAGAGTAGAATGGATAATTGTAGAATATCCTCATCAGGAAATACTATACTGCAACTATAACTAGGTGAAACCATGTGGGTAAATCCCTGCGGTGCAATGAATTAATTTTGTTTATGGCCTTTCTAGCCATGGTCTTGTAACTCCCACCAGGTGATTGGGTGGAACTGTGTGATAGGGTAATTATGGCCTACCAAAGGGATTGGTCAGAGTCCTGGTAGCACAGTGGTTAAGAGCTACGACTGCTAATCTTACAGGTCGCGATTCGAGTCTACCAGCCACTCCTTACAAACCCTGTGGGTCAGTATGAGTGGAAATCGACTCAAAGGCAATGGGTTTATTTGTTTATTTGCTTATTTGTTTGTTTTAAAGGGACTGGTCAATTTTGTCTTAAAAGAGAGCCAATTACAGAGCAGAAAGGAGATTCCTACTACACCAAGGAAGAACAGCCAGGAGCAGAGAGTGCATTCCTTGGACCCGGAAACCCTGCACTGAGAAGCTCCTGGAAGCAGGAGACCTAGAAAGAGAGAGCAAGCTGTAACCCTGAAGATGGTGAGAAGCAGTAGCAGGAGATACCCAGTGGCAGAGACCCAGCAGCAAAGAACCGGCAGCAGAAGACAGTGCGGTGGACTTCCCGGCCCACAGAGAGAGAAAGTTGAGTGCCTGGGAGCACAGCTGGAAAGAGGCTGTCCCAATGGAAGAACTGTATTCTGAGTATTCCTGAGCCTGAATTGTAACTGTTACTTCCCTAATAAACCCCATAATCATGAGTATGGTCTGTAAGTTCTGTGTGACCATTGCAATGAATTATTGAACCCAGTAGAGAGTGCTGCATGAGGAATGGTTGGTGTCAGAATTAGTAAAGATGTCAGAGAGAGGAGGCTTGTCTGGCCTCCACCTTATAAGAGTCAGCCTTGTGCTGTTGATCTTCGTTCTCGTTTCCCCTTGTAGTGTTGGCGGAGGTCAGACACTGCCCCCAAGCCATTTTTAAAATCCCACAAACAAAACGTTGAGAGAAAGAAGTCAAACAAAAAATATACATAGCTTATGATTCTAATAATATGAAGTTCTCCTCCCTCCCTCCCCCAAAAGGCAAAATTAATGTATGCTTTTAAAGTTGAGATAGCAGTTAGTTACTATTTGGGGTCATGACTAGAAAGAAGAGCAAGTGGGTCTTCTGGTGTGCTAGTAATATTCTTTTCCTTAATAAATGTCCTGGTTACATGAGTGTGTTCAATTTGTAAAAATGCCTCTAACTATTCACCTATGAATGTGTATTTCAAGTTTGCATATTTTACTTCAATTAAAAGTAAAATAAAATTTTAAAAGAGAGAAGAAGCAACAGCAATAACAACCAAAAATTTCGCAGTATTATTATATTCAACTATCCTTAAATGAGAAAACTAAAACTCAGAGGGTTTAGCTACATAGCTTTAGCCACATATTTTAGAAATTGCAAAGCTACTAGATGGACCAGGTTTTATGTTTTCTAACAATGCTGTATTTTTATACACATTTCACAGTGTTTTTACGTGTGGTATCAGTGACATTTTAGATTAAGCTTAAAAAAGTTTCAAGAACAGGATTGCAAAAACTACTCTGAACACAAAAGAACGTCAATAAAGAGAAGTATGAAAGAATAGAATCTTTTGAGACAGATTAAAAACTGTGTAACAAATGAATTCTTTACAAAAAAAAAAAGTATACACCAAAAAAGAGCAGGTCCATCATAACCTGGCAACTGTTCCAAATGAACAATAGCCTTAATTTTTAAATATTCGAATAAGCAGATGTTTTCAAAGGCTTCAAGAGTAAAAGAAATCCTGAAATAAGAAATATCTATTGATTGTCTCTGAAATCAACCTATTTATATGCTGAATAAATCATAGTCAAACCTGTTTATGTAAAAAATCAACGAAAGAACTGCAGATGCAGTTCTCTTTTGGCATGAGGTGCCTTTGAAGTTAACAGTAGTTCAACATGTTGAACATGAAATAAATACCAGGGTAATGCAATCTCATTATAGATACTTGATCTGGAAATGAGTCTAAAAAATGAGGGAAAAGGGCTTTTTTCTAAATATGACTGTATGTAATGAAATACATCAGAAAAGCCAATATCTTTAGATTACCTGTTGTTGTTATTAGGCGCTGTCAAGTCAGTTCCAATTCATAGCGACCCTGTATACTACAGAACGAAACTCTGTCCTGTCCTGTGCCACCCTCACAATCATTGTTATGCTTAAGACCATTATTGCAGCCACTGTGTCAATCCATTTTGTTGGGGGTCTTCCTGTTTTTTGCGCACCCTGTACTTTACCAAGCTTGACGTCCTTCTCCAGTAACTGATTCCTTCTAATAACATGTCCAAAGCATGTAAGACGAAGTCTCGCCATCCTTACTTCTAAGGAGCATTCTGGTTGTACTTCTTCCAAGACAGATTTGTTAGTTCTTTTGGCAGTCCATGGTATATTCAATATTCTTCGCCAACACTACAATTCAAAGGTGTCAATTCTTCCTTAGTCTTCCTTATTCATTGTCCGGCTTTCAGATGTATATGATGCAATTGAAAATACCACGGCTTGGGTCAGGCACACCTTAGTCTTAAAGGTGACATCTTTGCTTTTCAACACTTTAAAGAAGTCGTTGGCATCAGATTTGCTCAACGCAATGTGTCTTTTGATTTCCTGACCACTGCTTCCATGGACATTGATTGTGGATCCAAGTAAAATTAAAGCCTTGACAATTTTAAACTTTTCTCTGTTTATCATGATGTTGCTTATTGGTCCATTTGTGAGGATATTTGATTTCTTTACATTGAGGTGTAATCCATACTGAAGGCTATCGTCTTTGATCTTCATCAGTAAATGCTTCAAGTCCTCTTCACTTTTAGCAACCTGCATAATGCAGGTTGTTAATAAGTCTTCTTCTAATCCTGATGCCCTATTCTTCTTCATAGAATCCAGCTCTCGGATTATTTCCTCAGCATACAGACTGAATAGGTATGGTGAAAAGATACAACCCTGATGCATACCTTTCGTGAATTTAAACCATGCAGTATCCTCTTGTTCTGTTCGAACAACTACATCTTTATCTATGTACAGGTTCCTCATAAGCACAGTTAAGTGTTCTGGAATTCCCTTTCTTCCCAATGTTATACATAATTTGTTATGATCCACACAGTCAAATGCCTTTGCATAGTCAATAAAACACAGGCAAACATTTTTCTGGTATTTTCTGCTTTCAGCCAGGATCCATCTGACATCAGCAATGATATCCCTGGTTCCACGTCCTCTTCTGAATCTGGCCTGAATTTCTGGCAGTTTCCTGTTGATATACTGCTGCAGCCACTTTTGAATGATCTTCAGCACAATTTTACTTGCGTGTAATATTAATGATATTCTTCGTTAATATCTGCCTTCAGTTGCATCACCTTTCTTGGTAATAGGCATAAATATGGATCTCTTCCAGTTGGTTGGCCAGGTAGCTGTCTTCCAAATTTCTTGGCATAGACAAGTGAGCACTTCCAATGCCACATCCGTTTGTTTAAATATCTCAATTGATATTCTGTTAATTCCTGGAGACTTTTTTTTTTTTTGCCAATACCTTTAGTGCAGCTTGGACTTCTTCCTTCAGTACCATCTGTTCCTGATCATATGTTACCTCTTGAAATGGTTGAACTTCGACCAATTCTTTTTGGTATAATGACTCTGCATATGTCTTCCATCTTCTTTTGATGCTTCCTGCATCATTTGATATTTTCCCCATAGAATCCTTCAGTATTGGCAACTCGAGGCTTGAATTTTTTTCTTCAGTTCTTTCAGCTTGAAAAATGCAAAGGGTGTTCTTCCCTTCTGGTTTTCTATCTCCAGCTCTTTGCACATCATTATAATGCGTTACTTTGTCTTCTCGGGCCACTCTTTGAAATCTTTTGCTCACTTATTTTACTTCATCATTTCTTCCTTTTGCTTTAGCTACTTGATGTTCAAGAGCAAGTTTCAGAGTCTCTTCTGACATCCTTTTTGGTCTTTTATTTCTTTCCTGTCTTCTTAATGACCTCTTGCTTTCTTGTATGATGTCCTTGATGTCATTCCACAACTAGTCTCGTTATCAGTTATTAGTGTTCAAAGCATCAAATCTATTCTGGAGACGGTCTCTAAATTCAGGTGGGATATACTCAAGGGTGTAGTTTGGCTCTCATGGACTTGTTCTAACTTTCTTCAGTTTCAGCTTGAACTTGCATACGACCAATTGATGGTCTGTTCCGCATTCCACCCCAACCTTGTTCTGACTGATGATATTGAGCTATTCCATCATCTCTTTCCACATATGTAGTCGATTTGACTTCTGTGTATTCCATCTGGTGAGGTTCACATATATAGTCACCGTTTATGTTGTTGAAAAAGGGTAGTTGCAATGAAGAAGTCATTGGTTGTACAAGATTCTATCGTGCGATCTCTGGCCTCATTTCTATCACCAAGGCTGTATTTTCTGACTACTGATACTTCTTTGTTTCCAACATTTGCATTCCAATCACCAGTAATTATCAATGCATCCTGATTGCATGCTTGATCAATTTCAGACGACAGAAGCTGTTAAAAATCTTCAATTTCTTCATCTTTGGCCTTAGTGTTTGGTGCATAAATTTGAATAATAGTATCAACTGGTCTTCTTGTAGGCATATGGATATTATCCTATCATTGACAGAGTTGTAGTTCAGGACAGATCTTGAAACGTTCTTTTTGACGATGAATGCAATGCCATTCCTCTTCAAGTTGTCATTTCCTGAGATAGTAGACGATGTGATTGTCTGATTCAAAATGGCCAATACAGTCCATTTCAGCTCACTAATGTCTAGGATATTGATCTTTATGCATTTCATTTCATTTTTGACGATTTCCAATTTCCCTAGATTCATACTTCGTACATTCCACCTTCTGATTATTTATGGCTGTTTGCAGCTGTTTCTTCTCATTTTGAGTTGTGCGACATCAGCAAATGAAGGTTCCAAAAGCTTGACTCCATCCACATCATTAAGGTTGACTGTACTTTGAGGAGGCAGTTCTTTTCCAGTCGTCTTTTTGAGTGCCTTCCAACCTGGGGGGCTCAACTTCAGGCACTATATCAGACAATGTTCTGCTGCTATTTATGAGGTTTTCACTAGATAACTCTTTTCAGAAGTAGACTGCCGGATCCTTCTTCCTAGTCTGTCTTAGTCAGGAAGCTTAGCTGAAACCTGTCCACCATGGATGACCCTGCTGGTGTCTGAATACCGGTGTCATAGCTTCCAGCATCGCAGCAACACACAAGACTCCACAGTATGACAAACTGACAGACACGTGGGGGATAGATTACCTAAGTACATCCAAAGAATGGTACAAATATTCTAAGCAGAGAGTGGCTTTCTAAAAATTTGGTTTGTCCTAAGGATAAGCCTTTGAATACCTACTCTTTTCATTCTTTACTTTCTTCCTTGCTGTAGAGTCAACTCCAACTCAGAGTGACAGCATACGACAGAGTAAAACTTCCCCATAGGATGTCCAAGGAGCTGCTGGTGGATTTGAACTGCAGACCTTTTGGTTAGCAGCCGAGCTCTTAACCACTATGCCATCAGGGCTCCAAAGATAAGCCTTTGAATAGATACTCTTTTCATTCTTCCTTGTTGTTCAGTGTCATGGATTTTCATGCTATCTATACACCAGTCAACTCTCTTGAGTGTAGATATCTCTAAACTCATATGACCAACAGCTTTCTCAGAATATCCACTTGGACATCTAATAGATGTCTGAAACTCATTGTGTAAAAATAAGCTACTGTTGTTTCCTCCACCCTCAAATTCAGAAAAATAAAGCTTACATTTTCCTCTTACTCAGGTTAAATATTTTGACACCATCCCTGACACTTTCTCATACCACATATTCAGTGTGTCCAGAAATCCTGTTACCCCCTACCCTCAAAATACAGGAAAATCTGACCTTTTTTTAACCACCTCTACTACTAACAGCCGAATTCAAACCAACGTCATTTCTCTCCTGGATCATTTAGTAGCCTCCTAAACTGGTTTTACTGTTTCCAACCTTGCCTCCGTTTAGTTTATGCTCAAAGGAAAAGCTAGAGTAATCCTCCGATAATAATTCAGATGACATTACTCAGATGCTCCAAAGATTTCCATGACTTCTCTTCCTCAAAATAAAAGCTAAATTCCTTACTTGCATTGGCCTACAAGGTGTTCCATGATCTGACACCCCTTACCTCTCTGATTTTCCTGCTTTCTTCTCTCCCTCATGTTCAATCCATTATGGATATTTGGATCTTTCTGCCATTTCTTGACCAGACAAGACCCAATAAAGCCTTTGGGACTTTTCTCTTGCTATTATTTCTTTCTGGAAAGCTCTCTTGCCAGATATATACATATGTAAGTCAGGGGTGCAACAAGAAACTAATGCACAGTCAAATGAGGATAAAGTGAGAAGCATTTATTCAGAAAGGGACTAATTACTAAGATGCAGGGGGACACTAGAGATAGTATAGAAGCTTGGGGCTAGCACTACTGGCACTGTTACAACCTTAGATTTAATGGTAAGAGGAATGAATGATGTAGAGAGGAGGAGCGACCTTCTGTTGCCATCTTTGCCATAGCCAGCCAGAGACAATCACATAGGGAAGAAGCAAGGGGAATAAATAATCCAAATTCACTTTCCTCCCTTTTGGCAATATCAAATCCAGATGCTCCACTGGCTGAATCGAATGTAAAATTAGAGGGCAGAGGAGGCCATTGTTGTAAGTTACTTATGTCAGCTTCCTGAGGCACAGAACAAAGTGGACAAGGGTGGAACACAGATTTGGAGGAGCAAAGGGAGGGGGGAGCTATCAAGCACGCTGTGTGGCTTGCTTTTTCATCTCAAATAGATCTTTACTGAAATACCACCTTTTTAGTGAAGCCTACTCTAGATATCCATTGTAAAATTATCAACTCCCTAACACTTTGTAGGAGCCCTGGTGGTGCAGTGGTTAAGAGTTCAGGCTGCTAACCAAAAGGTTGGCAGTTTAAATCTACCAGCTGCTCTCTGGAAACCCTACAGGGCAGTTCTACTCTGTCTGATAGGGTCACTATAAGTCACAATTGAATTGATGGCAGTGAGTTTTTTGTTTTTTTTTTTTTAAACACTTCTTAAGGAGCCCTGGTGGCACAGTGGTTAAGTATTCTGCTACTAATCAAAAAGTAGGCAGTTCAAACCCACCAGCTGCTCCACAGGAGAAAGATGAAGCAGTATGCTCCCATAAAGATTTACAGCCTTGGAAACCCTATGGGACAGTTCTATTCAGTCCTATAGTGTCGCTATGATTCAGAATTGACTTGATAGCAATGGGAAGAAAAAGAAAACTTCATATTTCTTTTTCCACTGATAGATTAAATTATTTTATTTATTTTATATTCTATCACTCCTTCAATCCTCCCCCCTAAAAAAAAAAAACAAAAAAAATCAAGTGATGCAGAGATTGATTTTCTAATTTGTTCATTTTCCTGTCCCTGGAATTTAGTACAGAGGGTATCATATAGTAGACACTCGATAAGCAAGGATGAAGAATTAGTAGTAATAGTAGTGGTAGTAGTTGCAGTAGTAGCAGTTGGAGTAGTAGCAGCAGCACTAATAGTAATAGTAATGCTTATTAAGACATCAAAATGTACCAAGAATTGTTGCTTCAAGCACTTTAGCTACATTATTTTACTTAGTCTTCGTTACAACCTATGAATAGGGATATTCGTTTTCCTCATTTTAGAGATTAGGAAACTGAGGTCCAGAAAGTAAACACATTAGTCTAACCAGCTAGAAACTGGATTTAAAAATTTAGGTTTATTTGGCCACAAACCAAGGAATGCCAGGAGCTATCAGAAGATGGAAGAGACAAAGAAGGATGTTCCTATAGATCCTTTGGAGGGAATGTGTCCCTGACAACACCTTGATTTTAGACTTCTGGTTAGGCCAGGATTACAGTAAAGGAAAGCTGTCTGCAAAATCTATACTTCCTCTCTGATGATCTTTACTACTCCTTTAGTTGACTCTAGCTGACTTTTCTCCCTCTCAACAGTGTAGGAATCTTGCTCTCATATCAAAAGTGTTAGGCAGTGATCTCACTAATACACTTGACTTCTGCAAACTATCTGTATTACTTTCCTAGGGCTGCCATAGTAAATTACCACAAAACTGGTAGCTTAAATCAACAAGAATTTATTCTCTCTCATTTCTGGAGGCCAGAAGTCTAAAATCAAGGTGTTATCAGGGACACACTCCCTCCAAAGGCTCTATGGGAAGATCCGTCTTTGTCTCTTCCATCTTCTGATGGCTCCTGGTGTTCTTTGGTTTGTGGCCGAATAAATCTAATCTGTACCTCTATCTTCTCAATGGCATTTTTCCCTTGTGTTTTATTAAGTTTAGGTCTACCCTAATCCAATACAATCTCATCTAGATTCTTATTTTAATCACATCTGCAAAGACCCAATTTCCAAATAAGGTCACATTCTGAGGTTCTAGGTAGATAAGAATTGTAAAGGGAATTTCTTCACCCTTTTTTCTAAGGATTGGTCCTTAGACCTTTAATCTAGTCCACTGAAATGTGAGAATTAAACTCCTTGGGAAGTGACAACAAACAGCTCATCAGTTCCAAGTTATTAAACTATCACCTCAATTCCCATGTTATCATGTATCATTTTTATTGGGTGTATTTCCTTCTATTGACCCTGGAACGAAGATTGATTGATATTCCTTTTTTAAGAAGTAAAGCACCCTGCCAACATCCCAAATGAGAATTTATTTTTAATAATTAACAGTTCATTCTTGGCACTTTCATGTTTATTTTCTTTCTTTTTAAGCAACATTGAGGTTCTGATATCTTAAAAACCCTTCTGCTATAAGACCTGTCAAATGCTAGATGAGTTGTTAAGCCTACCTGGTAAGAAAATAAAATCTTCAAAGGCCAAAAACAAAACTGAATCATGAATTCTAAAATGTAAGCAAACTCTGTAAGTGGGACATGCCCTGAGGACAAGAGATAAAATGTTGGACCCTTAAAAGGTAAGGAGACAGTTGAGCAAACCCTGCCGGAAAAAAAAAAAAAGATCTCTGAAGAGTTATGTATCTTTCATCGAGGAGATGACCTAACAATAGTGCATGCTACAAAGAATAATGGAGAGGAAAAAATATCCCTTAAAAATATGTAATCATTATCTAGTCCTCATATATACACCAGATTTTCATATTAAAGTAACCAAATTTAATATATTTTGTGAGCATTACACTTAAGAGAAACTACCAAAGTAAGACTCTAGCTCTTTAAAATGCTGAAATAACTCTATACTTTAATTTTTTTTTAGTTCATTCCTTGAAGCAACTCCCCATTAAGTGGAGATGACATGTATTTAAAAATGAAATAACGTAAGACTACCCCAACTCTTATGGGAAGGAAAGTAGTACTTGGAAATATGAGAGTACAAAATAAAGGAATGATACTTTCCAAGAAGTCAGGGGAGGCTTGCTGAGAAAATGGCGTTTGAACTTGATCATGTAAAACAAATCTCAGTTATCCAAGGGGTAAATATTAATTATGTTGATTGTTTTCCACCAAATGGTTTATTTAAAATCACCTTTGTTCCTTTTCACAGTCCATCAAATAGCATGTGTTGAATCTAGTAACATAAAATGAGAAATTTGTTGAGTGTTTGTTATGTGTCAGGCAAGTCCTTTACATATTTTAACACATTTAATTTTCAAATGAACTACATGACACACACAAAATTGTTTTCTATGTTTTTATAATGATCTCAAATCCCATAGGTATGTCACTATTATGCTTTCAAAATACATATGTATAAGCACTCATAATATGAATTTAGAAATATGTCTACCTTTGTGAGGCTTTCTAACTCAAATTAAGTCATTAGAAACCTCTAAGTCCCTAGAAAGTTACTTAGAAATTTTTGAACTTAGACATAGAAGCATGTGGAGCATACAAAAAACATAAACAACATTTAAGTTCACTTTGACCAAGGATGCTGTGACACGAAAACATAACATAGTTAATCTCCTACCCTCCTTAATTTTTAACCTTGAAGAAAAAGTTGTGTCATTGGGTATTATTCTCTAACACTGGAGAAAAAACATTTCATACTAGTCTTTGACATCACACTGGCCCTGATTGTGTGGAGACAAGGTGTAAAATTCACATATAAACCCTAAATTTCTGCTCACTCTCTGAGAGAAAGCAGAGATGGAACTGAGATTTTGTCCACTGCCGCTGACCTTAGACCCTATCCACAAGAGACTACTGCCAAGTTCGAGCAGTGGTTAAGTCTTCCTCCGGAGAACTCTCTTTAAAGGTGAAAGCCTGAAGTCTAAAAGTTTGGACTAAATACTGCAGCTGCCAGTGACTACGGGTAGTCTCAGGGACTAGGAGCTCTGCTGTGGTGAGGGGTAAAGGGATAAAAATAACTACATATATAATTAGGCTTGAGGTGACTTTTATCATTTCTGCCCACATTTCATTAGCCAAGATGCAGTTACGTAGTCCCACACAAGTGCAAAAGAGGTTGAGAATTGTAGGCAAAGAACCAGGAATCAGAATTGTCTTCAATTTAGTCTTATGTTACTACGTAACTACTGCAGTTTCCCTGACACCTGCCCAACACCATAAATAGGAAGTGAATAACTACAGGTAGAATTATACTTGTATGTGGTTTAAAAATGAGCCAGGACATAAAATTATTCTTCAGTGTAAACATATACTTAATTTGGTTCACGTTCATGGCAAGGTCTTACTAGATTTAAGATAGGTGTATGGTAATTCAGTACAGATATGAATAAAATATTTCTCACAGGGAGAGTAATTGCAAATATATTTATAGTGAGGTCATAGAATTCAAGGGTGTCTTTAGAAGCAAGAGTCATTTGGGATGATTTAGGTATAAGTTTTCCTAAGGGAAGGAGAATATGGGCCAGATGACCTTTAGTAATCTCCGCCAGCCATATAAGTCTCTGACTTTTCCTTTAGCTCTTTAAATTACAACCTATTAGGATGATATTATATACGTTTTATAGTGTATATTAAAAAAAGTCCAGATTACTTACTACCATTTATGAGAATTTTCTATAATCAAATGGTGCTAACTTTAGGCATTCTGACTTCTTTTTTTTTTTTTTTTTAATTGCTGAAGTGGTATAATAATAAACAACTGTGGAAAGTTGTTACTTCTTTGTCCTCTTTAAGTAAAATTCTAGACTCCTATAATGAATGCCCTGAAGTCTGTAGTGATAAACCTGCTAGTGGAGGAAAGGTTGTTGGGGGGAAACTTGTTGTTAGTTGCCGTCCAGTCAATTCCAACTCACGGCAACCCCACGTGTGCACGGTAGACCTGCTCCATAGGGTTTTCAAGGCTGTGACCTTTCAGAAGCTGATGTCTTCCAAGGCATCTCTGAGTGTGTTTGAACCACCAACTTTTCAGCTAGTAGTATAGCATTTAACCATTTGTGCCACCCGGACTCCTTGAGGGGAACCTAACTCCCTTGTATTAAATTAAGAAAAAAATTCAATGTATCATGGCTTAGTCCCTAAGTTTCAGAATTTATATTAGCCCCAAAGATCTTTTTTTTGGAAGTATGCCTTTTTCTTGTTTTTAATTTTGCTTTCATCTATCGCCACCCACCATATTGATTCCTATTCTGTATCTAAGACTAAGCTGTAAATGCAAAGACAAATAAGCTGCAGGAAAAATCCTCCTTGTAGACACCATATTATATATACTAAAACTTTCTCTTTCTCTGTTAAAACTAATGTATTTTTGTTAGGTCAAGATCTTAGATCCTATTCCTTCATTCTGTGGAAAAATTCTTCCAAGCAAACTCTAACAGTTGCATGCCGATCTAAAAGACATTTAAACTCAAGTGGCAACCTTTATACATTAAAATGTATCTAACTTGTGTTAGTTTTCTAATGCTACATAAGAAGTTACCACACATTTCTCTGTTTAAAACAACAAAATTTTAACTCATAGTTTTCATATGTCAGGGGTCTAGTCATGGGTTTTTGTGCCCTCTGCTCAGAGTCTAACTAGGCTGAAATCAAAAAGTTGGATGGAGCTGCAATCTCATCTGAGGTTCAGGGTCCTTTTGCATTCTCACGTAGGTGTTGGTAGAGTTCAATTCTTTACAGCTGCATGATTGAGTTCCGCATTTTCTTGCTAGCTGTTGACTAGAGAACATTTGTAGGGTTTAGAGGCTACCGTCTTATCATTGCCATTTGGATCCCTTCACAGGCCTTCTCCCAACATAGAAGCTTACTTCTTCAAGGCTTGCAGAAGAATGTCTATTCGGTAGTGTAATGTAACATAATTATGGGAGTGAATATCCCAACACCTTTGTCAGCTAATATCAAGTAATCAAGGGAGTGCCTATTCCGTAAAATTCAGAAGTCTTATCCAGACTCAGATGAGGGGATGAAACATGGTATGGATACCAAGAACAGGAATCTTAGAGACCATCTTAGAATTCTGTCTACCACCTAATTCCTTTAAATATTAGGTATAATTTCTCTGAACAATGTTAAAACTAATACTAACTGAGATTTCTTCCATTAATTTAAATTATTGTTGCAAGGTTTTAGTTTTAGCCAAGAAATGTGACATTGGTTAATTAACTAATGCATTACATTTCTTGGCTAAAATTTTATTTCAATAACGTTTCAAACTGTCTTGAAAAGATGCATAAAATCCAGAAAAGTAAGTTACATTTTAAATAAGACCATTGAAACAGAAACAATGTTACTATACAAAAGATGATTATTTTTGAATGATTTAGAAAAATATATAAGAAAAGACTCCCACACTCTTTCTACCATTCCTTTAACACGCTTTTGTTTCAACATTGAACTGGGCTTTTGAGATAATCACTCCAATTATGCAACAGTTTTTAAAGCAACTTATAGTAGTTGATGGAAAATTCTTGAGATAATGGAAGGGAAAAAAAAATCATAGCTCCTAGGCTCCAAAACAAAGTACAACCACTGCCTCTTAAATGGTGGACTTGAAGAAACATCATTTTACCTACGGTTTATTGAGCTCATATTATGTGGTTGGCAGCTGTTGTTGTTGTCTTATGCTATCCAGTCTATTCCAACTCATGGTGATTTCATGTGTTACAGAGTTGAACTGCTCCATAGAGTCTTCTTGGCTGTAATCTTTGTGGAAACTGATTGCTAGGCCTTTTCTTCTGTAGTGCTGTTGCATAGGTTCAAACCACCAAACTTTCCATTACCGGTTGTGTGCAAACCATTTGCACCACCCAGGGACCAACTCTATACAAATTATATTGTATATTATATGTACAATTTCTATTTTTTATAATGAATCTTTTTAAAAAAACTTTTTAATGAAAGCGATATGGTTGAAATTGGAAATATATTTAAGAAAATTTGAGGTATTGATGAATATTTGAAAAATTCAGATACAAGAAAAATAAATAAATGCTCATGCTTTTATAAGCATGTCCCAAGATGGTTTTTTTTATGATTGCATACTATTCTATTGTATGGATATATAACATATTTTAATTAACCAACCTTCTACTGAAAAAGCCCTCGTGGAGCAATGATTAAGAGCTCTGCTGCTAACCAAAAGATCAGCAGCTAAAATCCAGCAGCCAATCAGTGGAAACCCTATGGGGCAGTTCTACTTCGTCCGATACGGTCGCTATGAGTCAGAACCAACTCAATGACAACAGCTTTGTTTATTTGTTTTTTGGTTCTACTGATAGACATTCAATTACAATTATTCTCCATTAAAGTGTTGCTTTGTGAACTGCCTTTAGCTATATCATTGCATAGTCAGATTATTTCTCCTTTCTAATAATGGAATTACTGGATCAAAATTATGTACATTTGAAATGTTCTTGGGTAATTATTACTAAATTTCCCTTCCAAGCCAAAACCAAACCCATTGCCCTTGAGTGGATTCCGACCCATAGCAACCCTTTCAAAAGGGGTCCTTATTTTCACTCTTACCAGCATGGTTTATGAGGATTCTCAGTTTCGGAGGACACATTCTAAATAAAAAACACAATGATTTTCGTTTTATTTCTTTATTTCTTATGCAGAAACATTAACCAAACCTTGCTCTTTTTCCTCCTAGTTTGTCTTCCTATTTTGCTCAGATTGCTGCTTGAAATTCTTCCCACCTTTGTCTCAGTCTGTGGTCTAATGGAGCTGACCCTTTTCTCTACAAACACTTTATTCTTTTTTTTTTTTTTTAATTTATTGTACTTTAGATGAAGGTTTACAGAACAAACAGTTTCTCATTAAACAGTCAGTACACATACTGTTTTATGACATTGGTTAACAAACCCACAACATGTCAACACTCCCCCTTCTCGACCTTGGAGGACTTTTTTTTGGTGAAAATATACATAGCCATAGATACACCATTTCAAAAATTTCTACATGTACAATTCAGTGACATCAATTACTTTCTTCCAGTTGTGTGCTATTCTCACTATCCTTTTCCAAATTATTCCATCATCATTTTCTTCAACTCACTGCCCCCTAGGTTTTCCATCAAACCTTTTGAGTTGTTGTTGTCAATTTGATCTCACATAGATAATTCTTTTTTGTACTTTAGATGAAGGTTTACAGAACAAGTATTTTCTCATTAAACAGTAAATATGCATATTGCTGTATGACAACGGTTAACAACCCCACGATATGTCGACAATGTCCCTTCTCAACCTTGGGTTCCTTATCATCAGCTTTCCTGTCCCCTCCTGCCTTCTAGTCCTTGTCCTTGGACTGCTGTGCCTCATTAGTCCTGTGTTGTTTTATGGGGCTGTCCAATCCCTGGCTGAACAGTGAACCTCAGGAGTGACTTCACCACTGAGCTAAAAGGATGTCCGGGGGCCATACTCTCAGGGTTTCTCCAGTATCTGTCAGGCCAGTAAATCTAGTCTTTTATTGTGTGTTAGAATTTTGTTCGATATCCTTCTCCAGCTCTGTCCAGGAACCTCTGTTCTGATCCTGGTCAGAGCAGTCAGTGATGGTAGCCAGGCACCATCTAGCTGTACTGAACTCAGTCTGGTTGGGGCCTTGATAGCTGTGGTCCATTAGTCCTTTGGACTAATCTTTTCCTTGTATCCTGTTCTCTTCATTCTCCCTTGATCCCAAAGGGGTGAGACCAAGGGAGTATCTTAGATGGCTGCTCACAGGCTTTTAAGACCTCAGACTCACCAAGGTAGAATATAGAACATTGTCTTTATAAACTGTGTTATGCCAATTGAGGTAGGTGTTCCTTGAGACCATGGTGCCCACAGCCCTGCACCTAGCAATTCAGTCCCTCAGGGAGTTTGGATGTGTCTATGGAGCTTCCATGACCTTTCCTTGTACAAGTTGTGCTGGTTTCCTGAGTATTGTGTACTGTCTTAACCTTCACCAAAGTTACCACTTATCTATTGTCTATTCAGTTCCCCTCACCACCACTCCCATCCATCGTAACCAACAAAGATTGTTACTTTTTGTGTGTAAACTTTTTCATGAGGTTTTACAGTAGAGGTCTCCTACAGTGTTTGTCCTTTTGTGATTGACTTATTTCACTCAGCATAATATCCTCCAGTTTCATCCATGGTATGAGATGCTTCACAGATTCATCATTGTTCTTTAGCTTTGCATAATACTCCATTGTGAGTATGTACCATAGTTTGCTTATCCATTTGTCTGTTGATGGACATCTAGGTTGTTTCCGTCTTTTTGCTATTGTGAAAAGTCCTGCAATGAACATGGATGTGCATATGTCTATTCGTGTGATGGCTCTTATTTCTCTAGGATATATTCCTAGGAGTACGATTGCTGGATCATATGGTATTTCTGCTTCTAGCTTTCTAAGGAAGTGCCATGTGATTTTCCAAAATAGTTGTATCATTATGCATTCCCGCCAGCAGTGCATAAGAGTTCCGATCTCCCCACAGCCTGTTCAACATCTGTTATTTCCCGTGTTTTCAATTTGTGCCAGTAATGCCAGGGTGAGATGGTTTCTGATTGGAGTTTTAATTTACATTTCTCTAATGGCTAGTGATTGTGAGCATTTCCTCATGTGTCTGTTGGCCACTTGAATGTCTTCTTTGGTGAAGTGTCTGTTCATTTCCTTTGCCCATTTTTTAATTGGATTATTTGTCTTTTTGTTGTAGAGGTGTTGGATTTTCTTGTAGATTTTAGAGATTAGACTTTTGACTTGTTATGTCCAAAATTGTTTTTCCAGTCTGTAGGTTCTCTTTTTACTCTTTTGGTGAAGTCTTTTCATGGGAATAACTGTTTAATTTTTAGAAGATCCCAGTTATCTAGCTTTTCTTCTGGAGTTTGTGTGTTGTTGGTTATGGTTTGTATCCTCTTAATGCCATGCATTAGGGTATCTAGCATTGATCCTATTTTTTCTTCTATGAACTTTATAGTTTGGGGCTTTATATTTAGGTCTTTGATCCATTTTGAATTAGCTTTGTGTATGGTGTGAGGTATGGGTCCTGTTTCTTTTTTTTGCAGACGGACATCCAGTTTTGCCAGCACCATTTGTTAAAAAGACTGTCTTTTCCCCATTTGATGGGCCTTGGGTCCTTGTCGAGGATCAGGTGACCACAGGTGGATGGATTTACATCTGGGTTCTCAATTCTGTTCCATTGATCAATGTATCTGTCGTTGTACCAGTACCAGGCTGTTTTGACTACTGTAGCTGTATAGTAGGTTCTGAGGCAGGTACTGCGAGTCCTCCTACTTTATTCTTCTTCTGTAGAGCTTTACTTATCTGGGGTTTCTTCCATTTCCATATAAAGTTAATGATTAGTTTTTCCATCTCCTTATAGAATGCTGTTAGTATTTGGATGGGGATTGCATTGTACTTGTAAATTTGCTTTGGGTAGAATTGTCATTTTCACAATGTTGAGTCTACCTATCCATGAGCATTATATGTTTTTCCATTTATGTAGATCCCTTTGGGTTTCTTGCAGTAGTGTTTTGTACTTTTCTTTGTATACGTCTTTTACATCCCTGGTTAGATTTATTTCTAAGAATTTTATTTTTTTAGGGGTTATTATAAATGGTATTGTTTTCCCAATTTCCTTTTCGTCATCCTCTTTATTGGAGTATTGGACTCCAGCCAATTTTGGTAGCTTTGTCTTGTATCCTGCCACTCTGCTGAATCTTTCTATTAGTTCCAGTATATTTCTCATGGAGTCTTTTGGATTTTCTATGTAGAGTGTCCTATCATCTTCAAAGAGGGACAGTTTAACATCTTCATTACTAATTTGGACATCCTTTATTTCTTTTTCTTGCCTTATTGCTCAAGCTAGGACTTCCAACACAATGTTAAATAGGAGTGGAGATAAAGGTCATCCTTGTCTTGTTCCTGTTCTCAAGGGGAATGTTTTCAGCCTCTCTCCGTTCAGAATGATGTTGGCCATTGGTTTTGCATAGAGGCCCTTTATTATGTTGAGAATATTCCCTTCTATACCTATTTCCTTGAGAGTTTTTATCAGGAATGGGTGTTGGACTTTGTCAAATGCCTTTTCTGCATCAATTGAGATGATCATGTGATTCTTTTCTTTCCTCTTATTTATGTGGTGGATTATGTTGATTGATTTTCTAATGTTAAACCATCCTTGCATACTTGGTATGAATCCTACTTGGTCATGGTGTATTATTTTTTTGATAGGATGCTGAATTCTGTTGGCTAGAATTTTGTTGAGAATTTTTGCATCTATATTCATGAGAGATATTGATCTGTGATTTTCTTTTTTTGTGGCATCTTTGCCTGGTTTTGGTATCAGGATTATGCTGGCTTCCTAGAATGAATTTGGAAGTATCACTTCCTTTTCTATGTTCTGAAATAGTTTGGGTGCTACTGCTATAAGCTCTTCTTTGAATGTTTGGTAAAATTCTCCTGTGAAGCCATCTGGGCCAGGGCTTTTTTTTTTTGTTGGGTGTTTTTTGTTTTTGTTTTTTTTTGTTGTTGTTGTTTTTATTACCTTTTCAGTTTCTTCTCTTGTTAAAGCTGTGTTCAGATTTTCAACATCACTTTGTGGTATTTTGGGTAGGTACTATGTTTCTAGAAATTTATCCATTTCCTCTAGGTTTTCAAATTTGTTGGAGTATAGTTTTTCATACTCTTATAATCCTTTTTATTTCAGTTGGCTCTGTTGTAATGTCCCCCATTTCATTTCTTATTTGGGTTGTCTCCATCCTCTCCTGTTTTTCTTTCATCAGTCTGGCCAGTGATTTGTCAATTCTTTCAAAGAACCAACTTTTCATTTTGTTGATTCTTTGTAATGTTTTTCTATTCCCTATTTCATTTATTTCTGCTCTTATATTTATTATTTTCTTTCTTCTGGTGTCTGTGGGCTTTTTTTGTTGTTCTCTTTCTATTTGTTCGAGTTTTATAGTTAATGTTTTGATTTTGTCCCTTTCTTCTTTTTTGATGTGTGCATCTATTGCTATAAATTGCCCTCTGGGGACTGCCTTTGCTGTATCCCAAAGGTTTTAGTATGATGTGTTTTCATTCTTGTTTGATTCTGGGAATTTTTTGATTCCATCTCTGATTTCTTCTATTACCCAGTGGTTTGTAAGCAGGGTGTTATTCAGTTTCCATATAATTGATTTTTCTTTCCTTGGTCTTCCTGTTGTTAATTTCTACCTTGATGATTTTGTGGTCATAGAAGATACTTTGTATTATCTCAACGTTTTGGATCTTTTTGAGGATTGCTCTGTGGCCTAAGATGTGGTCTATTCTGGAGAACATTCTATGTACATTGGAAAAGAGTGAGTACTTTGCAGCTGTAGGGTGGAGAGTTCTATATATGCCTATGAGGTCAAGTTGGCTGATTGTGCCCTTTAGTTCTTCTGTATCTTTGTTGAGTTTCTTTCTAGATCTTCTGTCCTTTACTGAGAGTGGTGTGTTGAAGTCTCCTACTATTATTGTGGAACTGTCAATTTGTCTTTTCAGTGCTGTTACTTTGTTTTATGTATTTTGGAGCCCTGTCATTGGGTGTGTAGATGTTTATTATGGTTATGTCTTTATGATGGATCATCCCCTTAGTCATTATATAGTGTCCTTCTTTGTTTTTTATGGTGGATTTTGTTTTAAAGTCTATTTTATCTGAGATTAATATTGCCACTCCTGTTCTTTTTTGGTAGCTGTTGTTTAATACATTTTTTTCCATCTTTTGATTTTCAATAAATTTACATCTTTGTTTCTAAGAAGCATCTCTTGTAGACAGCATATTGATGTATCCTTTTTTTATCCATTCTGTCACTCTCTCTTTATGGGTGCATTTACACCATTTACATTCAGTGTCATTATTGATAGATGTGTGTTTATTGCTGTCATTTGGCAGTGCTTTTTTGTGTGGTGTTGACATTTTCTTTGTTCCTCTTACTCCCCTGTGCTGAATTCCTTTTTTTTTTTTTTTTTAATTTCTTTTGTTTTTACTGAGACTTTATGCTTTTCTTCTTTATTTTGATCAGTAGGTTTGTTAACTTTCTTTGCGGTTACCTTGAAATTTACCCTAAACTTCCTAGCTTTGAACAAGTTTATTATTACTTGGTATCACCTTGCCTTCCTCTCCATTAGAAGGTTCTATACCTACACTGTTTGTTCCCTCTTTTTTTGTTCTGATGGCTGTTGTCATTTACAGACTAACCTCTCTGGTTCCCTGTTGTAATTCTTTTGGTTTTGGATAGTCCTTGAGAGTTCATTTCCTAGGATGGTATCTGACTGGTGGAATCCTGTGTCCTAGATTCAGCCTGTGTTCTGATGTTCTTTGTCCTCAAATCAAAGGACTCCCTTTAACAATTCTTGTAAGTTTGGTTTGGTTTTTACATAGTCTCTTAATTCATTTTTATCTGGAAATGACCTAATTTCACCATCACATTTGAATGAGAGTTTTGCAGGATATATTATTCTTGGCTGGAATTTTTTTTCTTTCAAGGTTTTATATATGTCATCCAATTGCCTTCTTGCCTGCATGGTTTCTGCCAAATAATCCAACCTTAGTCTTACTGTTTCTCCTCTGTAAGTGACTTTTTGTTTTACTCGAGCTGTCTCAGGATTCTTTGTTTGTCTTTGGTGCTGGTATGTGTGATTATGATATGCCTTGGTGATATTCTTTTGAGGTCTATCCTATATGGGGTTCATTGAGCTTCTTGGATTGTCAGTTTTTCATCTTTCATGATATTGGGGAAGTTTTCTGTCAGTAATTCTTCAATGATCCTGTCTGCGTTTTCTCCTCTGTTCTGGAAATTTGATCGCTAGCAAAATTTTGCTTTTGATTGTATCCCACATAATTCTTGGGATTTCTTCATTATTTCTTTTTTATTTTTCCTCAAACAAACTTGTACCAAGTGTTTTTCTTCAATTTCACTGATCCTGTCTTCCATCGTTTCAACCCTGCTCCTAGCCCTTCTATGAAACTGTCCATTTCTGAAATCTTATTGTTTATCTTTTGGATTTCTATTTGTTGTTTTTGTATGGTTTCTAGTTATGAATTTATTTTACTTTTTGTTCCTGTATTGTTTTCTTGAATTTTCCTTTTTTGTCTTTATTTTCCATGAATTTGTCTGTTTTTTCCTCATTTTTGTCTGCTTTTTGCTTCAACTCTTGGATAATTCTGAATATTAGAGATTTGTATTCCCTATCAGGAAGTTCTAGTGCCTTTTCTTCTACTGGAAAGTCATCTGGAGTTTTATTCTGAACACCTACTGAAACCATCCTGTCCTGTTTTTGTATATGTTTTGATATTGTCTGCTGTCTTCGGGGCATTCAGTGGTTATTTTCCTCGTTTAGTGATTGTAGAATTATTTGTTTCATCCTGCTTTTTTGTTTTACTTGCTTCTGTCTGAGCAGGCTGGCTGTGTGTTCTTTGTTGTTTGCTCATCTGTGGGCACAATACTTTTTACCTCTTTCTCCAATAGGCAGTGTCAGTCACTCAGGTATGGTACAGTGGGGCAGGTCCAGCTGAAGGAGAGCTTCTGGAATGGGTTTTTTGTGGCATGTACTATGGTCAGCAGGGTGGGCCAGGAGTCAGTGCAGGGCAGGTTCCTGTAGGTCGTGCCTGTGCTACATGGGGATGTGATGTTCAGCACAAGATGCAGGTAGGCAGGAAGGAGGGGGGAGAATGTGATGTGTGGAGCTAAGATGGGTTTGGGAAAGATTAGAGAGAGGTGAGAGGAACAGGAGCCAAAACATACACATAAACAAACAACCAAAAGAAAAAGAGAGCTAAAGGAATTTGCTGTTGGAGTGGAGAGATGAGAGACTGAGAAATGGATAAAAACAAAAAGAAAAAGAAAAATGGTAAAAAAAAATTAGAGGAAAAAAAGAAAAGCCCCCAGGGATCCCACCAGTGTGGCTTCTAGGACTCTAGAAGTTGCTCCCAGGCCATGAAGTACAGCCTGGCTAGAAGGGGTAGAGGTGTCACACAGGGCCAGGTACTCAGAAGATAGGAAGAGAAGGTAAATATAGAGAGATGAGAAACTGGAAATGAAGAAAGACAAAAAGAGAAAAAAAAGAGAGAAGAAAACAAAACAAAGAAACAAATAAAACCAAAAAAAAGAACAAGAAAAAAGAAATTCCCGCAGGGATGTCACTGTGTGTCTGTGCAGAGTAAAAGAGTAGCTCCCAAGCTGTGCAGTACTGCCTGGCTAGAAGGGGCTCCCAAGCAGAGAAAAGAAAAAGAAAACAAACAAACAAATCAAAACAGAACAAATCAGCACAAACAAACAAACAAAAAAAGCCCCCAGGGGTCTCACTAGTATGGCAGCATGGGCCGGGAAGCAGTTTCACAGTCGAGCAGTGTTTCACAGCCTTTCAGAAAGAAGCAAGGATGGCACAGGAGCCAGGTATTTGAGAGAAAGGAGGGGAAGGTGGTAAGAGGTAAGGAAGAAATGTAAAGAAGAAGAAAAAAGCAACACCAGTAGCCAACAAATGGCACTCAGGGAGCTGGCCAGTGCAGGCAAGTGAAATCCAGGTGACACCGGCATGAAGCTGGTGCTTCCCAGCCAAGAGACTGTGGCCAGAGGAAGCAGAAAAGGCCAGGTAAGGGTGAAGAAGAGTGGGGGGTGGGGGTGGGAAAGCGTATATCTCTGGTTACCAGTTGTTCTTTCTCCTGCTGGAAGCTCCAGGAAGCTGGTTTCTCATACCCCCTGTTCGCCTATCTCTGTTAGGAGTCCAAGATGGTGGACCCATGCTGCGGTAGCTAATAGGGGAACTCTGCATGTATTTCTCTTTGCTCTCTGTTCTTCGTCAGTTTCTTATCCCATATGGTGTTTGGCTGAGTTCTTTACCTCTTCATTTGATGCTTAGGGTTTCAGGATTGATGTGTGTCTCTGTCTGGCTTAGTTTTTCGGATCTTTGCTGTGGAGGGACAGCATGGTGCTTCTGCCTATAGCACCATGTTGCCTGGAACTCCTATAATGACTCTTGATGTCAGGAATAATTATTGTGTTCATTTTTTCACATAGGGGAATGCATTCACTATTCAAATATTTTACCCAAATTCTCATAGCTAGTAAATTGCTAATCCAGGATTTACACCTATGATTATTTAGGTTCTAAAGCCAGCTTTTACAGCTATTGTGCAGTAGACCTTGGCATATGCAGATTCAAATTCTGTTATTTATACTATTTGCAAGCATAACGTAAGGCTCTAAATTATGTAATGTTGGTAATTTTGAAAGAGGCTTGAAATAAACTTCAAATCAACTGTGGCCATGCTTTGCAATTAGCTGGTGAATAAACTGAGTTCAAGCTTAGAATTTTATTGGACATTTTTTCTTCTATTGGACATAATATTTGGATGAACTCTCATTGCCTTTATTACTTTATTAAAAATTACTCTGTAATTTAAATAAATAATTAGTGTAAGAAAAGTGCTGTATAAACACAAAAATGGAAGCTTTGGATACATTACCAAATACGGTAGCTCTGATTTATGACATGGAAACTCTACCATGAAGCCCATTTGAAAATAAACATAAGAAATCCATATATCAATTTCAGCTAGTGCTGTAGCCTCCACAAATGTACTTACTAAGTAGAAGATAAATCTTCAGTGAAATGGAGATTAACTTATACCATAAGCCCATGCACAAGAATCATACAACTCTTTAGGAAAATGTAATGGCAACCTTACAGATATTTTCATATTTTAGGACTTTTTTGGGTGAGGTGGGATCTTCAAAACCTTAGAAGGGAAAGATTTTCAATGGAATAATGTTATTCTACTTGAAAAGAAGGACTCCAGTGCCTTAATGCTGATAAAATCAAGATATTCACTTATTGTTTTTATATTTAGACTTTTTCTTGGATTAAGATATAAAGCATATTTTAAAAACTGAACTTGAAGACATATCATCCTGCAGCTATTATTAGAATAATTCTTCCTTTGTAAAGAGAAGAGTGGAGACCATTTAAACAGAATAAAGAGGTTAGCTAAAATTTTAAAATTTACTTTGAAAGCTTTGGAAAAGCTAATGCATATTCATTGATATGTCCTAGATCTATTGGTAGATGTGAAATAAGAATCACAGAGAACAAGGAGAACAACAAAGTTTTTTTTTCTACACTTAAATTTTAATAAAGATAGTTAAGAGAATCAAACAATTACATATTAAAGTAATAAAATATTCTATTTTCAGGTTATATATGTCCTCAGATCAGTACATATTCAGCCTTAATTTCTATTGCTTTCATTTGTGCTTCCACAATGTTGAGGAAAAAGTATTTCTGGGTAGAATGAAGGCTTAAGTGTCCAATAAATTAAAGCAATTTAAAAAGTATTTATTAAGTAACTTTTATACGTAAGAGACTGAAAGATATCTTAAAAACCACAAACAGCACTGGATTAACACTCAAAATCTTCAGTTTGAGTCCCATGTCTGTAACATATTAGCTGCGTTACTTTCAGCATCATATCATTCAACCTCTTTGAGTCTCCATTTATTCATCTGTAAATTATGGCCAACAACATCGCCCATCCTATTTCAGCATCCTAGAACATGACACAAGGAATATAAACATCTTTTGAATGCGGTAAATTATTTTTAAATAGAGATTACATCCTCATGAGAAATATATTCTATTCTAAATATTATGCTACATAAGCCAAAGAAAAATTGTTAGTGATATAATCATGAATATTTATATATGTGCATACATATATACATATATGTGTATATGTGTGTGTAATTATAAGTTAATTTTTAATTCTAATAACCAGAAAACCTAGACCTCCAGATTTTAATGTGCAAAGCAACATTATTCTAAAATAGTCAACATTTTTATTATAGTTACTTTCAACCTATCCTTTCAAGTTCTGGAATTAAAATATTTTCCAAAAGGAGGTACACTATATCTATTTTTAGCTCATGAGCTGAAAATAGCTTTTTTATTTTAACCCAGAAAATTATTATAACTATTCTTGAGCAAAAAGTTATAATAACTATATCCTAAGTTTTAATACTCGAAATATATCATGTTTGTTTTTGTCTATGTGTTTTAATACCAAATGTAAAGATATTGAAGATAACATATTTCTAATGAGTTGTTCAGTATAACTCAACATCTTTGGGCATGCCAGTGCAAAAACAGCCCAAAGTATTTCATCCTGAGAACTAAACTGAAAATACTGAGTAGGATTAGATCACAGAAGCTTGAAAATATACGAATCAATAATTCTTTTTTGATAACTGGAGAATTCTCGCCAGGCTTTTAAAAGAGGAAATGAAATGGATGATAATGAAGAATTACAAACTCATACTCAATGCACTATCATTTAACGTTATGTTCAATTTTGGAGAATATTTTATTTTTAACATACTTATCTGTTTTATATATCAAACTTCTATTTGAGCCAAACTAGCTCTCTACTACTTTCCAAAAGCTTTGGGTTTTTAATTACAAAAAAAAAAAAAGATTTTTAAAGAAAATTTACAATTCAAGAAATTAGTGAATTTTCTGTATATGATCAATATCTTGCATTGTTCAAAGCACTAGAGATACTGTGATAAAGAATGCCAACCTTGTCCCTGTCCTCATGGAACAATGGAAATGATGGTCTAAAATTTCGTTGTTGCTTGGTTGGAATCTTTAGAGAATCTTCTCAATTTACTTTCATATTATGCTGAATGTGAGGTTTTATTTTCTCTATGTAACATTAAAAAAAAGTAACTTGCATAGCTTTTCATTTAGTAAACAGTTGGACCATTTTTTAAAACGAGGTCCCTCTGAGTTCAAAGATCATGGTCTTACTATAAACCCCTGATTTATGAAGAAAAGTCAGCCACTTTCATGTGCCACTGATATGATAAAAAAAAAAAAATCCTAGATTAGTGCCTCACCTCTGCTACAGCTTCTGTGTCAGATGTCCACTGAATACAGCTATTACTACCACACTGCTGTCAGAAGATGAGTACTGCTTTCTGTGCTTTTGGGTCACAATATAAATGGGTTGCAGGCCTTTTCTTTATTCAATATAGATAAATGTCTAAATTTTTCATTAGAGTTTACTGAATTGGAGATTGGATGGTGTTGGTATTGGGAGACCTCATCCTATACCACCTGTTAGGATTTGGGGACACCACTTGTGCTCAGAACTACCTGATAAAGTCACAGGAGTCAGAGAAGTGGATATGAACATAACATTTTTATTACTGTTAAAGCTGATCAGGGGTGTTATGCCTTAGTTTATTAGGCTAGTACGATTTCTATTGCTTTTCTCCTGAATTAGTCAAACTTACCCATTACAGAGACCAGAGCAATGAGTAATTTCAGGCCTCCTACTGAGGGAGTTTGTTTCTATAAATGTTATAGTACAAGAGGAGGAAAAAAAAAAGGTCACTCATGTGGCTGTTGGCAGGCCTCAAATCCTCTCCGACTCTTAGCTGGAGACTTCAGTTCCTTGCCATATGAACCTCTCCACAGAGCAGCTGACTTCTTAGAGTAGGTGAGAGAGCTGCCCAAGACAAAAGCCACAACCTTTTTTTTTTTTTATTATACTTTAGGTGAAGGTTTACAGAACAAATATTTTCTCATTAAACAGTCAGTACACATATTGTTTTATGACATTGATTAACAACCCGATGACATGTCAACACTCTCCCTTCTTGACCTTTTTTTTTTTTTTTTTTTCGGTGAAAATATACATAGCCAAAGATACATCATTTCAAAAATTTCTACATGCACAATTCAGTGACATCTATTATGTTCTTCCAGTTGTGAAAAGCCACAACTTTTTTGTAATCACATTTCAGAACCAACATTCATCACTTCTGTTGTACTCTATTCATTACAGATGAATTCAGCCCACATTCAAGGGGAGGAGATAACACAATGGAAGGGATCATTGGAAGCCATCTAGGAATTATTTCTCTTCTTCTTCATGTAGAAAAGTTTGAAGATATACTCATCAGTCAGAAGCGTTACTCTCATTAAGCTCTACCCAAATACAAGGAGAAAGGAGGTGCTTTCCCAATAGCAGAGGACCAGTGAAGAAAACATTTTACAAATATTATATAACCTCTCAGAAGCCCTGGAGGTGCAAATGGCTAAACTTGGCTGCTAATAGAAAGGTTGGTGGTTCTAACCCACCCAGCTGCTGTACAAGAGAAAGACCTGGTAATCTGCTTCTGTAAAAGACTACAGCCAAGAAAACCCTATGGGGCAGTTCTACTCTGTCTCATGGAGTTGCTATGATTCCGAATCAACTCAATGACACCCAACAACAGCAACATATAGCTTCTAGAACTCTCCTAGAATCCCATATTGGAAGGATCTCTTCTCCATACTACTTCAAAATCTGGATCAAAATAAATTTTGGCACCTTTGCATGAGGAAGTTTTTACCCATAATTGAAACTAATGTCCTGAAAAGTGAAATGATCTACGTCAACATAACTAACTGTTGGTACTGAGACTGAAACTACCTATGTCAAGAAGACTTAACTGTCCAGGAAATTCTTGTCCAGGAAAATAAGACTATTAACCAATATGTAACTGTATTGCTTGATTCTAAAATACTGTTACACCAGTTTAACTGGACAAATAGTTCATGTGGGCAAAAACAGCCATCCTATCAGGGCCACAGATTGATCAAATGGGCAAACCACTAGCTCATCAGATCCTTCATCTCACTGTATATACAAATCCTAGACAGTTTTGTCAGAAATTCTGCTCAATCTCAGCTAGTTTCCGCCTGAAACACTCATCTTAAACCACTTGAGCCCAGATCTAAAACTCCATAAATACCATCCTTAATTTCTTGCTCTGCAGACACTACTAAAATTCTATCAAGGCTGTGTTCTCCATTACTATAGCAAGTTTAAACTCAGCTTTAGGTGATCAACAGGATTTCCTGGTGCTTTTTGGGAGGGAGTCCACAGTTTACAAGTTTTTGTTTGTTTGTTTTCTCAGAAAAGTCATTTATTTTCCCTTGGATGGACTGCTTCCCAAAATATAATATCAGAAGCACTTTTGGCTGACTTCATTTTTACATTTCAGTTCTACTGTTAGGAAAATGAAACCTCATTTTGTTTATATAAGCAATGTGTAAAGTTTATGTATTTTATGGAGGACGGTGGCCTTTAAGGAGCCCTGGCGGTGCAGTGGTTAAGAGCTCAGCTACTAACTAAAAAGATTAGCAGTTCGAATCCACCGGCAACTCCTTGGAAACCTTATCGAGTAGTTCTACTCTGTCCTGTAGGGTTGCTATGAGTCAGAATCAACTCTATGGCAAAGAGTTTGGTTTTGGAGTATGTGGCCTTTAAAGGTGATGACATGAAAATAACAGAAAAAGATTAATAAAATTACTGCTGTTCATTGGTCAGACTTCATATTTTCATATATAAGGAAATTGAAGATCAAAGACTAATTGCCTTACATGAGTCACCCAGAAGTAATATGCTTCCACATTCTAAACTAAAATTCTTCAACTCTAATGTAACCTTTTTATGTTCCAGATAGCGATCCCATACGGCTGCATGCTTATATAGTATACATTTATTTCTTTTTAATCTATTTCCCTATTGGTTTCAATTACACAGAGAATGATATCATTAACAGATTTTGGTTCTTTTATGTAAGAAGGATGCTATTAATGTAGAGTCTGGACAAAATAACAGCACAGAGTCATCCTTGGTCCTAGATTTTTTCTCCTAACTCTTTGCATTACCTTTTTATCCCGGCTCAAGTTGATCCTCTTCATCTTGGCTAAGTTCTGATTAAGCAAAAGCCTCATTACCAAAGACTCTCTAAGAGTAAACAGTTTAACTATGAATTCCTAAAAAGAAGTTCTGAACTCAAATATTTAACTTAACATGAAACATAAAACCACATGTAGTCTCTACTACTAATAAAATTTGTTGATTTCATTTTAGTTAAGACAGATTAAAGTATATGTTTTCAATGTGATGTTATTTGCAATAGTCAAAATTCATCTGTTTCTCTTTAAAATGTAACGTATATTGATAACTAACCGGAGAAATGGTCAAGTGTTTTGTCACTCAGTAGACACTCCAACTGTTCTAACAGATACTAGGATGTCTGCTGAAATCAGCTTAACCAATGTTTTTTGTTTTTTTAACTACTATTTCCCTTGCTACTCATTAAAAGAAAATGGAGAACAATGTACTCTGTTATTTTTCAAGTTGGTTACTATATCTTGGGAAACACTAGAAATTAACATTTATATTTCCTTCCAAAAATTAGTCAAAATAAAAGAGGACCGTAAGGTAAGGATGTTAGCCTCTTCATATTTACTTCAAAGAGCCACATGTCCTCACTTCTGGTTCCATGTTCTGCCTCCTTCACTTCTGAAATGGTTTTTCTTTGAAAATTCTTTACTTCTAAATTTATTTATATTATTCTCAAGATGACACACATGTTCACTAAGCCTAAACACTCACACACAAAGAATCCTTACTAATTGTAAATCAAATTTACATTTCATAAAATGAAAATTCATTTTCTAATTATTCAAATCATAAGTGTTTTCAAATAAATTATAGAATTTTTAAAAATCCTGTTTAAAATAAATAAGAATTATGAGCAAAATAGAATTGGCATAAACTCAGTAATGGACTTCACTTGTTTCCTAATTTCTTCCTGCCTTTGAAATTACTAATTACTTTGCTTTATGTTTATATTTTCTACCTCCCTCTACCCCAGGTAAATGTTGCACAAGATTTCTCTTTTAAACATAATTAGAATGAGAATGTATGAATTTTCTTTCCATTATCAAAAAAATACTAAAATAAAAATATTAAATATTTGTTTTAGTAAAGATAAAAGAAACATTATTTTCCTAATATTAAATTTTACTTAGAAATGTATCAGTTAAGCAAAGACACGTTAGAAAACTCCAAGCTAGCACACACATGCTATCAATAGTATTGCACCCAGACATGTCCACTACAAACATTTCATTATATATGTATCTAGCAGTAAGTTTTTTTCACTGAAATGTTGATGCAGAGATAGATATATGATTATGTAAATCTTCAGCCATAAATTCAGTTCAACTGTGTCTCTGTCTCTCCATAAAGTAATGATGTGCACATATTCTAACCTGAGTTATTCACATGATTTCCATACGATTTTTATTTCTTTCCAAGATGATTTGAATTGTCTCAAAATATTCCATTGATTGTTTATAACATATATTTAAAATATTTTAATTTGGACATCAATTTGTTCCAATGTATAAACTACCAGAATTATTCTACCTAAATCATTGTTCCTATCTTTTATTATAGGTTTAGATTAAATTTCTGTTGTTGTTATTAGGTGCCCTTGAACCGGTACTGACTCATAGCGACCCTATGCTCAACAGATCAAAACACTACCTGGTCCAGCTCCATCCTCACAATCATTGTTATGTTTGAGCCCATTGCTGCAGCTGCTATGTCAATCAATCTCCTTGAGGATCTTACTTTTTTTTGCTGTCCCTCTACTTTGCCAAGCATGATGTCCTCCTCCAGAGACTAGTCCCTCCTGATTACATGTCCAAATTATGTGAGATGTAGTCTAGCCACTCTTGCTTCTAAAGAGTATTCTGGCTGTACTTCTTCTGAGACAGATTTGTTCATTCTTTTGGCAGTCCATGTTATATTCAATATTCTTCACCAACACCACAGTTTAAGGCGTCAATTCTTCTTTAGTCTTCCATATACATTACCCAGCTTTCACATGCACACGAGGTGACTGAAAACATCATGGCTTGGGTCAGGCACATATTAGTCCTTAAAGCGACATCTTTGCTTTTTAACACCTTAAAGATATCTTTTGCAGCAGATTTGCCCAATGCAACACATCATTTGATTTCTTGACTGCTGTTTCCATGGGTGTTGATTGTGGATCCAAGTAAAATGAAATCCTTGACAATTTCAATCTTTTCTCCTTTTATTATTATGTTGCTTACTGGTCCAGTTGTGAGGATTTTTGTTTTCTTTATGTTGAGGTATAATCCATCCTGAAGGTTGTAGTCTTTGATCTTCATCAGGAAGTGCTTCAAGTCCTCTTCACTTTCAGCAAACAAGGTTGTGTCATCTGCTTAATGCAGGTTGCTAACGAGTCTTCGTCCAATCCTGATTCCATGTTCTTCTTCATATAGTCTAGTTTCTCAAATTATTTGTTCAGTTTACAGTTTGAATAAGTATGTTGCAAGGATAAAACCCTGACGCACACCTTTCCTGACTTTAAACCACACAGTATCCCCTTGTTCTATTTGAAAGACTGCCTCTTGATCTATGTAAAAGTTCCTGATAAGCGCGATACAGTCTTCTGGAATTCCCATTTTTCACAGTGTTACCCATAACTTGTTACGATCCACAAAGTCGAAGTTCTAGAAGGGGATTTATCAATCAAAGGGTAAGCACAGACATAAGGTTTTTTATAACAGACAGACAGTCCTTCAGAATGGTTGTACTATTTCACACTTTGAATGGTAATGCTATAATGAAAGTGATCATTTCTATTCTAATTTTAAAAAACTATTTCAGTCTGGTACGCTGATTAGTGTTTGGTTTTCTATTTTAATTTGCAGTAAATTATTTATTGATGATACTACATATCATTGTATATTTGCTTTCCTATTTTATTTTTACTTTTGTGAAATTTCTGTTCTATCTGTTCTTTGCCAATTTTTTTTCTGTTGAGATATTTCTGTTTTTTCCTGAATTTAGTGACTATTTATATATTAAAAGTATTTATAAATTAATCTATGTTAACATTGTGTAACATTCTGTAAAATTATGTAATTTCACTATATTTCCAAATCTTGTGGGTTTTATTGCTTATGGATATATTTGCATTTTAAAAATTAGATCAGTATTTCACAACTGTAAACTGAAAATAAAAATTAATCTATTTTAATTCAGAGTAATGTTAAAAAAATAAAAATAATTGTGTGTGAATAAAGAATTTTTACCCTATGTCTTCCTAGAAAAATTAATTTCTAAGTGTGATGATTTTGCATAAAATTATACAGAAAAATTATGGATATTTGAAAACTGATTTTTATTGGAATGTCAATTTATCCCTACTCCTAGCACTCCTAGCAAACAAAAGCACAAGTTACCTTATTACAAAGAATTTATAAAACCTTTTGAAATATTAAGAAGAGTTCCTGTACCTGGAGAAAAATCATATGATCTATATGCAACAGAATATTCCTTATGCCAATGTCATTGTTAGTGCTAGTGACATCAATGAGCTGCTGATGTAAAAAAAAATGAATGATACCACACAATATATACGTCAAATATATGAGGGCTATGTTTATTTTTTTGTTCTGTTGGCACAGAGAACTAACATTACAAATGAGTTAAAAATTTTTAGGTTACAATTACATTTGCAAGCCCTGGTGGTGCAGTGGTTAAGAGCTGGGCTGCTAACCAAAAGGCCAGCAGTTTGAATCCACCAGCTGCTCCTTGGAAATCCTATGGGGCAGTTCTACTCTGTCCTAGAGGGTCGCTGTGAGTTGGAATCGACTCGACAGCAACAGTTTTTTTTAACAGGTTACTTTTGAGTTTGACATAGACTGGAGAGGTACATTTTGATCAATGTTGATAGAACACCACTTACATGTGCAAAAGAAAGGGTGCTGCCATTTGAATAAAATATGTTGTCTCTCCTGCAAAACCGCATAATATTTTCTCACAGGAAACAGCTGAGAGGCAATGATGACTTCTGATTTTGATTAAGCAATATAGACAATGGTGAGAAAAGTACCTGTGATACAATCATTACCACTAAGCTTATTCCTTTTTCACATAATCTGAAAAGGACTATGGTGAATAAAAGCCTGCCTTCTCACATTGCAGAACACTGCAAGAAAGAAATAAAATTAGTTACACAATTTTCTGAATTGAGGAATTAAGTTAAAAATGCAAAAAAAAAAAACAGTGAAAATTATTTCTGTGACTTCAAACTACCTTTTTGGGAAGTCTTGTGAATATATCCTGTTTTTTGAATATTCAAAAGCATTGTTCCAGAGTATAAAAATAATAAATAAGGTTATATATCAATATTGCTTAAAATCGTTCAATAGTCAAGAGATTAATTGCCTTCTAATATCTATATCATTTTCTTTAAGTTTCAATAAGTAAGAAAAGCTACATTATTATGTATATTTTAAACCATATCCAAATGTCTTAACAGAACGTGAAGAGATAATTTAAGGAATCAGATAAAATATAAGAGCAGATTCAGAATCCATTCAATGCTTTCTTCAAGTTGAAATAGTCAACATTCCAGTTTCTGGGTATAATATTCTTTTTGTCATTTTTATTGTATTATGTGCAGAATATGCTTTTTATGGATTGAATTGTATCCCTCAAAAAGATATGTTGAAGTCTTAACCCCCCATACTTGTTGATATGACCTTATCTGGAAATAAGATTTTTCTAGATATAATCAAATTAAAATGAGACCATTAGATTGGGTCTGAATTCAATATGACTGGTATTCTTATAAGACGAGAAGATACACAGACAGAGATACAGGGAGAATGCCATGCAAGGACACTAGCAGAGATTGGAGTATAAACCAAGAATGCCAAGGACAGCTGGCAACAACAGAAGCTAAGAGAGAGCATGGAATAGCTTCTCCCCTAGAACCTTCAGAGACAGCACGCCACTCTCAACACCTTATTTCAGACTTTTAGCCTAGAGAACTGAGAGAATAAATTTCTGTTATTTTAAGCCACCCAAGTTTTTGATAATTTGTTATGGCAGCCGTAGGAAACAAATACAATGACCTTTAGTGAGAAATGTTCCTTCAATTCTCAGTCTATATTTAATTCAAATGTGCACTTAAAAAACCCCTTGCTGTCAAGTCGATTCCGACTCATAATGACCTATAGGACAGAGTAGAACTGCCCAGTAAGGTTTCCAAGGAGTCCCTAGTGGATTCAAACTGCCAACCTTTTGGTTAACAGCCGTAGCTCTTAACCACTACGCCACCAGGGTTCCCAACATCCACTTAGCTGCTTTAAAAGCTCAAAACAAGTTGATTCAGCAATAATAGTAGTGATATCTAATTTTATTTCACAAGATTTACATTTAAATAGAACTTTACAAAGCTAACGTGTGGTTGTATTGAATGTGGGTTATTTGTTCAATATGGCATTTCTTTCAGACAAATGAATGACATTTATTTTGCTTTTTAATGGTAATTCATCATTTTATTTTTAGTATAAATTAAGTATTGACATTAAGACCTTGAAGCAATTATATTTGTTACCAACATCATCTTTATTTTCACCATCTCTATTTTGTTTGACAAATTATAATGGCCACTGTCCTGAGTCCTTGATGGGCGTTATCACATTTAATAAAACAAACACAAGAAATAGGTATTATTGCTATGTCTGTTATACAGAGGAGGATTTTGAAGCTTCAAGTTAATGAGATCTCAGAGTAAGTAAGATGACTAGTGGAAGAAGTTGTGCTGCAAAATCTTGGAGAAATTGGTCAATAATATATAACCTTGCAATACAATGTCTTCATTAATTGTAACATTCAGAAAAGCAGCTACTTTCTTTTACTGAAGTTACTTGCCATTTTGAAATAATTATAAATTACTAATATTTAATATTTAGTATCATAATATATGAAATAATATGGATTTATCTGATATTTCTAAAGCAAATAACTTTTTTTCTCTTATTGAGCATGTTTTTTTATATTAAGTACATTTATAGAGCATTTGCATTTCCTTACAAAATATGTGAGATATGAGTCATGTTACTTTCAGAAAGATTAATAGTACTTTACTAAACCTAGGGTAAATCTATATTTTATTTTAAAAATTAAAGGATTCTCAGAGATAGAAAGGGGCTTAAAGCTGATACAGCAATGTCGCTGCACACCAGACCTCCTGACAGAATCTCTAATGTGATCATTTCAGTGAATGAATAGGACAGGGTAAGGATCAGCTGAAAATAACATTATTTTCTTTCCCCCATCACCTATCAACTTATTCTGTACAGTTATTCCTCTTTGCCACTTCATAAAGTAGCAAGCAGGTCCCATAGCTTCACTGATACCTTTAGGGAGGCTGATTAAAAAAAAAAAGAAAAACAAAAAACAGATAAGGCTAACCCACAAAGATATACTGAAGTCGTAACTTGTGCAAATACTTCCAACTTGAACTCTTTGGGAAGTTAGAGCTGATTTTGAGAAGCTTTATAATAATAATAATACTTATTACATGTACCATGTTTGCTAGACCCTGTGACAGATGATGCAAGCAAAAGGGTGAAAGGGTATGGCCTTTCACGTGAAGAAGTTTAGAGAAAAGTGATCTTTCAGTTCAAGATCGTTTGCTATTTTAAGTCATTAATTTAAAATCGTAGTGTATATAAAAAAAAAAAAAAAACTCCGGAAATTTTGTTAAAAACATGCTTAACAGATGATTAAGATGGGAATCTTTTTGTCCAGATTTTGACTGAGGGCCCAAATGCTGACTTAATGCTGCATAAACATTCAAGCTAGTAGACAACAATATGCAGGGCATGGTATGATACAGGAAAACTAGTTAACAGGGAACATCACAGAGCCTAGCAAATTTTAGGCCCATAATAAATTGTAGTAATCCTTATAAGTTTTCTTTAATGACATTCTTTTTTTTTTGAAGACTTCAGGTTGGAAACACCGCATTAAAGCCTAACAATTAGGAATTTGGTGCTTCTTAGAGGCTTGGACTTAACTCTCAGTGTATTTTATCAGTGGTGAAAAGGTCAAAGCACTACCTCTGAAAAGTGAGGTTTTGCTTAATTTTCTAATTTGAGAAATAATGCAATATATTGTGAACTTGTATTATTTATTTCAAGTGCACTGTCTGAAAAATGCAAAGGAAACCACATCAATTAAAGAAGTAACTTAAAACTTAGTTCACTTAAATTGAAATACCCCTATGAAAGAAGACATAAAGTGATTTTAAATTAAAATATAACACAAATGGGTAAATCAATATTTTTTTTTTTAATTTTTGGATAGAAATTCTTTTTTTTTTAGATTTTTTTTTGTTGTTGTAATTAAATGAAGTTTACATTTCAAGTTAGTCTCCCTTACAGAATTTTTTTTTTTACATACATTGTTATGAGACCCCAACTGCTCACCCCATTCTGTGACAGCACACTCCTCCCCTCCGCCCCGATTCCCCATGAACATTCAACCAGCTCCTAACACTCTCTGCCTTCCCGTCTCACCTCTGGACGGAAGCCGCCCCTTTGGTCTCTTGTATCTACTTGACTAAGAGGCACATTCTTCACAAGTATCACTTTGAGTTGCACAATGCAGTCCAATCGCTGTCTGAAGAGTTGGCCTTGGAAATTGTTTTAGTTCTGGGGTGATAGAGAGACCAGGGGCCATGCTTTCTGGGGTGCCTCCAGTCTCAGTCAGACCATTAAGTCTGGTCTTCTTACCCGAATTTGAGTTCTGCATCCCATCCTTCTACTGCTCCATCAGGGACTTTCTGTTGTGTTCCCTGTCACGACGTTCATTGCTGGTAGCCAGGCACCATCTAGTCCTTCTGGTCTCAGGCTGATGAAGTCTCTGCTTTATGTGGCCCATTCTGTCTCTTGGGCTAATACTTTCCTGTGTCTTTGGTGTTCTTTGTTCTCCTTTACTCCAAGTGGTTGGCACCAATTGATGAATCTCAGATGGCTGCTTGCAAGCTTTTAAGACCCCAGACACCACTCACCAGATTAGGATGCAGAAGATTTTCTTAATAAGCTTTGTTATGCCAATTGACATAGATGTCTCCTGAAAGCATGGTCCCCAGACCCCACATCCCTGCTACTCTGTCTCTCAAAGTATTTGATTGCATTGAGAAAACTTCTTAGCTTTGGTTTAGTCCAGTTGTGCTGGCTTCCCCTGTAGTGTGTGCTGTCCTTCCCTTCA
>NW_004444019.1:4142499-4154568 GCF_000243295.1 Trichechus manatus latirostris
TATTCATATAATTTATACGCAACATTTGTATATAATTTTCTAAAGATTATGATTTAAGAAAATTTCACTTACTTATTTCAGATTTGGAAAAAAATGTAAGTCTTAAATGAAATCCTCTACTGGGATTAATTTACAATCTCACTAGGTAATTTTATGATAATTTTTTGAATTCTTATGAAATGTCTGCTGTGGGCATTATAAGTCATACCTAGTCACATTATTTCATATGATTAAGTTGGTAACTGAATTTCTTTTGATTGCTGTATTTGCAAAAAAACAAAAACCCATTGCTGTCCAGTCAATTCCAACTCATAGCGACCGTTGTATACTGATTTAGTAAAGAATGTTATCTTATTAAAGAGGATTTGCTAGCACAGACTAACAGTAACATCTCTTAGCTTGTTAATGTTTAAGAATAGTTGAGTAATTTGAGCTAAACACCTTGACAGGGAAAAATATAAAAAGGTGCTAATATTAATGAAACAGTTTTATTGTCTGGATGGATAACTTTGGAATAAAGAAGCTAAAGAGGGTTTAGATATTGATAAATAGATTGTATTTTATAAAAATACCTTCAAAACACATGTATTCTGTAGCTTACTATTGTTCATTATTTTGTTTTTTTTTTTTTACTTTCACATTACATTTTTATCATAAGTTTATTATTTTAAAATAATTGTAGAATAAAGTGGGTTGTTAAGAAATAATACAGAAAAAGACCCTATATCTTTGTGCATTTTCCTCCAGTGGTAATAACTTGGAAAACTATAGTACAATATCACAACCAGGATGTTGACACTGACACAGTTAAGTTACAGAATATTTCCCTCACCGCAGCAATTCCTCATGTTGCCCTTTAATGGCCATTTAATAGCCTCACCCATGTCCCTTCTTTCTCCACCATCTCCTTTTTTATTTTTTTTTCTTTATTTATTTATTGAGAATATACACAGCAGAACATAAACCAATTCAACAGTTTCTACATGTACAGTTCAGAGACATTGATTACATTCTTTGAGTTATGCAACCATTCTCACCCTCCGTTTTCAAATCGTTTCTCCTCCATTAACATAATCTCACTGTCCCCTAAGTTTCCTATCTAATCTTTCGAGTTGCTGTTGTCAATTTGATCCCATATAGATAGATCTTAAAAAAGCTCAATGCTCAATGCAGATATTCCTTACTACTTAAGCTAAATTATTGTTTGGTTTGAGAAGACTTCAGGGGATATATTTAGTTTAAAGTTTAAAAATTATCTCAGGGCATTAGTTTCAGGGGTTCATACAGCATCCATGGCTCCAGATAATCTGAATTCCATGAGAATTTGAAATTCTGTTCTACATTTTCCCCTTTTCATCAGGATTCTTTTATAGAATCTTTGATCAAAACATTCAGTAATGGTGACTGGACATCATCCAGTTCTTTGGGTACCATGGCAAAAGGGACAATTGTTCATGAGGCAGTTTGCCTCATGTTACATTTATTTCCTTCTGTTCCTACATCTCCTTCTTCTTCTGTTGCTCCAGGCACATAGAGACCAATTGTTTTACCTTGGATGTCTGCTTGCAAACTTTTAAGACTCGAGGCACTACACAACAAACTAGGAGGTAGAACAGAAGCACTAAACACAATATTCGACCAATTAACTGGGATATCCCATGAAATCATGACCCTAAACCTCCAAACCAAGAAACCAAATCCCATGAGGTGTTTGGTTATACATAAACAGACTCAGCAGATACTCTTTTTATTGTTTTTGTTGCAGATTTATCTATCACATACTTTTGCCATTTAACTTTTTACAGGTGTACAACTTACTGACAGTAATTACATTAATCAATTATGCAACCCTATCCTTAATGCTATATTTCCATCACTATAAACAGAAACTCAGTACTTCATAAGCAGTAATCCACTAATAAACTTTGGTCTCTATACATTTGCCTATTCTTGTCTTTTTATATGTGAGGTTATACAATATTTGTCCTTCTGTGATTGACTTATTTCATTCAGCATAGTGTCTTCAAGCTCCAACCATGTTGTAACATGTAACAAAACTTCATTTCTCTTACCAGCTGAGCAGTATCCCCTTGCCTGTATTTACCACATTTTCTTTATGCATTCATCCACTGATGGACTTTTAGTTTGTTTCCACCTTCTGGATATTGTGAATAGTTGAGCATTGAATGTTGGTGATACAAGTGTCTGTTTGAGTCTCTACTTTCAAGTCTTTTTGGTATATACCAAAGAAGTTGAATTACTGGTTCATATGGTAGTTCTATTTTTAGTTTTTTGAGGAACTGCCATAGTTTTCCACAATGGCAATACCATTTTGAATTCCCACCAGCAATGGATAAGTGTACCAAGGTACCAATTTCTGCACATCCTCGCCAATATTTTCTTTTCTTTTTTATCTCAGCCGTCCTGGTGGGAATGAAATGGTATTTCATTGTGGTTTTGATTTCCATGCCTCTGATGGCTAATGATGTAGAGCAACTGGTGGCCATTAGAATGTCTTCTTTGTTGAAATGTCTATTTAAGTCCTTTGTCCATTATTTGATCTAATTATTTGTGTGCTGTTAGGTTGTTGAAATTTTATATATATTTTGGTTAATAGATTCTCATCAGATATATGGTTTCCAAAGATATTCTCCCAGTCAGTATCTTGTCTTTTCACTTTTCTGTTACAGTCTTTTGATGAACAAATAGTTTTAATTTTTATGAGGTCCCATTTATTTATTTTGTCTTTTGTTCTTTGTGTTTTTGTCATTAGATAATCTACTGTTAAAAGGTCTGACAGCATTGCTCCTACATTTTCTTGTAAGAATTTTATTGTTTTAGCATTCACATTTAGGTCTTTAACCCATTTTGAATTTGTTTTTGTGTGTGGTGTGAGACATGGACCCTGTTTAATTTTTCTGCATGTGGAAATCCAATTTTCCTAACACCATTCATTGCAGAGGCTCTTCTTTCCCCATTGTATGGACTTTGCACTCTTGTCAAATCTTAGTTGACCATACATGTGTGGGTTTATTTCTGGACTTTCAATTATTTTCCATTTTTCTATGTGTCTATTGTTTTACCAGTACAGTCTTTTGATTACTGTAGCTAGATAATATGTTTTTAAATCAGGAAGCGTGAGTTCTGCTTTGTTCTTCTCTTTCAACATTGCTTTAGCTATTCAGGGCCTCTTGCCATTCCATATAAAATTGAGGATTGGTTTTTCCATTTCTGTAAAGAAGGTTGTTGGAATTTTGATCAGTATTGCATTTAATCTATAGATTGCTTTGGGTAATATTGACATCTTAACAATATTGTCTTCCAGTCCATGAACATTGAACACGTTTCCATTTATTTAAGTCTACTTTAATCTCTTTCAGTAGTGTATTATAATTTTCATTGTATAAGTCTTTCACATCCCTGGCTAAATTTATTCCTAGGTATTTTATTCTATTAGATGCTATTGTAAATGAAAATGTTCCCCTAATTTCCCTTTCAGAGTTCTTATGAAACCCAACTGATTTTTGTTTTTTGACCTTGTACCCTGAAACTTAGCTAAATTCCTCTGTTAGCTCTAGAAGCTTTCTTTGGGTTCTTTGCATAGGATCATGTTATACACCAGTAGAAAAATTTTACTTCTTCTTTTCCAACTTAACACGTTTTATTTATTTATTTATTGTTCTTATTTCTCTGGCTAGGACTTCTAATATCATATTGAATGGAAGTAGGGAGAACAGACACTCTTGTCTTGTTCCTGATTTCAACAGGAAAAACTCAATCTTTCTCCATGAAATAAAATGTTGGCTGTTGGCTTTTCATGCATGCCCTGAATCATATTAAAGAACTTCCCTTCTATTCCAGTCTCCTTGAGAGTTTTCATCAAGAGAGGGTGCTGGATTGTAACAAATAGTTTTTCTGCATCCATACAGATTGTCACGTGGTTCTTTTCCTTTGTTCAATCAATGTGGTGCATTACTTCGATCGATTTTCTAATGTTGAACCACCTTTGCATTCCTGGAATAAATCCCATTTGGTCATTGCATATGACTCTTAGTATGCTTTTCGATTCTGTTCGCTAGTATTTTGTTGAGGATTTTTGCTTCTGTATTGATAAGGGATATTGGCCTGTAGATTTCTTTTCTTATGATGTCTTTGTCTTGTTTCAGTATCAGGGCTATGGTTCAATCATAGAATGAATTAGAGTATTCCTTCCTTCTCTATCTTTAAGAGTTTAAACAGGATTGTTGTCAATTCTTCTTTAAACGTTTGTTAGAATTCCACGTGAAGCCATCTGCTCCAGGACTTTTTTTTCTTTTTTTTTTTTTTAATCGGGGAGTGATGGAGGGATTGATCACTGATTAGATCTCTTCACTTGTTATGGGTTGGTTGAGATTTTCTGTTTCCTCTTGAGTCAGTTTGGGTAGGTTTTGTGCCTCTAAAAATTTGTCCATTTCATCTAGGTTAATCAGTTTGTTGCCATTTAATTGTTCATAATCTGTCATAATTCTCTTTATTTCTATTAGATCTATTGTAATGTCTCCTCAATCATTTCTTATTTTTGTTATCTGCATCTTTTCTTTTCTTTGTCAGTCTAACTAAAGGTTTTTATTGATCTTTTCAAAAAAGCAATATCTGGTTTTCTTGATTCTATCTCTTGTTTTTCTATTTTATATATTTCTGCTCCAATCTTAATTATTTCCTTTCTTCTGGTAGATTTAGGCTTAGTTTTCTGTTCTCTTTCTAGTTCTTCAAGTTGTAGAGTTAAACTGTTTATTTGAGATCTTTTTTCTTTTTTCATAGAGGCATCTATTGCTATAAGTTTCCCTCTGAGTATTGCCTTTGCTGCATCCCATAAGTTTTTATATGTTCTGCTTTTGTTTTCATTTGACTCTAAGGAATTTCTCTTTTTATTTCCTCTTTGGCCCATTAGTAGTTTAATAGTATGTTGTTTAATTTCCATATGTCTGTGTATTTTACAGTTTTTGTTTTGTTTTGTTTTAAGTTATTCATTTCTAGCTTCAATCTGTTGTGCTCAGAAAAATACTTATTATTTCAGTCTTCTTAAATTTATCCAGCCCTCCATAGCTTTTGGCAACCATTAATCTTTTCTCTATTTTTAATAATTTCGTCATTTCAATAATGTTGTAAATGGGATCATAAAATATGTATTTTTTATGGTTGTCTTTTGCATTTAACATAAATATGTGGAGATTTATCCAGATTGTAGAATGTATCAATACCGTATTCCTGTTTATAGCTGTGTAATATTTAATGATACGATGTACTACTTTTTGCTTAAATATTCGCCCATTGAAGCACATCTGGTTTGTTTATACATTTTGTCTAGTACAAATAAAGCTTCTACAAACATTTGCTTACAATTTTTGTGTGAACTTAAGTTTTTACTTCTAGAGGATAAATGCAGACGAGTGGAATTGCTAGGATGCATGTTTTAAGGAACTGTCAAACTGTTTACCAGAGTGGCTATACCATTTTACATTCCCACCAGCAAAGTATGAGTTATCCAGTTTCTCTACATTTTTGTCAGCATTTGATGTTTTCACTACAGTTATGTTTTGTTTGATTGTTTAATTTTAGCTATTCTAATATCTGTGTGGTAATATCTCATTGTGATTTTAATTTGCATTTGCCCACTAGCTAATGATGTTGGGCATCCTTTCATGTGCTTATTTGTCTTCTGTCTGCCCTTTTTGGTGAAATATTGATTCATATATTTTGCCCATTTTCTTATTATACTGTTTATTTATATTTTTTGGTCAGGTCTTTAGATTTTTTTCATACAATCCTTGAAAACCTTATGGAGCACAGTTCTATACTGAAACATATGGAGTAACCATGACTATCACTGACTCAACAGCAACCGGTGATGGTGGATGGTTTTGTTCAGATTCTGAAGAAACTTCATGATACGCCAAAGAGTAATAATTACTGATTCGTCAGTAGTATGATGATAACTAAAATGCAGTATGATTTTCCAATAGCATATAATGCCTTATTGACTCTGGTTACCTGTGTAATTTGCATTATAATAGCCACCGTATCTATATATATATAGTTTATACAAGAGTTAATGAAAGCCCACATATTATATGACAATATACACTTCATTAAATACAGAATCAGAGGAAGTTATAAAAGAAAAACAGGAACCAGTATAATGAAAATATATTTTCTATCAGGGAAAGTACTGAATTCATAAGGGCATTTAGAATTAATAGCTTATTTTTTTCTGCAGATTAATCACAAAAAGATGTCCTTTGAAAGTATAAACAATGAAGTTGATTTAATAGTGATTTCCCCATATAAATCATTCTACCATAGAGAATATCTTTTTATAAAAAGAAACTTGCTACTTGAAAAACCCCTCAAAGATGATATTATTATGTTAGAAGAAAATTATGTACAACAGATCAAAACATTACCCAGGCCTGTGCCATTCTCACAGTCATTGTTATGTTTGAGTCCACTGTTGTAGCCACATGTCAATCCATCTCTTTGAGGGTCTTCCTCTTTTTCGTTGACCCTCTACTTTACCAAGCATGATGTGCTTCTCCAGGGACTGGTTCCTCCTAATAACATGTCCAAAGTACATGAGACGAAGTCTCGCCATCCTCGCTTTTAAGGAACATTCTGGCTGTATTTCTTCCAAGATAGATTTGTTTGTTCCTTTGGCAGTCCATGGCATATTCAATATTCTCTGTCAACACTGTAACTCAAAGGCATCAATTCTTCTTTGATCTTTTTTATTTATTGTCCAGCTTTCAAATGCATATGAGACAATTGAAAATTCCGTGGCTTAGGTCAGGGGCACCTTAGTCCTCAAGATGACATCTTTGTTTTTAATGTTTTAAAGAGGTCTTTTGCAACATATTTGCCCAGTGCAATACGTCACTTGATTTCTTGGCTGTTGCTTCCATGGGTGTTGATTGTGGATTCAAGTAAAATGAAATCCTTGACAACTTTAATATTTTCTCTGTTTATCATGCATATGAGCAACAAAATAAGTTGACTCAACCGAAAATGGATTCTTTGAGATTCTGTTTAATGGTTTCATTGTCCTAAGCTCTACTTGAACCCTCTTTTAGCAACTAGAAATCCAACTCACTTGCTGTTGAGTCATTTCTGATTCATGGAAACCCCATGTGTGCAAAGTAAAACTGCACTCTACAGAGTTTTCAAGGATGTGACCTTTTGGAAGCAGATTATAAGGCTTTTCTTCAGAGACGCTTCCGGTTGGGTTCAAACAGCCAATCTTTTAGTTAATTGTCAAGTGCTTAACTGTTTGCATCGCCCAGGGACTCACTTATTGACTAGAAACCAAAAAAACAAACCTGTTGTCATCTAGTCGATTCTGACTCGTAGCGACCCTATAGGACATAGTAGAACTGCCTCATATGGTTTCTAAGGAGTGGCTGGTGGATTCAAACTTCAGAACTTTGGGTTAGCAGCAGTAGCTCTCAACCACTGAGCCACCAAGGCTCCTTAGTGACTAGAGAGGTATTTAAATGTTAATTAGGTAAACAGATTTAGATTCTCTAAGCCCAAGTGTTTCTCATGTAAATATCTCAAATTTGCAAGACTGAGAAAGTAATGTATATAGATTCTGAGACTGATTTTAATATGTAGAAAGATACGCTTTTCTTCAAGATAGCACTTGTAAGAAAATAAATGGTTAAGGGTTCAGCAGGTAACCAAAAGGTAAGCAGCTAAAATCCGGCAGCTGATCTTTGGAAATCCTATGAGGCAGTTCTGCTATGTCCTATAGGGTCACTATGAGTCTGAAGTGATTCGAAAGCAATGTGTTTGGTCTGATCTATGATTTTTTGGGAAAAAAATGCTTTCAAGAATTGTCCTATTAGGAATAGCAGTAAGATTTAGTGGAAGTACATAGAGCTTGAAGGTAGAGGACTTTAGGCTTTTATCTTTCCTCTTTCATTTACATAGGTGTACCTTTTCAAAATCTGTCTTGAAGGCTCAGTATCAGCATTTGTGGAATGGCAATGAGGCAGTAGTGCAGTGAAAACTACATGTGCTTTAAGATCAAAAAGTGTGGCTCTGGAGTCAAGGTGAAGTGCTAGATTGGAATCTTAAACCCTCAAAAATTCAGTTTTTCATGTGTAAAAGTGAAAATAACAAAACTTGCTTCCCTTCTAAGCATAAAGCATATTATGTACTGAATGCTCAATAAATCTTATGCTTGATTTTTTTTTTTCTCTTTATTTCCTTTAGGAACTTTGAGGAATTAATCAATTGTGAATTTTTCTTCCTTGGAGAAACATCATGCCTAAAAGGACATATCTTTGCAGCTCAAGGGTAAAACTTTGAACTGTTTTGTGGTGATTCTTAAAATGGGAATTGGTGATAAACTTGCATTCCCACCCTTTTATATTGACTAATTGTAGTATGAAAAAGTAATTCATATTTTAATAAGATGTAGTATAAGTGAAATTTATAATAAGTGTTGACTTAATATGCTCATTTGAAGGCAGCAGACCATATAAGTGGCAAAAAAAATTGCAATTGCATAGGATTTTCTAGAATTTAAAACACCTTTAACATTCAATGCCATCAGAAGAATTCATTAAGGCCTAACAAAAGTTTCCAAAAATATAATACCATATATTTTATCTCTTACAAGACAGCCAGAAAGTAAAAAATTGGTTACAAAATATTCTGTTACACTTAAAAGAGTCTTTAATAAAATGCTGTTATGGTTTGAGTATTTCCCTTTTTATGTCTTAAATGAATTTGTTTTCAAGTAATTTCCCCTGTATAAGATATTCAATAATCTAATTTTAAAATGGTGGATCATATAGTAAATGCTGTTAGTTTTACAGAATATATGTATAGACTGTGTATGTCACTACATGTTTAGATGAACTTATTTTGGCTAAAACTCCTTGAATTTTATGTGTAAAATTTTACTGTTCAGGTTTTTGGTATTTGATTTTGACACGTTATGTCATCTTGTTCACTCTTGCATTAATATTGATCTCTACAGCACTTGAAGTAAAATAAGTGTTGGATAAATACTTACTGAAGGAATAAATAAGCAAATGAGAAAAATGATTAGATAGATAAATAACTCTTCTTTAGAGCTGAAAAAAATATCTATTATCTGTCAATATCAGATTTAAACCACTGGATAAAATTGAACACGTTTTTTACATTTCTTTTTCTTAACCTCAGTGTAATATCTACATTTTCAGATTCTCTCTCTCTCCCTGCCTGTTCATACTACTAGGAAAGATAAATGGAAATACTACCTTTTCTTTTTGCCTCCGTCCTATTTCTGACCACAAAAACTGTCACAGTGATCTATTAACATTGTGGATTTCTTTCTTCAGTCGAAGTGACAAGGTTGCTATTTTTGAAATAAGTTCTATCTTTTTGTTACATACACTATGGATGATTAAAGGTTTCAGCACTGGGAATTACTAAACCTTTGTCTAAGAATATAGGCGATCTTAAAGTTGACTTATTGTGATAGGAAGAAAAAGTAAAAATTTTCACTTCATCTCTGTACTCAAAATGTACAAGGTATAATATGATGGGTCATAAGGACAGACAGGGGTTATTTTAGTTCTACTTTCAGTGGATATGTCTTTTATAGAACAGAGAAGTGCATTATCACAAGTCCAACTCTTAAGAAGGAGGAGGATTAATGTTGTGAAGGAGTAGAATCTCTTCAGTCTTCTAAGCAACTTCTAAATATGCTTTTTTTTCTTATTATGTTTTACAGGTGAGGTGAAAGCAAAATTTATTGTCTTGCTAGCATATTAATTCTGCTCTTAGAAAACAAATGTTTGCTTTTTTCAGCTTTCCTGGGAGGAAACATACAGAGCCCATACAATTCCATAAAAGGTATGACAAAAATAAAAAAAAAAAAAAAGCATTTTATCGCATAATATGGTGATCAAAATAATTTTTTATTTAACTTATAAGAGGAGAAACTGTTAGTATTTTTAAACAGCAAACAAATTTAAAACTTCTCTGTTGTATTGAAAATATTATTACTTTCATTCAGTCTCAAGAACAACATCAAATAGTGGTGTTAGTGCTAGATAAGCAACAGACAAATAACCTGATTTTGATATATACAACTTTATAATACTAACTTACTCTAAGTAGATTCAGGAAGACTTATACCTTTGTAAAAATGTCATCCTAAAAACATGGACTAAAACTGAATATGAAAAATTTGAACAATAATTTTTTTTTTTTTTTAAATTTCAGGAGTCTAAGCTCTGGTGGTGCAGTGGTTAAGAGTTTGGCTGCAGTTCAAATCCTCCAGCTGCACCTCGGAAACCCTATGGGACAGCTCTACTCTGTCCTATAAGGTCACTACAACTTGGAATTGACTTGGTGGCAAAGGGTTTGAATTTTTCAGTTTTAAACCCTAAAAAGGAGCCCTGCTGGTGCAATTGTTAAGCACTCTGCTGATAATCAAAAGATGGATGGTTCGAACCCACCAATGGCTCTGTGGGAGAAAAGAACTGGTGATCTGCTCCCATAAAGATTTCTGCCTAGAAAACCCTACAAGCTAGTTCTACTCTGTCCTGGGGGGTCACTTTGAGTCAGAAATGACTCACTGACACACAAGGAAAACAGAATTCCAAATAACTAAAATGTGATTAAACTATACGAAATAATATAAGAATATACCAAGTGTTTTAAAACGACTTTTTTAGCAATATTTCTTTTCCAAATAAAATATTGCCCAGATGCTCAATATGTAAAACATAAAGTTGAGCTACTATGGTTAATGTAAGAAGTTAGAGAGTGGGTTGGGGAATTGAGAGTTAGCTTCCTCTGCTTGTCCCCAAACTCCCCCTTCCATGTTTGCATCAAGAGACTTCTGGAAAAGAATAAAAATTATAAAAATAACCCCTTCAAAGCACTATACATCAATTTGTGATCTAAAATATTGACAAATATTTGTTTAGTAGGCATATGATAACTTCATGTGATAACTCATTATTAAGAATCCCTTTTATTCAAGAGATCATGTCAAGGCCCCTACTATACAATTTATAGTCTAATTTTTTTAATTAAATTTTTTTATTGTACTTTAGATGAAGGTTTACAGAACAAATAACATATTGTTTTATGACAATAGTTAATAACCCCACAACATGAAACACGGTCCCTTCTCAACCTTGGGTTCCCTATTACCTTCTTTCCTGTCCCCTCTTGCCTTCTAGGCCTTGTCCCTGGACTGTTGTGTCCCATTAGTCTACTTTTATTTTATGGGGCTGTCTAATCTTTGACTGGATCATGGACCTCAGGAGTGACTACATTACTGAGCTAAAAAGGTGTCCATGGCCATACTCTCAGGGTTTCTCCAGTCTCTGTCAGGCCAGTAAGTCTGTTTTTTTTTTGTGAGTTAGAATTTTGTTCTACATTTTTCTCCAGCTCTGTCCAGGATCCTCTGTTGTGATCTCGGTCAGAGCACTCAGCGGTGGTAGCCGGGCACCAACTAGTTGTAATAGACTCAGTCTGTTGGAGGCCATGGTAGTTGTGGTCCATTAGCCCTTTGGACTAATCTTTTCCTTGTATCTCCTTCTCTTCATTCTCCCTTGCTGCCAAAGGGGTGAGACCAGTGGAGTATCTTAGATGGCTACTCACAGGCTTTTAAGACTCCAGACGCTACTCACCAGTAGAAGGTAGAATGTAGAACATTTTCTTTATAAAGTGTGTTATCCCAATTGAGCTAGATGTTCCACGAGACCATGGTCCCTACAGACCTCCGCCCAGCAATTCAGTCCCTCAGGGAGTTTGGATGTGTCTATGGAGCTTCCATAGCCTTTTATTGTACGAGTTGTGCTGGCTTCCCCAGTATTGTGTACTGTCTTACCCTTCACCAAAGTTACCTCTTACCTATTGTCTATTTAGTATTTCCTCCCCCACCCCTTCCATCCCAACAGATTGTTTCTCTGTGTGCAAACTTTTTCATGAGTTTTTACAGTAGAGGTCTCATACAATATTTGTCCTTTTGTGATTGACTTATTTCACTCAGCATAATGTCCTCCAGTTTCATCCATGTTA
>NW_004444019.1:4154668-4156211 GCF_000243295.1 Trichechus manatus latirostris
GTAATTTTCTCTTTTTGTGACGTCTTTGCCTGGTTTTGGTATCAGGGTTATGCTGGGTTCATAGAATGAATTCAGAAATTTTGCTTCCTTTTCTATGTTCTGAAATAGTTTGAGTAGTATTGGTATAAGCTCTGCTCTGAATGCTTGGTAGAATTCTCCAGTGAAGCTATCTGGGCCAGGGCTTTTTTTTTCAGTGGGAGTTTTTTTTTAATTACCTCTTCAATCTCCTCTCTTGTTATGGGTCTGTTCAGATTTTCAACATCATTTTGTGATTGTTTGGGTAGGTAGTGTGTTTCTAGAAATTTATCTGTTTCCTCTAGGTTTTCAAATTTGTTGGAGTATAGTTTTTGATAATTCTCTGGTATGATCCTTTTTATTTCAGTTGGGTCTGTTGTAATGTCCCCTATTTCATTTCTTATTTGCATCCTCTCCTGTTTTTCTTTTGTCAGTCTGGCCAGTGGTTTGTCACTTTTGTTGATTCATTCAAAGAACCGACTTTTGGGTTTGTTGATTCTTTCTATTGTTTTTCTATTCTCTATTTCATTTATTTCTGCTCTGATCTTTGTTATTTCCTTTCTTCTGGTGGCTGTGGGCTTTTTTTGCTGTTCTCTTTCCATTTGTTTGAGTTCTGTAGTTAATGTTTTGATTTTGTCCCTTTCTTTTTTTTTTTTTTTGATGTGTGCATCTATTGTTATAAATTGTCCTTTGAGCCTCTGAGGACTGCCTTAGCTGTGTCTCAAAGGTTTTGGTATGATGTGTTTTCATTCTCATTTGATTCTAGGAAATTTTGATTCTATGTCTGATTCCTTCTATTACCCAGTGATGTGTAAGCAGGGTGTTATTCAGTTTTCATGTAATTTATTTTTTTTCCTTGCTCTGCCTGTTGTTAATTTCTACCTTGATGGCATTGTGGTCATAGAAGAGACTTTGAATCATCTCAGTGTTTTGGATCTTTTTGAGGATTGCTCTGTGGCCTAAGATGTGGTCTATTCTGGAGAACGTTCTATGTGCATTGGAAAAGAGTGAGTACTTTGCAGCTGTAGGTTGGAGTGTTCTGTATATGTCTATGAGGTCAAGTTGGCTGATTGTGTCCTTTAGGTCTTCTGTATCTTTGTTGAGTTTCTTTTTAGATGTTCTGTCCTTTACCAAGAGTGTGTTGAAGTCTCCTATTAGTATTGTGGAACTGTCGATTTGCCTTTTCAGTGCTGTTAGTGTTTGTTTTATGTATTTTGGAGCCCTGCCATTAGGTGCATAGATGTTTATTATGGTTATGTCTTCATGATGGATCATCCCTTTAATCATTATATAGTGTCCTTCTTTGTCTTTTATTGTGGATTTTGTTTTAAAGTCTATTTTATCTAAGATTAGTATTGCCACTCCTGCTCTTTTTTGGTAGTTGTTTGCAGGATATATTTTTTTCCATCCTTTGATTTTTAATAAATTTAGGTCTTTGTTTCTAAGGTATGTCTCTTGTAGACAACATATTGATGGATCCTGTTTTTATCATCCATTTTGTCACTCTCCGTCTCTTTATGGGTGCATT
>NW_004444019.1:4157139-4158478 GCF_000243295.1 Trichechus manatus latirostris
AGGAAGCGCCATATCATTTTCCAAAATGGTTGTATCACTTTCCATTCTCACCAGCAGTGCATAAGTGTTCCAATCTCCCAGCAGCCTCTTCAACATTTGTTATTTCCGGTTTTTCTGATTCGTGCCAGTAATGCCAGGGTGAGATGGTATCTCATTGTGATTTTAATCTGTATTTCTCTAATGGCTAGTGATCACTAGCATTTCCTCATGTGTCTGTTTGCTGCTTGAATGTCTTCTTTGGTGAAGTGTCTGTTCATTTCCTTTGCCCATTTTTTAATTGGATTATTTGTCTTTTGTTGTAGAAATGTTGGATTTTTTTGTAGATTATAGAGATTAGACATTTGTCTGACTTGTAATGCCCCAAAATTTTTTCCCAATGTGTAGGTTCTCTTTTTACTCTTTTGGTGAAGTCTTTTCATGAGCATAATTGTTTGATTTTTAGAAGATCCAAGTTATCTACCTTATCTTCTAGAGTTTGTGTGTTGTTGGTTGTGGTTTGTATCCTGTTAATGCCGTGTATTAAGACCTCTAGCATTGATCCTAATTTTTCTTCTATGAACATTATAGTTTTTGGCTTTACATTTAGGTCTTTGACACATTTTGAATTAGTTTTTGTGTATGGTGTGAAGTATGGATACTGTTTAATTTTTTGGCAGATGGATATCCAGTTTTGCCAGCACCATTTGTTAAAAAGACTGTTTTTTCCCCTTTTCATAGACTTTGGGCCCTTGTCAAAGATCAGGTGACCAAAGGTGGATGCATTTACATCTGGGTTCTCAATTCTGTTCTATTGGTCAATGCGTCTGTCGTTGTACCAGGACTAGGCTGTTTTGACTATCATAGTTGTATAGTAGGTTCTGAGGTTAGGTAGTGTGAGTCCTCCTACTTTATTCTTCTTTTTCAATAGTGCTTTACTTATTTGGGGCTTCTTCCCTTTCCATATAAAGTTAATGATTACTTTTTCCATCTCTTTAAAGAATGTTGTTGGTATTTGGATCAGAATTGTTTGTATTTGTAAATTGCTTTGGGTAGAACTATCATCTTCACAATGTTGAGTATACCTATCCATGAGCATGGTATGTTTTTCTTTTTCCGTAGATCCCTTTGGGTTTCTTGCAGTAGTGTTTTGTGGTTTTCTTTGTATAGGTCTTTTACACCCCTGGTTATATTTATTCCTAAGTATTTTATTTTTTTAGGGGCTATTATAAACAGTACTGTTTTCCTGATTTCCTTTACATCGTTCTCTTTATTGGTGTATAGGAATCCAATTGAGTTTTGTATGTTTTTCTTGTATCCTGTGATTCTGCTGAATCTTTCTATTAGTTCCAGTAGATTTCTC
>NW_004444019.1:4158578-4193062 GCF_000243295.1 Trichechus manatus latirostris
TTTTTTTTTTTTTTTGTGGTGCTGACGTTTGCTTTCTTCCTCTTACTCTCCTGTGCTGAATTCCTTTTGTTTGTGGATTTTTTTTTCATTTTTTTCATTTTTGTAGGTTTTGTTTTTACTGAGACTTCATGTTTTTCCTCTTTATTTTGATAAGTAGGTTTGTTAACTTTCTTTGTGGTCATGCTGAAATTTACCCTTATCTTCCTAAGTTTGAAGCTATCTATTATTACTTGGTATCACCTTGCCTTCCTCTCCATTAGAAGGTTCTATACCTACACTGTTTATTCCCTCTTCTATTGTTCTGACGTTGTGGTCATTTACAGATTAATATCTCCAATTCTCTGTGTTATTTCTTTTGGTTTTGGATAGTACTTGAGAGTTCATTTCCTAGATTTATATCTGGTTGGTACAATCCTGTGTCCTAGATTCCGCCTGTGAGCTGATGTTTTTGTTCTCAGGTAGAAGGAGTCCCTTAATAATTCTTCTAAATTTGGTTTGTTTTTTACATATTCCCTTAATTTCTGTTAATCTGGAAATGTCTTAATTTCACCATCATATTTGAATGAGAGTTTTTCAGGATATAATATTCTTGGCTGGCAATTTTTTTCTTTCAAGGTTTTTTATATGTCATCCCATTGACTTCTTGCCTGCATGGTTTCTGCCAAATAATCTGAGCTTAGTCTTATTGTTTCTCCTCTGTATGTGACTTTTTGTTTTTCTTGAACTGTTCTCAGGATTCTTTGTCTTTGGTTTCAGGGAGTGTGATTATGATATGCCTTGGTGATTTTCTTTTGTGGTCTCTCTTATATGGGGTTCGTTAAGCTTCTGGGTTGGCCAGATTTTCATCTTTCATGATATTGGGGAAGTTTTCTGTCAGCAGTTCTTCAATGATCCTCTTTGTGTTTTCTGTTTTCTGCCCATGTTCTGGAACTCTGATCACTGGCAAATTTTTGCTTTCGATTTTATCCCACATAATTCTCAGGGTGTCTTCATATTCTTTCATTCTTTTTTCTGATTTTTCCTCAGAGATGTAGCCAACTGTTTGTCTTCAGTTTCACTGATCCTATCTTCTACCATTTCAAACCTTCCCCTCATCCCTTCTTTGACACTGCCCATTTCTGAAATCTTGTTGTTTATCTTTTGGATTTCTAACTGTTGTTTTTGTTTGATTTCTAGCTTTGAATTTATTTTAGCATTTTGTTCCTGCATTATTTTCGTGAATTCTTCCCTTTTTTGTCTGTATTTCCATGAATTTGTCTATTTTTTCCTCATTTTTGTCTGCTTTTTGCTTCAAATCTTGGATAGGTCTGAATATTGGAGATCTGAATTCTCTATCAGGTAGTTCTAGTGCCTTTTCTTCTCCTAGAAAGTCATCTGGTGTTTTATTTTGGATGCCTACTGGAACCATACTGCCCTGCTTTTGTAAATGTTTTGATATTGTCTGCTGTCTTTGGGGCATTCAGTAGTTATTTTCCTCGTTTATTGATTAGAGATTTGTTTGTTTCGTCCTGCTTTTTTTGTTTTACTTGGTAATGTCTGAGCAGGCGGGCTATGTGTTATTTGTTGTTTGTTCGTCTGTGGGCATGATACTTTTCACCTCCTTCTCCAGTGGGCAGGGTCGGTCACTCAGGTATGGTACAGCTGGGCAGGTCCAGCTGAAGGGGAGCTGCTGGGATGGGTTGTTTATGGTAAGTACTAGGCCAGCAGGGCTGGCCAGGAATCAGTGCAACGCAGGTTCCAGTAGGCCATGCCTGTGCTGCTCAGGAGTGTGATGTTCAGTGCACAGTGCAGGTAGGCAGGATGGAGGGAGGAGATTGTGATGTGTGTAGCTAAGATGGGTTTGGGAAAGAGAAGAGAGAGGAGAGAGGAACAGGAGCCAAAAACATACAAACAAACAAAAAAGAGTGCTAAGAGAGCTTGCCGTTGGAGTGGAGAGATGAGAGACTGAGAAACGGAGGAAAATAAAAAGGAGAAGAAGAAGAAGAAAAATGAGTAAATGAAAATTGGAAATAAAAAAGAAAGTCAAAGCCCCCAGTGATCACACCAGTGCACTGCAAGGTCTGGGGAAGTTGTTCCTAGGCTGTGAAGTACATCCTGGCTAGAAGGGGTTAGAAGTGTCACTTAGCGCCAGGCAATCTGGAGACAGAAAGAGAAGGTAAGTATAGGGAGACGAGAAACTGAGTAATGAAGAAAGACAGAAATAGACAAAGAGAGAAAAGAAAACATAACAAACAAGTTAAAAAAAAAAAAAGAACAAGAAAAACTAAAAAAAAAAATAAAACAAGAAAAAAGAAATGCTCTCAGGGATCCCTCTGCACGTCTGTGCAAACTGTGGGGGTACATCCCATGCCACACAGTACTGCCCAGCTAGAACGGGCTGCCAGTTAGAGAAAAGAAAAATAAAACAAACAAACAGGTCAAAACAAACAAACAAAAGCCTGGGATCCCACCAGCATGGAAGCACGGGTTGGGAAGCAGTTTCACATTCAAGCAGTGTTTCACAGCCTTTCAGGAAGAAGCAAATGTGGTGCACGGAGCCAGGGATTTGAGAGAAAGGAGAAGGAGGTGATGAGAGAGATATGGAAGAAATCAAAAGAAGCAGAAAAAAGCAACACCAGCAGACAACAAATGGCACTCAGGGAGCCAGCCAGTGCCAGCAGGTGGAATCCAAGCAGCACTGGGGTGAAGCTAGCAGTGCTTCCTGGCCAAGAGACTGTAGCTGCAGGAAGCAGAGGAGGCCGAGTGGTGGTGAAGAAGTGTCGGGTGGAAAGCATACATCACTGGTTACCAGTTGTTCTGTCTCCTGCTGGAAGCTCTGTGAAGCTGCTTTCCCATACATACCTTCTGTTCACCGATCTCCAGTAAGAGTCCAAGATGGTGGGTCCTTGCCGTGTTAGCTGATAGGGGACCTCTGCATGTATCTCTCCTCACTCTCTGTTCTCTGTCAGTTTCTTATTCCATTTGGTGCTTGCCTGAGTTCTTTATCTCTTCATTTGATGCTTAGGGTTTCAGGATTTCCGTTTTCTCTGTTTGGCTTAGTTTTTCAGATCTTTTCTGTGGCGGGACGGTGTGGTGCTTTTGTCTATAGCACCTTGTTTCTGGGAAATATAGTCTAATTTTTAAGGAAAATAACAACAGTCAAAGCTACTGCTGTTTTGATTCCTCTTGAATTTTAATTGGTCTATTAACTTGCTTGACCAATAGAATGTAGTGATGTTATGTGATTTGGAAAGTTACCCTTTAAACTACCTTGGAACTTCTAGATTAATAATCTTAGGCTATTGTCCGGTTGCCACAACAACATGAAAAGGCTTAGAAAGAATGACTACTTGGAGATTTAGGGTCTGTCTTAGTTACCTAGTGCTGCTATAACAAAAGTACCACAAGTGGATGAGTTTAACAAACAGGAATTTGTTCTCTCACAGTCTAGGAGGCTAGAAGTGTGAATTCAAGGTGTCAGCTCCTAGGGAAGCCTTTGTCCCTCCATCAGCTCTGGGGGAATGTCCTTGTCATCAATCTTCCCCTGTTTTAGGAGTGTCTCAGTGGAGGGACCCTGGGTCCAAAGGACATGCTCTGCTCTTGGCTCTGCTTTCTTGCTGGTAGGAGGTTCCCCTGTCTCTCTACTTGCTTCTCTCATTTATATCTCAAAAGAGATTGACTCAAGAAACAACTAACCTTATAGATTGAGTCCTGCCTCATTAACATAACTGCCTGTAATCCTGCCTCATTAACATCATAGAGGTAGGATTTACAACATATGGGAAAATCACATCAGATGACAAAATGGTGGTCAATCACACAACACTGGGAATCATTGCCTAGCCAAGTTGACACACGTTTTTGGGGACATAATTCAATCCATAACAGGGCTCCAGCTGACTTACTAGCTGAATGGAGCAGCACAAAAGAACCCAGACAGGGTTATCAACCATCCAGTTTGCACGTGGCTGAGGGATTTCCTGGGATGTGGACAGGGAAGATGCACAGGACACTTTTGGGAAGTCGACTTGTGTGTATATCAAGGTTAGTCAGTGTGACCAAGATGATTAGAATGTCTGCACTTGTGGGTACAGATATAGTACTGAATGTATACAGATTATTATTATTATATGAGGTAATCAAGATCTTTGTTGGCCCATGAAACTAAACAGGTAATCATGACTTATCATGTTGAAATGTCTGGACTACTTGCTTTAACCGCATTGTAAGCATATCAGTAGAAGAAACAAGAACTTCACCTCCATCTGGCTTAAATAATAAGGAAAACAATTCACTCGTCTAAGTATATATCCAAAGTTAGCACAGACATCAGAATTGGTGGATCCAACTACTGAATAATAGACTCAAAATTTCTGTTCTGTGTCTCTACTCCACCACTCAGAGTCTTACTTTCTTCCTATGGCTGATTGCCTCATGGTCATAAAATGGCAGCCAGGAGCAATTGCGGCTAAGACTCACTCATTTACAAAAGCAAAACTGAATTACTCCTGGGAAAAGTATTAGGAACTTTCCAGAATTCTCTAGGAAATGTTTTGTCCCATTCTGACAACTGTACTATGAGGGTACTCCTGTCACCTGCAAAGTGGGTGAAATTGCTCTGATCATTATATTTTATCAAGATCTACTTCTGGAGCATGGAATGTGACAATTCCCCTTGAATCTCAAGGGCTGCCTGAACATAGGCAGTAAAATTATAATCACAGTAGTTTATTTGTTTAGGCTTTCAACAGGTCTGCAGTGGTTTATATTTCAGCATGTCAATCTATTGAGAGTAAACAGTCTATCTAGTTCACCATTGTGTCCAGATTAGATAGTCTGTCTGGGCCTTTATGTCTCTTATACATTCTTGAGCTAGGTGAAGTCTTGCTATGAATGGACTCCAGGGGAATTTAAAGGTGAGAGAAGTATCTTATAATCATTTCGGAACTCAGGACCCGAGACCTAGCATTGTCCTTCAGTTCAGAAAGCTCAAGTCATTTTTCTAGTCAGCTCCCCTACTCCCACTCAATCAAGTTCTCCACCTAGGTTTTGATGAGAGTAGTGAGTTGTTCCAGGCGTGGATTATGGATTATACCTGCTCCATCTCTCCCAAATCCTGCAGTTTCCATTCTAGGCTTCAGGCAATTTGGATGGCAGGGCTTCCTCCACAAGTGGTCTTCCCTTAGCTTCTAACCTCTAAAAAAATCTTATTGCCAAAAGATCCCACTTCTATGGCCTTTGCAGCCAGCCTTCCAAACCACTCTGGGTTTGGATAGTAAGGAATGTTATGAGACATGATAGCAGATGCACACAATAGGCTGGGCAGGAGAAAGTAAAGGCTTTGGAATCAGATTAACTTGATATGAGGCTCTGTGCCTTCACCTACTGGATCTGTGACCCTAAGAAAATCTCTTAACCTCTTTAAGCCTCATAGCCTTATCTGTGGAGTCCTGGTGGTACAGTGGTTAAGAGCTATGACTGCTAACCCAAAAGCTGGCAGTTTAAATCCACCAGCTGCTCCTTGGAAACCCTATGGGACGCTTCTATCGCTATGAGTGGGAATTGACTCATTGGCAGCTGGTTTTGTTTTGGGTTTTTTTTTTTTTTTTTTGTATCCTCACTTGTAAAATTGAGATAATAATAGAACCTAATTATCATTTTCTTGTGAGGATTGAATGAGCTCATGCATATAAAATGTTACTAAGCACAGGGGTTGGCACAGATTAAAGATCAGACACGTGTTAAATTTGTGTGCTTTCTCTTGCTCTCTCTCTCACACACATACACATAGAATTACACATACACAAAATGTTTAGATACATTCTCCTAAGGTTCATATTTCCGTGTTGTTACTGGTTTCTATATGTTTATTGATTGGATTGATTAAGTGAAAACCCCACTCAGCTGAATCTTGGGAAACATAATAAAAATCACAACCAGCTGAGTCCCAGAGAAACATGGCTAAGCACTTTAAATAGAGAGATAACACTGCAATTTGCTCAGTCAACTTGATTTGAAACCTCAGAGTAATTGTTTACCACTCCCTCTTCTGCACAACCAATTAATTTCTAAATCCCATAGATTTTCATTCTGTAAACTCTTTCCCATCTGTCCTGCTCTTTGATTTCCAATTCTGTCCTAGCACTGATCGGCCTAGCCCATTGCCTCTGCCCCAGTATTTTTTTTTTTTTTTAATTACAATGAATTCTACAAACCATCTTTCATGCCATGGCCTCTTTTTATTTGATATAGATCTTGTGTAGTTGGGATAATATATTTTTTAAACAACTAAGGCCAGTCAGGCTTGCTGAATCTTAGTAGTTATTCTTGCTGTTTCCACCTTCAAAATTTGAATACGAATGCCTCTGCTTAGCTCCCAGTTTGATTTTCTGAACAAGGATTCTACAAAAAGAGGAAAACAAAAATCTGCCTTTGTACATATAGCTACAAGTAATGATCCTCTCACAATTTCAGCCCCTCCCAACGAAGTAAAAGCTCACATCTCAGGACAGAGGTGGGAGGGGAAAATACTTAAAAGCATAGAAATAACCTCTTACTGAGAAGCTCACCCTAACTTAGGGATTTCTTTTGGCTAAGAGGTGACCACCTGCCTTTTCCTTCTGAACTCCCAGCTACTTGAATCTGAATTCAACATCTTTGAACATGAGTCACTTCTTCATTTACAACATAAGGAGATCAGATAAACACTCAGAAGAACACAGATACTGCACATAGGAGAAAGGTAAACCAAAGGCAGAAGTGCGTGTTGTGGCCAACGTGCCCTGGTTCGAATATACAAGAAAATGAAGTTCATGGGCTCTACTATTGTTTACTTCTGGAACATTTTCAATGCCAGAACTTTTCCTTTATTTGATAGCTTCAGAGTTGCTGCCATAATAGTATACAAACCTTTGTCAATTTAAATTACTTTAATCATGTCGTTTCCTTTGTGGTAATTGTAATAGCCCCCTGCTGATTATAATATTGCATATAAACAAGGCTGCCTGTCATTTGCACCCTTCAACATCCTATTCTATTTTTTCCTATCTCTTCAAATCAGACTACTATATTTTCTTCAAACATATCCCCAAATTTTCACTCTCATAGATTTTGCTCATTGTTCTCTCTTCATAACCACCTCTGACCTTTAGGGCCCAGGACCTCCTTTTATAGTCCAAGGCCAAACTCAAACCTTATTTCTTTCCACTAACTTCACTTCATGCCTCCAGGTTGAATTCTGTATACACAAAGTACAACTTTTTTGGGGGAAGATTTTCTTTCTAGGTATAAAAAAGCTCATACTTTTAATATGAAAATGAAAGCAAACTTAATCATAGAAAACAAATCAAAGAAAAAATTAATCATAATCCCACCAGTCGAAGATGACCACTACTATTAATAATCTGTATACTTATTTTTTTCTATGAAAGCATTATGTGTATGTATACACACTCTTTTTCATACATATAATTTTTAAAAACATAAATCAAATTATCTCTCACACACACACATATAGTCATACTTGGAAAAGTCAATGAAAAACTTCCAAATGTTTTGTTTTGTCATGGTCTGTAGGGCTCCTACTTTGCTCTTTAACCTCATTTCATACTGTTCGTCCCTTCTCTATTCAGTCTCATTTCTGTACCTAAAACTGCCAAGACTTTTTCTACCCAAATCACTGTACCTGTTCCTCTGTCTCCTTGGCATACCTTTGTGTATACTCTTCTTATTGCTAAGATCTTCCAGCCATTTGGGTGTCAACAAAAATAATGATTTTTCAGAGTGGCCTTTGCTACTTGCCATGTCAAAATCACTTTTCTCAGTCTCTGTGTTTCTGTCTTCCTCTTTCCCTCCCTTCCCTGTCTCCCTTCTCTTCACAACTGGATCTTTAATACCAAGCTAAAGTTCTGGTAAATAATATTTGCACAATTAATATTTGTTCAATGAGTGAATTTAAGTATTTTCCAAAAGTATATTAGTTTTGTATACTGCATTTTAATACCTTCTCTTATTTTTAAATATTTTCCAAATTAATAAATATACTTAATAAATATAATAACTATACACATGTTTACCTTTTTTTATGGCTATTTTTGTTTCATTTTATGATGACACCCTAGTTTAGTTAACCATTTTTCTATTGCTGAGCAGTTAGATTATTTTCAAAATCTCAGTCAATCATGGCAAAATGTTTTTATAAACATAATCAAATATCATGTCTTTCTTTTCCACCTTCTAAATATCTTGAGAGTGCTCTCATTTTCAGATTATAACCCAGAAACATATGAAGAAGAAAATTCTGGAAAAAAAAAAAACAGATTTCCTAAAGTGAGGTATGAGTGATGCTGAATTGAAACAGACAATCCAACACAGACACCCTGCCAAGGACAGTGGAATAATCACATGGTTTAATGATTTGTTCACAGAGTCTGTTTAGCAGACTGTTTTTTGACTCCCCTTGAATAGTTGTTTCTGTGGAGGGTTGTTGAACAACAAACTGCAGGACAAACAAGTCCATTCGGCAAGGCTACTCTATTCATTCATGTTTACAATCTATTTTCTCTTCTGTATATCTGTTTTGTTTATTCCACTTACCCTGGCTATACCCTTCTGCTTTTGAAGGCAAAAGTCAACATTTATAGGATCTGATTTTGAAAAAATGTGAATTTATTCTTCTAAAAATAAAAAAAAATTCAAATAAATATCTCATTGCTAAATAAGGATAGATAGGTAAATTACATCTCTCCAATGTAAAATTTTATAATTCTATTATTCAGAAAATAAATTTAAGGTAGATTGCATGATTGCATCTTGAAATACAAAAATTAATTTTAATACTCATCTCAATAGGAGGGCTACTAACTTTCTCAGTTCTAATTCATGGCTGCTATAATTTCCAATTGACTTGCCATTATCAAAAAAATACTGCTGTGAATCCTTATTACCAAAAGCAATTGAAACACCACAAAACGGCCAAAATATAAATAGGTAACATTAAGGAGAAGAAAATAAACCACTCACATATTTCAATACACATACACACTATAAGAGAAATATTCAAATTAATTGTCTCCCCAGAAGTCTAATAAAATATACTATTTAAAACATGAAGCAATTGGAAAACAAATATACCCCCTGTTTATGGTCTACACTGTCATTATGTAAAATGTAACGAGTCTTCAAGGATATATTAAGGGGAATGTAAATGCATCACACTGTTTCTAATGTGACATAATTAATATGTGCAACAGGTAGGTCATATTTATAAGCTTTATGGTTCTCCTTCTATAAGAACCCATTTGTATGCACTCTCTATTAAAGTTCTCAGAGAAAAAATTCTGTAGTAAAACATTCTCAAATTATCTGTGCAGTTTATGCAGACATTTTAAAAAGCATTGTTTATAAACCAGCTTTACTATATAAACGATTTCTACTGCTTGAATATTCTGGATTGGCTCCATGCAGACATAATTATAAAATTTCAATGAGATCTCACTTCATTTTCATAAAGTATCTGGAGTCTGCATCAATGACTTAGAATGCAATTCAGACAAATTTGCTTTCTTATAAAAAACACGTACTATTACTGAAAACATCTTAAAACACACTTTACAAAAAAAATTAATTAGATATTTTTTTCTTTTTTTCACTGTGCCAGCTCAGCTGTTATTTGCATTTGAAAAACTAGGTGAAGGTATACCTCCATGAATATCCTCAAAAACTTTTAAAAAGTCACATAAAGTAGTTAACTTAATCAGTAATCACAAACTTTAATAATGCCTGACAATCATACTGCATTTCCCTCATCCCTCATTCTTTAACACTCCTAAAACACTACGTCATTACCGTATCCTCTCTCCTCAAATGCACAATACCCTCACTCCAACATTCACTCCAGCTGTATTCTTACTGCTCTTTTAAAGGACTGAAGCAATCAGAAACAGACTTCCACAAATTACCACCACCACATCCAAAATCCAGCATCCTCTCTAATCTCTTTTTATGCTTTCTGTCCTGTTTCTTTAGCTAAATTGAACTAAATCTCATTCTCATTAATCATTTCAAGATCATTGTTCCAGAGATTTTACCATCCCCTAACCACAGCATTAAATGTTTTCTCTTTTCTGAATCATTCCTGTTAGCATATAAACATGTTGTATTATTCCCACCTTATTACTCTTATTTGTCCCAGGTCTCTACCTTCTACTCCAGGCCTATTTCTCTGCTCCCAAGTTTTCAGGAACACTTTTCCATTCTCTCTTAAATACACCTCAGGGAAGCTTTTGCTTCAATACTGCCTAGAAAACTTCAGAGATATGATCTCCAAAGACCACTGGTCAAATATTAAGTGTTCATGTTACTTTATCTTTTTTTTAGTAATTAACATGACCCCCCACCCCCTGCAAAAAAAATTCTACCTAAAAATTCTTTATCCACTTGGGTTACCTAAAGCAAATTCATTGCCATCAAGTTGATTCCAACTCGCAGCGACCCTACAGGACAGAGTAGAACTTCCACATAGGGTTTTCAAGGTTATAATCTTCGGGGAGGCAGGCTGTCACATTTTTGTCCCATGGTATGGCTGGTGGGTTTGAACCGCGAACTTCTCAGCACCTGGGTGCTTTAACCACTGAACCACCAGGGTTCCTTCTTCACTTGGATTACAGGGTACCCTATTCTCTTAGTTTTTCTCTTGCTTCACTGGCTACTCCTAAATCTATCAATCTCTCCTCTTTTTCATTGTTCTCAAAATAGTAATATGTTTTAATTATTTTCTTAATAAAACACTGCTTATGCCATATTTGTTAACATATATTAACTAAGCTGTAACCAATTATTTATAGTTTGTGGAACACATTACGTAAAGGAGAAGCTATAACAAAATTTTGTATCAGTTATTGTATTAAAGTAAAAAGCAAGGGAATTTTTGTTCCTCAGCCATTTAAATCAGGCAAATTAAAAAAATTTTATTTTTTAAAATTTTTATTTTTAAAATTTTATTTTTAGAATTTCCCTCCCATAAAGGAAATTTCCCATCAGTTGAACTATTCTAACATATAAACTAGTCTGTTTAAACAATGAATGTAATACATTAATTTTAATGTAAAAATAGAGAATCTCCTAAAAAAAAAAAATTTTAATTTTTTTTTTCTTTTCATACTATGTGATTTTATCTCCTAGTAGCCTTCCAAATTTTATTAGGCTATTTCTCAAAAAATATTTTCACAACATCTGTTCCATGTTCTGTTATTAACATCTCTGGCCAGAAATGAACTTGTGTAGGGGAGAGAGTAAGGGGGTTAAAATTTCTACTGTATGTATTTACATGGTAGAAGCTTTTATTCATATCCTGTTCTTATGTAAATGATACAATTCATTTAGATGGCTAATGTCATTCTAAAGAGGCAAATGAAATCAGCTTTCACTTAAACAAGAACAGCTTAGAGACATCTTTATTTTAGGAAATCAACGAATTGGGAAGGACATCAAGAGAACACCTACAGTATTTTTATGCAAATAACACATGCCTTCTACATTTGTTTGCCAACCACGCCCCTGCCCCCCACCGGGTATTTTCATAAACGTGTTATGGTAATTTTTTTATAGCAACATGCCAAAAAAATTGGCATACTGGCGCTTATGAAAATACCTCACTTGAGGAGGGTAAGGTTGGCAATCAAACGTACAAGGCGCATATTATTTGCATAAAAATACAATAATCACTCTGCAGCATCTGATTCTCAACTCTAGTTTTGTTTTATTTTTCAAAGTCATTGTTACTTAGCATCTAATATGTTAATACTCAGAACATCTGTATCATCTTGAACGTTCCATCTCTTTATATTTAATACGATTGATATTTTAACTTGTATTTTTCTGTTTACTAAGTTGTTTTTTTATTAAATGAGGAAATATGTGAGGTGGTCAAACTTAGATTTAGTGTCAACAATCAGTGTTATTAATTTTGATCAAAGACTTTTATGTTGTATTATAACAACCTCTCTTATTTTCATATAAATTAGTGCATTGGATTATATACAATGTATTTATGCCACTGCTTAAGGTAACATTTGAGAATTGGAGAGGGAGGTCAATCTCTAATTTTTCTCATAAATTTATATTTTTAGAGAGAGAGATAAAGAAAGACAGAGACATCTTTTTCTCAGTACAGATGGGTTACATAAGAGCCAAAATGGAAACCAAGACTGCATTATATCATTTTTAGTTACATTTGAAAACTTTTCTCCAGTAATATGAGCTCCCCACATCTAACTATAAGCACAAAAAAAGATGATGTTTTTCTGCTTTTATTTAAAATAGGCAGTACCACCACGGGTCTGTTAGTTTGTCTTACTCTGGGGGCTTGCATGCTACTGTGAGGCTGGAAGCTATGCCACCAGTATTCAAATACCAGTATGGTCACCCATGGTGGAGAGGTTTCAGCTGAGCTTACAGACTTAGACAGACTAGGAAGAAGGACCTGGTGGTCTAATTCTGAAAAATACGTTGGCCAGTGAAAACCTTATGAACAGCGGTGGAACATCATCTGATACAGTGCCGGAAGATGAGCCCCTCAGGTTGGAAGGCACTCAAAAGACAAGCGGGGAAGAGCTGTCTCCTCAAAGTAAAGTTGACCTTAATGAAGCAGATGGAGTAAAGCTTTTGGGACCTTCATTTGCTGATGTGCATGACTCAAAATGAGAAGAACAGCTGCAAACATCCATTAATAATTAGAATGTGGAATGTACGAACTATGAATCCAGGAAAATTGAAAATCATCAAAAATGAAATAGAATGCATAAACATCAGTATCCTAGGCATTGGTGAGCTGAAATGGACTGGTATTGGCCATTTTGAATCAGACAATCATATGGTCTACTATGCTGGGAAGGACCAGTTGAAAAGGAATGACATTGCATTCATCATCAAAAAGAACATTTCATGATCTATCCTGAGGTATAACACTGTCAGTGATAGGATAATATCCATATGCCTACAAGGAAGACCAGCACCAACCGCTAAGGCCAAAGATGAAGAAATTGAAGATTTTTACCAACGTCTGCAGTCTGAAATTGATCAATCGTACAATCAGGATGCATTGTTAATTACTAGTGATTGGAATGTGAAAGTTGGAAACAAAGAAGAAGGATTGGTAGTTGGAAAATACAGCTGTCGTGATAGAAACAGTGCCAGAGTTCGCATGATAGAATTTTCAAGACCAACGACTTCTTCACTGCAAATACCTTTTTCAAATAACATAAACAGCAACTATACACATGGACCTCACCAGATGGAATACACAGTAATCAAATCAACTACATCTGTGCAAAGAGACCATGGAAAAGCTCAACATCATCAGTCAGAACAAAGCCGGGGCCAACTATGGAACACATCATCAAACCTATCTGCTTCTGTAAAGATTGTTGTTGTTGTTAGGTGCCATCAAGTTGGTTCTGACTCATAGTGACTGTATGTACAACAAAATGAAACAGATTACAGCCTTGAATATCCCATGAGGTAGTTCTACTCTGTTCTATTGAGTTGTTACGGGTCAGAATCTACTCGAAGGCAATTTACTGGAACCACAAGATGTTCCAGGCTCATCTTGCTTATTTCCTGCCACAGTCTTAGAATCAAGCATCTCTCCAACGAGTTCTAGTTCCTTTTTTTGGATAATTGTATTAGAAACCATGATCTGGGAGCTAGATGTGTTCATTTCTACTGGGGTGTCATTGCTCCTAGACTCTCTCAGCTGAGAGACAAGGAAATATATGTGTATACTAACTCATGCAAATACACATATCTCTAAATATTACTATATGTAAATATCTATCTATATTAAGAAAAACATGTCTGGAAAACAAACCCATTACCACATGGATCATTCTAGCCTACTTCTCTTGATTATCTATAACCTCCCACTTCAACAGTGAGAAATGTAACTTTCATCATCTGCCATACATTTACTTAATTGTTCAATTCTAGTATATGTGTACGATGGTATCAGAATAGTTAACTCACAAGTCATAGGAAACAACTGTATGAGTTAGAGTACAGTTCTTAGTTTGTGTATTTATTTTCTTTTGCCATTAGTGTTACATACTTATTCATTTCCAAAGTTACTTAGGTAAATACCTTTTGCCCCACTAGTTCAGTTAGGTTCTTTCATGCATGTGCAATAAATTTAGACTGTTTTGTCACATTTTACATTCCATTCAGAGATCCCTGATCTCCTAAATGATTGTTTTTAATTTGCATACGTTAAGGTTTATTTGTAAAGTTCTATGGGTTTTGACAAATGCATAGTTTTATATCTCCACCATTACAGTATCAAACAGAATAGTTTCAAAGTCCTAAAAATATCCCCTAGTGATATCTAATTCAACCTCCATTTCCTCATAAACCCCTAGCAACCACTGAGATTTTTACTGTCTATACATTTTTGTCTTGTAAAAAATCTCAAATCATTGGAATTATAGAGTATATAGCCAGTGAACAAACAGGCTGCATTCACTTAGCAATATGCATTTACAATTTATCTGTATATTTTTATGGCTTGATAGCTCATTTATTTTTTATTACTTAGTAATATTTCATTGTATGAATGCACCACAGTTTGTTTATCCATTTAAACATTGAACAACATTTTGGTTGCTTCCAGTTTTGGGTAATTTATGAATAAACATGATATAAAAATTTTCAGATTTTTGATTGGATATGTTTTCAAATCAGTTGGGTAAGTACCTAAGAGTATGATTACTGAATTATACAGTAAAAAGTTTTTAGTAAGAAACGCTCACATTATCAGTTTTTTTGTTTGTTTGTTTGTTTTCCATAGTATGTGGTGGCAATTTCCTCTGTAATCTCAGTTCTTTGATGGGTCTAAGAAAAGTCATGGATTTTTCAGTTTATTCAGCTTTTTCCTTTTTGTGAAGATGGGAGCGATGTCTTCAAGTTTCTTACATGTCTGAACTGAAACTGGAAATTACAATATTGCTTTTAATACCTCCCCTTATGATGTATAAAAGTTTTTCTTTCTTTTTTTTCTAATTAGTGAATTGTTTCTATTACAGGTATTTCTACCATTTAAAGAAAATCAGTTTTAATGTCCTAATAACACTATTTTGACATCAAATTTCTCTTGCTGAAAAGTCTAAAACTTTATTGTTGGTAGCTTCCCATAATATTTCTTAAGTCATCATTTTTATGTTTGTCTCTTACTTGCTGCGGAGATTCTCTTGTATTTACATTTATTCATGCTTTAATGAGCCTTACCGCATCCCTAATTTATTAAAATTACAGTTGAGTGAAATAATAATTTTCAAGATGATTCCAGTCTGAAATATTTGTGGAGCAATAGATTGGAAGTATAAAATAAAGTGAGGAGAATCATGTCATGTTCCACTGGGAGACGTATTTTACCCATCAGTAGCATATTAGAAATGCATGTTTTAGAAATGAAGGCAAACTACACTGTACTTGCCTCCCACGAGACACATTTCTCAGCTGTGAGAAGAATTTTCTTCTTGGAAGAGATTTTTGGAATTGGCAAGCTCATGACTTTAATCTACTTAGTATTTTCCTTTGTACTGTTAGAAATTGGCCCAAAAAAAAAAAAAAAGTCACTTTGAAGCATAAGGTATTTTCTTGCCAGAAGGGTTTGATTTTGTCAACAGAGGTCATATTCCTATATGACATTTTTAATATCTTTCAGTAGAATTTAAAAATAAACTAAAAAGTATAGGTAAAATTATCTAAAAGCAGGGATACCAAATATGAAGCTTGTTGACAGAACAGATCGAACGGTTTGTTAAAAATGTATGCAAAAAAATTTGAATTCTAACAAAAATATTATATCTACTTCTCACTTTTGAAATATTCAGTGATATTTCAGTTAACAACACTCAGGTATGTTTTCTTCAATTATACGGTAGGCAATACATTTCAAGAAGGATAAGAAAAAGATACTCATAGATGAATTTCTGTGAGATGTTAGGATACAAAAGAATTTACTATTTTTTTGTGTGAAATATTTCAGGCACCTGGCAGTTATGTGTGTGTGCACACACATACACACACTTTATACTCTTAATTTGATATGTACATAAATTGTTTTATTTAGCCATATAAATGAAGACGCTTCATTCTGCCACGTAGTCTCCCTCCACCTACCATCCCCCCACTTACACGTATGTGCCACATGTATACCCAGTGCATATTTGAATACATATATTTACATATATATACATGTTTAGATTATTTTCTTGTACTTGATTTATTTTTCTACTGCTTCCATTCTTCTCTTCATTGTATATGTATTGAAACTTCCTTAAAATGCTAAAAAAAAATCAGAAAATTACAATATTTATTGCATGTGCTATTCTTTTGAGAGTGTTACAGCTTGTTAAGACAGGATATAGGAATGAAAAAGTGGACTTTAGTCATCAACACTGGAAATGAGTCTTAAGGTTTTCCTTAATATTGCAAAGAAATCTAAATTTATAAAGGTGCCACAAAAACTCCTTAGCTTTCAAGAGCCCAAGGACCAAGAAGCTGCACATAAACTGAGAATTTCATAGAACTACCATATGACCAAGCAATTCCACAGCTAGATATATACCCCAGATGCTCCATGTGAGAAAGATGTGGCAGTCTGCTTCCCTAAAGATTTACAGCCTTGGAAACTACATAGGGTCACTATGAGTCAGAATTGACTTGATGACAGTTAGCTTTTTTTTTTTTAGCTAACCTAAAGGTTGTGATTCAAACCCCTGAGTGGTACCAAGGAAGAAAAGGCCTGGTGATCTGCTTCTGTCAAGATTACAGCCAAGAAAATGCTATGCAGCAATTCTAGTCTTAACACATAGGGTCTCTATGAGTTGGGGGCCGACTCTATAGCAACTAACAACAACAATTCTATCAAAAGATTTTTAAAGAATATATATTGACTTAATAAAAATGAATGTTAGGATGTGCATCTGGAATGTATTTACTGATGGGCGCGCTTTGTTTCATACAGAGTGGTGATAATTTTTCTCCTATGTAATTAGGAAGAGTATCAAATAGGAGATAAAATTTCTTGAAAGATTTTTGGCAAATTTTTATCTGGAGTGTTATACAATGATTAGAAGAGCTCTGAGAACCTCTCCTAAATACACTAGAAATCCCCCCCCCCTTAAGAATAATTGATTCCACCTATTTAGCCCTTAAGAACATAAATTGTGTCCCTTTCAGCTCTAGTCCAGTTCTGTGCATATGGTAGGCATTCAATAAATAAGTACTGAAAAGCTATAAATATACAATCATCACTCAATATCCTTTTTTATACTCATCAAAAAGACCAAACCCGCTGCTGTCGAATCGATTCCGACTCATAGCGACCCTATAGGACAGAGTAGAACTGCTCATAGATAAAGATTTTCTTTGTGGGTTTATGACAAAATTGCATAACGAAAATTAAACAGTTATTGTAGAAGTTGCAGTGAGTGATGATGGTAGATTGGGTTACTATTTTTTTTAATGGTGGTTTTAATGGTGGAGGAATCAAGAAGTGGTTAAATTCAGTTGAATGCATACCTTGTAAAATGTGCCGAGTTTTTGGATGAGAAGTATGGGGTGTATTAGAGCAAAAGAGTGGCCAAATGTGACCAAGAATGTTGGCCTTGTAATTGTATGAATGGTGGTGTTGCTTAGCAATATGAGTAACACAAGAGAAAGAGATAATTTGGGAGGAAAAACTCAGAGTAAAATTCAAGCATGTGAGTTTTTTATTAGATATACAACTAGTGACGTAAAGAAGGTAGTTGAATGTGGAAGTCTGGAGTTCAAGAGAAAGTGAAGCTGGAAAAATTAATTTGTAAATGCATAGCAAATAGAATAAATACAATAGAACCCATATCATGATGGTGATAATAGAGTGTAAGTGTAGAGATACGAATCAGGACTGAGGACTGAGCTCTGGAGCATTTAGAAAACAGAAAGAGGAGGAGTTAGCAAGGAAGATTAAACAGAAATGGACACTATTGTTAGGGGAATACCAGGAGATCTTAGGGTCTTAGAAGCTAAGGGACAAGTGGTGAAGGGAGGAAGTTTTTTAAAGAGGAAGGAAAAAAACTGTGCTACAAGCTGAAGAAAGGTCTATTATGAAGAGAACTGGGAAGTGACCATTAGATATGAAAACACGTAGACTTTTTTGACCTTTACAAGAGTGATTTTATTGGAGTTGTAGGGTAAAAGTCATTTGTGTGCACTTTCTACTTCATTAAATTTTAAAATTCCTTGATAGAAAGACCTGCCTTTTTTATCATAGTGCTCGCCAAAGCAAAGTACATAGTTCTTCCCAAATAAACACTTAATAATGCTTGTGAAAAAAAAAAATATTGAATGATGTCAAGAAGGAAGAGTAGCTCTAGATTCTCAAACTATGCTTGATTCACTAAGTGTCTACTTTAAATTGGTACAAAATTTTTGGAGAATTAGAGGCTGACAAAATCATTCACTTGATTTGTTTTCTGTATTTTTGAACACTGTCATTAAACGATTATTATTCTATAATAATAATAATTATTATTATAAATAATAAACATTGGCTCTAATTTGTCCATTAGCAAGGACAGACATGAAAATACATTTAACAGTAATGCAAAGAATGGTGGTAGACTGTTTAAAAATATTTGGTTCTCTTCTACAGAACTTCTAGAGTTTGGATGGAACCGCATGACTTCTACTAGCCAAAGAGCTGTGAATGGTATTTTCTATCTAGGCCAGTATATTTAATTGACAGTTTGAGACTTTTTCTTTTCCCAGCATATTCCAGATAACAGCTGCTCTGGAAGCCCATGTGTCAGAGTGAGGCCAGCAATGATGTAGAGAAGACTCCCTAGATGACGTGCAACAGATGCATAGGATGAACAAGAATAACACAGCAATGCAAAACAAAAACCCTTGCTGTTTGAAACCACAACAATTAGAGGGCCATTGTATCTTTCAGCATAACCTAGCCTATCCTTATTGATACAAACGCAAAACAAGATTGCTTAAAGTAGTTACATATTAAACCTGCATGCCTGGACACTATTTTGAGTTAATAACCTACTGTTTTCTTGATATACTTACGTTTCTGTTACTTACTTTCAAGCAGTTATTGCTGCATGAAAATATGAGGTAGGGAAGGAATGAGAAGTGGGATCATGTGGTTCTCCTTTTTGTATTTTAAATGTCTAATCACTTGGGACCCCCTGGTGGCACAGTAGTTAAGAGCTCAGCTGCTAACCAAAGGGTTGGCAGTTCAAATCCACTAGCTGCTTCTTGGAAACCCTGTGGGGCAGTTCTACTCTGTCCTATAGAGTTGCTATGAGTTGGAATCAACTCAATAGCAACATGTTTTATTTTTTGTCAGGGGGAGGTGGAAGGTAATCAATCACTCAGGAGAGCATAGCATTAATGATAAAGATAAAAAGGAAAAAGGAGATTTGGAAGCATAAAAATACTACCATGGAGAAACATCTGGATGAGTATGGCATCTCATTCAAGACAAGAAATATATTTCACTAGAAGACTGGAACAGTATTTACCCCATTGATGGTGAACCAGACAAGCTTTGGCAGTATGACAAAAAGACAGCAAGACCAGAGAAGCTGATTACATGGTGTATCTAGTAAAATCTAATGATAATCAACTAAAAAAAGGGGGAGTGGGGACTGCAATATCCTAAGTATGACAAGAGACTGTGAAAACACTGTGAATTTGATGGGTTCCTCCAAGACAGTGATGAGAGATGGGTTCACAGTAATGTCTGAGGACTGAGTAGCTGGCTCACTCCCTTCAATCACTTGGCAATGTGTAACAAACAGAACTGTGTCATAATTTGTTCCAGAGAGTGAGTTACATAGTGGGGAGGGCGGTGTCTTAGTTTCCTAGTGCTGCTGTAACAGAAATGCCACAAGTGGGTGGCTCTAAAGAACAGAAGTTTATTTTCTCACAGTTTAGGGGGCTAGAGTCCAACTTCAGCGCACCGGCTCTAAGGGAAGACTCTTTCTCTGTTGGCCCTAAGGGAAGATTCTTGTCTCTTTTGTCAAGTTCCTCAGTTCCTTGGCGATCCTCCTATGTGCTTCTGTCAGCCTCCGTTTGTGTTGGCTTGACTGTGTCTATGCTGCTCCTATAGCACTCAGAAGTGATTTGCTTTAGGACAAACCCTGCACTGAAGTGACCTCATTAACATAACAAACAAAACCATATTCCCAAACTGGATTACATCCACAGGAATAAAGGTCAGGACTCCAACACATATTTTTGTGAGAAACAATTCAGTTCATAAAAAGGGCATATACTTTTATCTGACAATTTAATGGACTAGAACTTTATGTAAAAGCTGTTAAAAATAAAGTTGTAGTTCTTACATACCTAAATTTAAGTATTGTGATAGAGGTTCGTAACTACTATTTTTATTTAAAGAGCCCTGTTAGCACAGTGGTTAAAGCACCTGGCTGCAAACCAAAAGGGTGGCAGTTCAAACCCACCAGCTGCTCCATAGGAGAAAGATGTGGCAGTTTACTTCCGTAAAGATTTACAACCTTGGAAACTCTGTGGGTCACTGTGAGCTGGAATTGACTCAATGGCAGTGGGTTGGGTTTTTTTAATTTTTAGTTACAAAACAAAAATATAATACATTTGATTCCTATTTATGTTTGGCCAAAACAAATAGGAACACTTTATCACACTGTCAGTGATAATAGAAAAACCAAACCTATTGCCGTCAGTCGATTCTGACTCATAGTGACCTTAATGATAATAAATTAAAACTTCTATGCTTTTATAATTTATAAAACCCTGTTGTAAATGTTATCTAATTTTCACAATATCTTTCTAAAATTGATAACATTGTTATGTTTAATTCAACAGTTGAAGAAACGAATCCCAATGAGTTTAAATGATTTACCTTTGATCACACCTGAAATTTAAACTGATCCTTGAACTTAGGTTTCAGAATCATCTATTATTTTATACCTTAAAATTTAACTTAATAACTGGTTGATTTATGTTTTGGTTTATAAGTATTACCTTTCAAAGAAAAAGTAAAATCAGGGTTACAAAAACAAACGAATTTCAGTACATTTTACAGAGTTAGAACAAATACTTGCTTTTTCTAATCATTATTATTTCACTGTTATTTAATTTATTTGTGTTCAGTAAATATCATTTTTATAATGATCTAATTTTGTTTTTATTCTCTATTTGAAATCCTTGTTTTAAAATTTCCAATTTATTTCTCTTTAAATAAAATACAAATCTAATCTGTATCTCCAAACAATTTTATATTATAATTTTCCAAGATACTTCACTGCAGAATAATGTTCTGTAAACTAGCTGCACACCTCTTTTTATATGGGAGGACAGCATGAGCTAGTGAACTCAAACTTTATCAAATCTAAGTGTCATTCAATATTATGATAAACCTTCTAAAATTGAAAACTTTCTGTTGATAAAAAATTTTATATTAGGAAACTAGTATGGTCAATAAGAACCTACTATAATGGTGAATTAATTTAGTATTCACAAAAACAAGTCTGAATCTGAGGGTGTTCTTTAATTCATATTTAAAGGAGTAAAAATTGAAAGTTAAGTAACTTGAGGAAGCCACAAGTAGAGAGAGAAATTCCAGCAATCTTCCTATACTTATTTCTCTCTGTCTACAATCCATTAACTGCAATTTTGAAGAGAAGATGTTGCCTAGGACATTCAAGACCTGGGAAACTTTGTGTTAATGTCAGGATGCATGAATGGACTTCTTTACTCTTCGGCTTCCTGGGGCAGACCCTGATAGGGCGCCTCTCCTCTCCTTGCTGGCTTAATACCCTGAAGCACAAAGGTAAAGAGATTCATCTAGATTCAGGAGAGAGGAGAAAGTCTCACTTAAGCTTTTCATCTAAGCCTTGTTCTCCAAATATTTATAATGTTATGCATCTGAGTACAACATGTTTATGTTCAGTTACCACACTGAAGTAAAAATACTATACCCTTGATTCTTATTTGTGTTTGTCCCAAACAAATAGGAACGCTTTATAACACTAGCAATGATAATAATAAAAATTAAAATTTCTATGCCTTTTAAGTTTTATAAAACCTTGTTGTAAATATTATCTAATTATCACAATATCTTTCTAAGATTGGTAATGTTGTTACGTTTAATTCAATAGTTAAAGAAACAAATCCCAATGCTAGGTTATATAGCCAAGAAAACTCTAAAAAAAAAAAAAACTTGGCTCATGACTTTGTTATTATTCTTTTTGTGCACAGCTGTAAAAATTTGGAAACCCAAAGTTGGGATAATGATAAAATATGGGCTCCAAACCTCCACTCTGCACTCGGATATATTGTGCTTGATGTACATTGCTCTATCAGTTAAGAACTGCTAAGTTCTAATGAAGTCATTGCACTGAAGATACTGGTGAAAAACAAGGCTCCAGAAATTGACGGAATACCAATTGAGGTGTTTCAACAAATGAATGCAGCGCTAGAGGTGCTCACTCGTTTATGACAAAAAGTTTGAAAGATAGCTACCTGGCCAACCAACTGAAGAGATCCATATTTGTGCTCATTCCAAAGAAAGGTGATCCAACAGAAGGCAGAAATTATTGAACAATATCATTAATACTATATACACATAAAATTTTGCTGAAGATCACTCAAAAGCAGTTGCAGCAGTACATTGACAGGGAACTGCCAGAAATTCAAGCCTGATTCAGAAGAGGACATGGAAGGTGAGATATCATTGCTGATGTCAGATGGATCTTGGCTGAAAGCAGAGACTAGCAGAAAGATGTTTACCTGTGTTTTATTGACTATGCAAAGGCATTCCACTGTGTGGATCATAACATATTATGGATAACATTTCGAAGAACGGGAATTCCGGAACCCTTAATTGTGCTCATGAGGAACCTGTACATAGAACAAGGGGCAGTCATTTGAACAGAACAAGGGGATACTGCGTGGTTTAAAGTCAGGAAAGGTGTATTTTGGGGTAGTATCCTTTCACTGTACTTATTCAATCTGTATGCTGAGCAAATAATCTGAAAAACTAAACTATATGAAGAAGAACATGGCATCAGGACTGGAGGAAGACTCATTAACAGATGACACAGCATTGTTTTCTGAAAGTGAAGAGGACTTGAAGCACTTACTGAAGAAGGTCAAAGACTGTAACCTAAAATACTTACAACTGGACCAATAAGCAACATCATAATAAATGGAGAAAATATTGAAGTTGTCAAGGATTTCGTTTAACTTGGATCCGCCATCAACATCCAAGGAAGCAGCAGTCAAGAAACCAAACAATGTATTACATTGGGCAAATCTGCTGCAAAAGACTTCTTTCAAGTGTTAAAAAGCAAAGATGTCACTTTGAGGATTAAGATGTGCCTGACCCAAGTCATGATGTTTTCAATCACCACATATACATGCCAAAACTGGACAATGAATATGGAAGCTCAAAGAAGAATTGATGTCTTTGAATTATGGTGTTGGTGAAGAATATTGAGTATACCATGGACCGCCAGAAGAACAAACAAATCTTTCTTGGAAGAAGTACAGTCAGAATGCTGTTTAGAAGCGAGGATGGCAAAGAGTTTCAACAAGATGGATTGACACAGCGACTGCAATGATGGGCTCAAGCATAGCAACGATTGTGAGGGTTGCAGAGAACTTTTGTTCTGTTGTACATAGAGTCACTATGAGTCGGAACTAACTCAACGGCACCTAACAAGAATTAAGTCCCTGGGTGGTGCAAACAGTTAACTCACTCTGCTGCTAACTGAAAGGTTGGAGGTTTGAGTCTACCGAGTGGTGCTTCAAAAGAAAGGCTTGGAGATCTACTTCAGAGAAATCCATCATTGAAAACCTCATGGAGCACAGTTCTACTATAACACACATGAGGTCACCATGAGTCTGAATCACCTCAAAGGCCACTGGTTTGGTTTTTGGTTTTTATTTCTATAATTAGTCAAACTATTTATTATATTGGATTTGGCTAAAACTGTATGAAGAAGTGATATATTTTTTCCAAAACTTCACTTAAAGAAAACTGATTACTGATTTGTAGATACTGTTAACCTGAATCTAGTTCTTACGATGTGATCCAATGGATGCCACTTCAGTAGGTTATAATTCTACTTGAATTCCTAGTTACCAAGAAACAGCTTATTCCCAAAGTAATTTATTTATTTTTAATAAAATTACATTAAAGGAAAACAATTATTCTAATTAAGATTTTTACATTGGAAAGTATAATCCTTAAAATATTTAGCAGCTATGATGAATCTAATAGCAATTTTATGTAAAAAAAAATGAAGTAATGGCATATTTATTCATTTTCAATAATATATTAATTGGTATTACACGGAAAATCTACACATAGTTTTTCTAAAAATAAAAGATGTGGTAAACTGACATCCGATAAAATATAAATATTTTTATGAATAAGATATTAAGTATACTAAAGATAATTCCTTTTACACAGTAAAGAGTTATAAAAAATGCAGCTGTTTTCACAAAATAATTATGTTAATTAAAAGGTACATTTCTTACAGAATTTTTCTCATGGTTAATCTCACTGATTCTTGTATCTCTAACTATGGAAATGCCAATTCTAGACACTATTGATATTAATAACATTAACTCTTTCCAAATCCATCTCTAATTAAATTCTGGAGACAACACATTATTTAGTAAAAAATGTTTTGGTAATCATATTATACATATATTAGAAAAAATATATTAAATTTGGAAAATTATGGTAACTTCTAAATAAATTATGGTACAACAACCTTGTGGGATAGCATGTGGCCATTGAACAGATTCTTTCAAAGAGTCTTTAATGACATATACACTGAGTAATAATTCAAAACTTAATGTGACCTTTTTTTATTGCCTTTTGAACACATGTGTTTTACCCTGGTTCAACCAATTTACCTTCTGCCTGGTAGGAGATTAGAAATAGTCTTAAAAAAAAAATAGAAATGACGAAGAATGATATTCAGCTAATGGCATTCAAACTTTTGCTGCAAAAAATCACAAAGCTATTTTCTTGAGAAACATTATCTATAATATGTTGTCTTCTTACTTTAGCTTGGTGTGCTAGGCCAGAGAGTTATATGACGGTGTTCATATAGGAAGAAAGAGAGTGAAATTTCCCTTTGACGGAGGAAATTCATAGTAGAAAGAGGGAGGGAAATGTAACTCAATTGAATGTTCGGATATGTTCTCATTTCCCTTGTCTGAGTTGCAAATTTCAGTGCTAGTGTTGGCTAGGATAAAAGTCACATAAATGTCACACTCCCCTGTTCGGTAGTCCTATACGCAGACAGCTCTGTGCCAAGATGGGGAAAGTCAAGTATAATCAAGGGGACAGACTTGCTTTGTTGCACAGAAACAGAGCAAGAGAGAAACTAGGTATGACTTACAAGTGTCTCTTTCAGGGTCGGGTGACCCCTAGGCTGAGAGCCACAGGGCCTGCTATGCTGGGAATTTTTAAGCATAGAGCTTAGAGTTGGGCCACTAGGCTAGTAAACAGAATGGATTATATGGCAGGACCCAGGCTATACAGCCAATAATATCTGAGGGGAAATAAAATTTGCAAAAGGGAGCTGGCCATTTCATTCTAGGATTTTGCCTGAGCAAAATAATGAAAAGGGAGCTTACCAGCTGCAGATGTCAGCATGAGTGGCCAGTAAGATACCTGCAACTGGACAGAAAAGAGATATCATGACTTTACCAGTCTAAAACGTTCATTTGACCTGGATTTTTATTTAAGCATCCTTCATGCTTATTTAATCACATTCTTTGTTGGCCCCCCACATTTTTTTTAGATCATAAATGAAACATAGTAAAACTGATTTTTATAGCTTTTCACTCTAATGGCAGCATGGCCTCTATGTCGAAAGCAATGGAAATGGGGAAAAAATAGATAAGAACTTCATAAACTCTTTAAAAACGTTTGCAATGTTCAATATGTTAGACTACCCTTCCTCTATGTTTAGCCTGTCTTTAAAAAAGTAAAAGTGCAAGTAAAAAACTCAGTGCCTGTTAAACATTTATCACAGACTTAGTATTAAACTGCCTTCATGCCCACTGCTTTTTCCTCTTAACTCTTCTTTTCAAGCTATTTTAATCCCCTCAAAAAGTTTTTTAGAAATGATATTTTTGTAACTGATTTTATCTATTTGCCTACCTGCCTTCATATTATTTTGCCTTCTCTTCCTTTAATCATGCTACTTATTTCTGATTTTAAGACAACATGTATTTATTTTAGGAAATAATAGCAAATACCAACAAATGATGTGTATCAAGAAGAGAAATCAAATTATATCACCAGATACAATGTCTAATATCTTAATGCAATTTATTCCAGTCCTTACACTTAACTGTATATACTTTTATAAACACAGGCAGTACCGTGTACATGTTTTAAATGCATGCATAATGTTCTATTATATCCATGCAGAATTTTTAAGATAAATTCTGAAGATATAATTTATTGAGATATTTTGTACGAAGTAAAGTTTTTCAAAAAAATATGAGAATAACTCAGGTGAATTCCTATTACATGATTATCTTAAGGAACACAGTGAAAAGGATTATTAATATTACTTCAACATACCACTGACTTGCTTGACTTAGTACAGAGACCACTTGGTAATTTTGTAATTTAAAAGTCTATTAGCTTTGTTTTTAAGTTGTTAGATAATAAAGTTTTGCGTGACAAATAATCTAGGTAGTTCCTGATATGAAAGAGAAAGTTGTCTTAGTCATCTAGCGCTACTGTAACAGAAATACCACAAGTGGATGGCTTTAAGAAAGACAAGTTTATTCTCTTACAGTCCAGTATGCCAGAAGTCCGAATTGAGGGTGCCGGCTCCAGGGGAAGGCTTTCTCTTTCTGTCAGCTCTGGAGGAAGGTCCTTGTGATCAGTCTTCCTTTGGTCTGGGAGCATCTCAGTGCAGCAACCTCAGATCCAAATGATACTCTCTGCTCCTTGCGCTGCTTTCTTGGTGGTATGAGGTCCCAAACTCTCTGCTTGCTTCCCTTTCCTTTTATCTCTTGTAAAATAAAAGGTGTTGCAGGCCACTTCCCAGGGAAACTCCTTTTATACTGCATCAAGAACAATTTCACCCTAATCCTCTTTAACATGAAATTACTATCACAAAATAGAGGACAATATCATAATACTGGGAATCGTGGCCCAGCCAAATTGATACACACATTTTTGGGGGGATATAATTTAATCCACGACATTAGTAAACTGAGGTTTTGTTTTGTTTTGTTTTGTGTTCTCCTCTAAAGGGATAAGCATTGAGAATTCTGCTTTTCACATTAAGAAAATAAAATCACACAGGTTTTTCTACACTTGTCAAGCACATGCTTAATAGCTGATTGTTTTGGTTTCCTGCTTCTTCAATGTGACAAAGAAAAATAAGAGTTGGATTAGAGAAATCCCTTGACAATAGAATGGTCCATTTGTTTAACCGATCAGAAGTATAAAAAACAGGCAAACAAAGAAATCTAGGAAGGCAGCATGGACTTTAATAACTGAGATGTTGATAAACACCAAGAAAAGCTACTAAGAGCCAGTTTAAACTAAAAGACAACAACAGCAAAAAGAAAAAAAAAAAAAAAACAGACGATGGCAAGGGATAGAAAATATGACTTAGGAAAATTTTGTCCACCATAAGTTAAATAAATAATTATAGTTACCATCAGTTATTGAGTAAGTGCCGAGGCACTAGGTATATCTCATATATTATATGATTCAATCTCTAAACAGCCTCATAAAATAGATAATGTTAATCCCAATTTACAGATGAGGAAATTAAGCCTGAGGGCAACTTGTTCAAGATAACAAAACTAGAATTTAGTAGACTGGGGTTGAAGTCTAGGTTTATCTTAACAGACAATTCTCTTAGACATAATTCTCTAGTTCCCTTAAAGGGTCAATGAGGGTTGGTATCTCAGGAAAAAACAAGGAGTAATAGCTTAAAAAAATTGTTACTTGAGATGCAACAATTATTTAAAATGCTTTTAAATAAGTTTTGCTTAATGTACATTTTAGATGTCTTCATAAATTAATAAAAATAACTGTTTTAAAGAAATAAAGCTCATATATTTTCTCTTCTGCAAAGCAGGGGGATATTACTTACAGAACTGTAGTAAAGATAAAACATTAAAATGGAAGTAAAAGGCTAAGTGTAATTCCTGAGACATATTAAGCACCAACTAAAAGGTTAACAATGCTAGACTCCCAACCAAAAGGATGGAAGGTCAAGTCCAACCAGAGGCACCTCAGAAGAAAGCCCTGGCGATCTATTGAAAAATCAGCCATTGAAAACTCTATTGAGCACAGTTCTACTTTGATATACATGGGATTGCCATGAATCAGAATCAACTAGATGCTAGGTTGTTTAAATAGTTAATGCAATGTTACCATTGTTATTATTGCACTGACTTTGACACATCAATAACTCATTTCTTGAATTTTATAATTTGACTTAAATATTTAAATCCTTGAAAACTAGATTGCTTGGGAATGAAGAAGACTAAGTTTCTCCATATGGTTTACAAAAATATATTTTTATTATATTTCAGATTTCTTGAAAAATTTTCATTACATGTTTTTTACATGATAAATAAAGCAACATTTTAAAAAGCTATTTCATCCTTTTTGAAGACATAAACAAATATATTTAGGTATTGTCTTACGCTGGGTTCTCTAGAGAACCCAAACCAGTAAAGCATAGAAATATATGCTCACGCAATTGTAGAGACTAGAATGTCCCAAGTCCATAGGTCAGGAGAGGCTTCTCCTGATTCACGTAGCCACAAGGGCTGGTGAACCCAAGATCAGCAGGTCAGACAGCAAGGCTCTCGCTCACAGGCTGCAAGGATAGATGAATCCCAAGATTTGCAGGCAAGACCAAAGGTAAGCTGCTAGCTCAAGTCCCAAGAACAAGAGATCAGATGAACAGAGGCCAGCTGCAGGATCCAGAGCATGCGAAAGCCCATGAGCCTTGCCAGAAAGTCCACTTACATTCGATGCAGGCAGCACCCACAAGGAAACTCCCTTTCAACCAACTGGCTATTCACAGCAGATCCTATCATGAAGGTGATTGCATTATATCAAATCTGATCATGGAAGAGATCGCATCATCATGACTGCCAAACTACATCATAACTGCCACACCACTGAGAATCATGGCCCAGCCAAGGTGACACACAACTGTGACAATCATAGGTATGTTATTTATTCATATTAATAATTTGATTTAAGAAATAAAATGCCTCTCATTTATTCTCTAGAGAATTTTTACATTGTAATTTAACCTATGTTATGGAGTCAGTGATTCAAGTTCTTACTTTGTGGAGCTATCGTTAAAATATTCATTATAATCAGCAATCAATAAAGCATTTAGTCTAATTCAGGTGTATAGTCTATTTACGGAGTCTCTTCAGGAAGAATAGATAACAAGAACAGAGCAAACGGATTGAAAATTATGAAAAAACCATTAAAATAAAGTTAATGGTGGCATATAAAATGCCAATAACAAAAAAATAAAAAGTGATTAAAATGGCAGAGGTAATAGCGACAGGTAAGAAAGGTCAGAAGAAAAGTTGTGATAGTAAAAATAATCAAAAATAAAATATGTAATAACTTCAAACACTCTGTTCGAGACAAGAACTGTAGGTAAACTATAGACAAAACTACACTTTTGAAAGCAACTCTGTAAAATCAATACTCACTAGCAATAACATTCAATAATCATGTTAAACAAAGTTTCTCCTAGGAACCCACATCTAATGTTTCTAATTCCTGCCAATGCTGGTTTAATTACTTATAAAAATATGTTGGTTAATTTTAAGAATTAGATTAGGTATAGAGGTAGAGTTGCCAGATTAAACAAAGATGCCCAGTTAAATTCAAATATCAAATAAACAGTAAATGATTTATTCGTACAAGTAAATATATTTATACAATATTTGGGGCATACTTATCTGAGTGTACTGTATTGTTTTATTTGCTAAATCTGGCAACCACATATAGGAGTCAGGCTGTACAGCAATGCCTTGTATGTGAGTACATATTTCAAGAACCGTACTGCATTACTTTTTGCTTATTATTAATATATTGCCATCTGAAAATGAATTGGTGTATCACATATTAAAAGAAACATACTTAAGAGCATTAGAGGTTTCCCTCTACCAGAAAATATAAACATATTATTAGGAACCAGATTCATGATATAGTTTAGGGAAACACACAATACCAAAAACCAGGGCAAAATTCGATAAGCCTGAGTCAGCATGTCTATGAATAGTGGAACTCAAGTCTAACAAAAGAATACATAAAGAATAAGCAAGTGACAAAATAAAAAACAAAACAACAACAACAAAAAAAACTGAGCAGACAGCGAAACACCAGAACAGATTCCAAAGGGAAAGATGAGAAAATGAATTTATTGTATTGAAATAAAAGTTCAGAGATTGACAGGCAAAGCAGGTGGATAAATTCTTTGGAGCCCCAGAAAGCATCATGAGTAACGGGAGTCAAGTCGGCCATAATTTTGACAATCGAGGCCAGAAACCTATCTCAGGATAACAGTCAACTGCACTCACAGGTCAAAGCTCATAGGTACAATATTTAAATCTAATTGGAGTAGTCTGAGTAATGAAAAGGAGCGTGAAATTCCAAAGGAAAGGACTAACCCTGATAGTGCCTTAATAATTTAAGTTTGTACACACATAGGTTTATATCTAAGCGAGGAAATGATCCATACTGGAAATATTAAAAGATTAAAAAGTAAAAGTATGAAAAATGTGACTTCAGTTTGAAAAAAATATATAAAATATGTCACAAGCCTCTAAGTCATTTAAAAAGACTTATTTTGCCACCTACTGTATTTTACTAAGGGTCATATATATATATTGGTGAACCAAACAAACATGGCACCTGTCTTCATAGAGCTTACAGTTTAGCATTTATGGTGTTGTAATAGAAAATTATGAGTGTTAGCTGAGTGCTTGACTTAGAAGACTATTATGACGTTGGAGAAGACTGCACTGAGGAGTTAAGTTGTATGTGTGTGTGAATGTAGTTAGGTTAGCAGAGACTGATCATAAAGCATCTCCTAGGCCAGGATAACAATAGTTAGACTTTATCCTAAGAGTGATCAGGGGACTTTGTAAGATGATGAATAAAATGTACATGTTCATACAGAGGTGAGAGTCAGAGTTAATAGACAAGAATATCAGCCATTGTCCAGCTTTGGTTTTAAGGTATGCCCATAAGAACATCAAAAAAGGATTACATGGTGGCCTCAAAATTACCTATGTCTAAAATTATTCTGAAGCATTTCTCTTGTTCAGTCACTTTTCTTGAGGAAGAATGAGGCAACTGTTTGAATAGCAGTATTAAAAATGTTGTGTGATATTGCTCTACCCATGTGTGCAGAGAAAATAGCTTGCATTATTAGAATAAAAATGATAGAGGAGAATCCGGCAAAATGGCGCTCTAGGCAGAAGCACCACGCTGTCCCTCCACAGCAAAGATCTGAAAAACTAAGCCTAACAGAGAATACAACAATCCTGAAACCCTAAAAGATCAAATGAAGAGATAAAGAACTCAGCCAAGCACCAAATGGAGTGAGAAAACTGACAGAGAACGGAGAGCGAGGAGAGATTCATGCAGAGATCCCCTACCAGTTAACGCAGCGCAGATCTGCCATCTTCGACTCCTATCAGAGACCAGCAAACAGGGGGTATGAGAAAGCAGCCTCACGGATCGTCCAGCGGGAGACAAAACAACTGGTACTTTGCGATATACGCTTTCCCACTGCTGACCCTTCTTCACCCTAACTCGGCCTCCTCTGCTTCCTGCGGCCACAATCTCTTGACTGGGAAACACCGGCTGCTTGGATTCCACACACCCAAATAGGTGGCTTTCTGAGTGCCATTTGTTGGCTGCTGGTGTTGCTTTTTTCCGCTTCATTTTATTTCTTCCTTGCCTCTTGCCACCTCCCCCTCCTTTCACTCGAGTACCTGGCTCTGAGAGCCATGTTTGCTTCCTCCTGAGGGGCTGCAGAGCTCCAGTAATTTGTGATATACACTTTCCCACTCCCTACACTTCTTCACCCACACTCGGTCCCCTCCGCTTCCCGCAGACACAGTCTCTTGTTCAGAAACACCAGCCCACACTAGCTGGCTCTCTGAGTGCCATTTGTTGGCTGATAGTGTTGGGTTTTTTTCTCTGCTTCTTTTGATTTCTTCCTTGCCTCTTGCCACCTCCCCCTCCTTTCGCTCAAGTACCTGGCTCCCTGTGCCATCTTTGCTTCTTCCTGAGGGGCTGCAGAGCTCCGTTTGAGTGTGGAACTGCTTCTCGGTCTGGGCTGCCACGCTGGTGGGATCAGGGGGCTTTTGTTTGTTTATTTGTTTTCTTTTCGTTTTCTTGAGTTGGGAGCCATTTCTGGCCATGCGGAGATGGGTGGCAAGGAGACTCCACCTCGGCTTGCACAGACATGCAGAGGGATCTCTGAGGACATTTCTTTTTTTGTTGGTTTTTATTTTTTCCTGTTTTTTGGGGGTCTTTCTTGTTATTTTTTTAAATTTGTTTTGTTTTCTTTTCCCTCTTTTTCCCTTTTTGTCTTTCTTCAATGCTCAATTTCTCATCTCTGTATATCTTCCTTCTCTTTCTGTTCCCTGAATACCTGGTGTTGTATACCTCTACGGCTTCTAGCCAGGCTGTACTGCAATACCTGAGAGCGACTTCCCCAGACCTCATAGCTACACCGGTGGGATCCCTGGGAACTTTGCGGTTCTTGAACCTTTCTGATTTTTATTTATTCATTCTTTTCTTTTCTTCCTCTTCCCCTTTCTGTTTTTCTCCATTCAATAGTCTCTCATCTATCCACTTTAACGGCAAGCTCCCCTAGCACTCTTTTTTGTTTGTTTCTATGTTTTTGGCCCCTGTTCCTCTCTCCTCTCTCCCATATCCATCTTACCTCCACACATAACAATCTCCCCGCTACATCCTGCCTACCTGCACCATGCGCTTGACGTCACACCACCAAACAGCACAGGCATGGCCTACTGGAACCTGCACTGATTACCGACCCGCTCTGGTGGCTGTAGTAAGTGCCATAAACAACCTGTCCTAGTAACTCCTCTTCAGCTAGACCTTCCCTGCAGTACCATATCTGAGTGACTGACCCTGCCAACTGGAGAAGGAGGTGAAAAGTATTGCACCCACAAATGATCAAACAACAAAGAACACACAGTCCACCTGATCAGACATAGTCAAATTTAAAAAAAAAAAAAGGGACGAAACAAACAAATCTACAATCAATAAACAAGAAAAATAACTACTGAATGCACCGAAGACAGCAGACAATATCAAAACATTTACAAAAACAGGACATGATGGTTCCAGTAGGCATCCAAAATAAAACACCAGATGACTCTCCTGTGGACAAAAATGCAGCAGAACTACCTGATAGAGAATTCAAATCTCTAATACTCATAATTCCCTAAGAACTGAGGCAAAAAGCTGACAAACATGAGGAAAAAATAGACAAATTCATGGAAAATACAGACAAAAAATTAGAAGAATTCAGGAAAACAATGCAGGAAAAAAATGCCAAAATAAATTCACAACTAGAAATTATACAAAGACAACAATTAGAAATCCAAAAGATAAACAACAAGATTTCAGAAATAGATGGTGTCATAGAAGGGCAGAGAAGCAGATTTGAAACGGTGGAAGACAGGATCAGTGGAATTGAAGACAAACACTTGGATACAATTCTGTTTGAGGAAAACTCAGAAAAAAGAACAAAGAAAAATGAAGAGACCCCTGAGAGTTATATGGGACACAATCAAAAGCAAAAATTTTCCAGTGATTGGAATTCCAGAACAGGGGGAGAAAACAGAAAACACAGAAAGGATCATCGAAGAACTGCTGACGGAAAACTTCCCCAATATCGTGAAAGATGAAAAGCTGGCCATCCAACAAGCTCAACGGACCCCATATAGAAGAGACCCCAAAAGAAAATCACCAAGGCATATCATAATCACACTCACCAGAACCAAAGACAAACAAAGAATCCTGAGAGCAGCTTGTGAAAAACAAGAGGTCATATACAATAGAGAAACAATAAGACTAAGCTCAGATTATTTGGCAGAAACCATGCAGGTAAGAAAGAAATGAGATGACATATATAAAATCTTGAAAGGAAAAAATTGCCAGCCAAGAATAATATATCCTGAAAAACTTTAGTTCAAATATGATGGTGAAATTAGGTCATTTCCAGATAATCAGAAATTAATGGAATATGTAAAAGTCAAACCAAACTTACAAGAATTATTAAAAGGAGTTCTTCGATCTGAGGACAAACAGCTTCAGCTCACAGGCAGAAGCTAGGATGCAAGATCATACGAGCCAGATACCAATCTAGGAAATGAACTCT